>NC_058133.1:273335091-273448107 GCF_016433145.1 Gracilinanus agilis | reverse complement strand
CTTGGGGGAGATTTGGAATGGGGAGGGGGTGCATCTGGAGTTTGGAATAGAAGGGGCATGAAGAAGTGATATGGGGTGGGGGTACAGGGAGGGGGTGAAGGAGTCCACTGATGAGTGTGACTGTGGGAAACAGGGGTGATAGAGTAGGAGGGAGAGGGGTTTGGGCAAATGTGAGGGAAAAGGCAGAGAGAGGGGAACGGAGACCAGGTTTTTAATGAAGGCTTGATGAGGAGCTGGTAATGAGAACAGAGATGAGGTTGTGAGGACCGGGGAGATCCGTAGGGGGCATGGAATGGAATTGAAGGAGGTGGAGGGTCCATGGAGCTATGAACTGGGGGTTAGAAGGAAAGGAAATAAGAATGAGGGAAGGGAGATAGGGTTTGGAAGTAGGATAAGGGCTCACAGAGGGTAGGAGGGAGATGGGATTTAGAGGAAGCTGAGGAATAAGAAAGAAGAGCGACAGGGAAACCATGTTTTAGTTTGAAGGCAGGGGGGGAATCCCAATGAGGGAGAAAAATTGGATTTAGGAGAGAATGGGGATCAAAGCAGGGAAGGAGATGGCATTCAGTACAGAAAGGTGATCAGAGAAGGAAGGATATAAGGTTTGGGAAGGGAGAAAGGGTTTAAAAAAAAAACAAGGAGAGAGAGAGAGATGGGTTTTAAGAGATGAAGGTGAATAGTATCTATGATAGCTTAGAAATTGAGGGAGGAAAACCAGGATTTTTAGGGAAGTTGGAGATGACAGAGAGGTGAAGTGGTTGCAGGGCAATGGCTGCCACACAGTAGGGGGAGAAAACCAAGCTTGAGAGAGAGAATGGGGGACGGGTTAGAACTGAATGTAAAGGCCAAGGCAGGTGAACAATAATACTTATTGATTGATTGGTTGAGATAGCCTTTAAATCCAGGGAAGTAAAAAGCTGCCATTGAGAAAAAGCTTAAAACTGAATAGAGGCTTTTGTAGGGAAGATGGGAATCTTGAAAGATGGGTTAAAGGAGATGAAGGACTTAAGTAAAAGAGTCACATAGGGGAAGGGCAAACTAAGGCTTAGGGCTGGGTAAAGGTTAGGTGGTGAGAGAGAGGTAAAAATTGTAGGGGTTTAAGAAGCAAGAGGAAATAAGGAGATAGGTTTAGGAGAAGAGAGGTGAATTGAGAGAGAGTAGGGAACAGACCTGGGGTAAATGAGATGAAGAGTAGGGGAAATAGGTGGAAGGGAGGCAAATGGAGCTTTAGGCGGGTACAGTCCTGGGAAAAAAGGCACAGGGGTGGGGAGTGCTCTGTGTGGAGGATGATCTGGAGGTGCAAAAACTTTAGTGGTAATTGAGGAGAAATGGACTGGGATAGGGAGCTGCTGTTGCAGAAGAGAAATCATGGTGAGTGAAAGGGGAAAAGAGAATTTAGAAGCAAGGATAAGAACTAAAGAGTAAAGACTGGAGGTGGGGGCAGGGAATTGGTCTACAGAATTCTTGGGTGAGAGGAGAGCTACAGGGGAGGATGAAACTGTTGAGTCCCTTTGTCCCCGAAAGGCTATAATGCCTCCACCTCCCTTTTTTCTTCCCCAAGGAGTTTTTAATCCTCTCCCACCATTCAGCTCCTTTAATCCTTTTGGTTTTATGAGCACTATTGAAAAGTTGTGACCAACTTTGATTTAATTTCTGTTTTACACAGTATGAATGATATAGTGCCCTAAGGATAGTGATGAAAAGCTATGCATTTAACTTCTTTGGTAGTAATGGGAAAACATGGTACTTAATAAATGTTTTTATCTACTGTATGGATATGACTGTTTTGTGTGATAGTGTTGATGTTGTATTTGCTGAATTTTATCAAAGGGACCTGAGGCGAGTACTCTGGCCAAAATTGTCATATACTTTTGTTTTCAGTTGAGAGTGCAGTTTTGTTGGGGTAGGGTATGTATGGTGAGAATCTGTCACAGTTAATTCACAGAGTTGCAATTTGGTTGTTTAGGTAGCTGAAGAAGGTTGAGAAATCAGTTTAAAAAAATGTGAACAGCTATGGGAGAGATTTAACTTCGTATAAAGAGATTTAGATAGGGGAACTGATTCCTTGTCTTTAACTTGAGTAGACTTGAACACTGACATCTCAAAATGTTTTAGAATGGAATAGAGTATGAGGAAAAACTTAGAAAATTGGACTTTGGTTTTATGTTGCTTAGGATGTCCTGGGAAATTCTATCACTTTTGAAAATTCCTGTAACATAATTGCAAATTGTAGAAACTGGCTGGCTTTGAGCATTCCCACTGCTTCCTCACTTCTCTTCTGTGAATAAATAAGAGCATATCAAGCTCAATTTATACAAATCTCTGATTTCTCTTAAGAGACCCTTTTGGAAATTAAAGGAAAGCTTAAGTTTTAAGGCAGATTTGGAGTTATTCTAACAGTTTTCTTGTGTTGTTGATTTTCATGCCTTCATTTATCTCTGAGAAATGTGGTAAAATTCATTTATGTTTTTGTTGCTCACTTATTTTTAATTCAAAGGACAGCACATTTCTTGCTTAGCCAAAAGTGAAATTCCTATCTGTAAAATTTTTGTTAGCTTGATAAAGTGTTTTAGTTAGCATGTTTTCAAAGTCACCTAAAACTTCTCATTTTAGTTTTGCTAATTTCTAACGACATACTCTTGCTAAATAATGTATTTTATATTATAAAGACTAGATTTTACTTTGTAGATTCTAGATTCTTGAGCTCAAGCAGTGAAATTTCTGTATATAAATACTTTATATTATCTCCTTCAGAATTATATTTATAAACATACTAAGAACTGATCATAGTTTAAGCGTGTTATATTTGGTTCAAATTTTGTTTCCTGGTTTCTGTTAAGCACGTGGTGAAAGTAACTAGATGTATTTAGCGTTTGAACAAAGGTTTCGGTTTTCATGTTAACTTTTAAAAGGCCTCTTCCCCCAGTTCAACAAATGTTTATTGAGTGCCTACTATGTGCAAGGCCTTGTGTGCTCAGTGCTGTTAGATAATATTTTCAAAGAGAAATCTTAACTGAAGCATCTGTTTAATTGATAACTTTTAATTTAGTGCCTTTAGCTATAAAGTTTCTTTATACCTTAGTTGTTTTTGAGATGGAAATTGTGGCAGGTGTTTTAGCCTGTTGTTGTCTTTGTGTATTATTACCATTTATGATGCATTCATTCTTGTACTATTGACTGTTAATGTGTTGCAGCCTTTTAAAATCTTACTAAATGCATCTTGTCTACAAAAAATGTGAACTTATTTGGGAAAAAAGTAAACATTTCCATTCACTGTGCTGTATTACACAGATTCCTGGTGGAGACACTTATTTTCAATTCTGCATTTCTAAAATGACTTGTTTAAAAGTTGATTCTTTAATTCAAATAGTGATACTAAATGGCTTAATGATACTTATACATTTTCTTTTCAGTTACTATAACCTACCAAAATTACACTTTTGTTTATAACTTCATTCATCCCATGTTTATGCACAAAGTACCATTAAAATCAGTTTATTCAAATTTGAATGACTAGGTGTATATAATTATGTTTCCTTGATTAATCATAGAATTTTAGGACTTGAAGAGTCCATCTCTCCCACTTTAGGCAGGACCACACAGACCATTGCTGATCACTGAAAATCTGTTTGATTTTTTTAAAAAAGCATCCAAAGGAGGAAGTTATACAGCCTATACAGGTAGCTCATTTTAACATTTAATTATTTTCACTATTAAGAGATTCATCTTTTAATCTGATCTGCACATTTATAATGTTATTTTTTTGTTTTGTTTTGTGGGCTATTCTCATTGGAAATTGAAAGTAACTATATTCACAATTGTACAAGAACCCTGTACTTCATATGCTTGAAAACCATTATTAAATCAACCTGAATTCTTTACTTTTCAGACTAAAGAATCCTAATTTATTTAATCTTTTATAAGAGGTCTTATTGTTAAAGCTTTGCAAAATTTTTGTCTCTGCTTAGCCTTTTCAAGTTCTTCACATAGTAAGCACTCTGATATAGAACACAGGAACAGATACAGTGAGGGAGGGCTTGACTGGAGCTGGATAAGGTGAAAAGATTTATCTCAGGATTCCTAGTACTATACCTGTTTTTTTTTTTTTTTCAAAATTAAAAAAAACAAACCTATACTGCTATATTGCTGACTTTATGATAAGCTTGCTCTGTATACAATGAAGGTTATATCTTTTCCTGCTATTTTTGGATAGATCCAAGACTTTTACATTTGTTCATTTTTACTTATTGAGTTTACTTTTTTCTATTAAAGTGTATTGTAGGGGGCAGCTGGGTAGCTCAGAGCCAGGCCTAGAGACGGGAGGTCCTAGGTTCAAATCTGGCCTCAGACACTTCCTAGCTTTGTGACCCTGGGCAAGTCACTTGACCCCCATTGCCTAGCCCTTACCACTCTTCTGCCTTAGAACCAATACACAGTATTGAATCTAAGTTGGAAGGTAAGGGTTTTATTAAAAAAACACACACATACACACACAGACAAACAAATAAATAAAGTGTATTGTTTTTATTTGTCTCTGAGATTTCAATTTGGTGAGGTTCTTTGGATTCTGATCCTGTCTTCCAGGGTGCAAAAGATAAGTTAATATCCATTAACAACAAGCACCAAACACTGAGAGCTAGATGTAACCAATGTTATTGGTACCCCAATAAACATCTTTTAACTTTTGTCTATTTCCTGATTTTCAGATTCCTAATAGAGGGTTAGAGTTCCATACTTTAAATCACTGATTTAAAAATATTAAACAACATTGGTTCCAAAACTTAACCTTTTCAGGTCAAAGTAAGAGGTTGATATTGAATCATTGCTAATAACAGTGTGTACATTTATAATAATATCTAGAGTAAGAGTTTTATTTTTCTTTAGACTTAAAGTTCCAGAATTCTTCTGTTTCATTTTTCATGTACTTGACCATAGTGAGATATTGGTAACACCAGAGAGGGAATCTAAAGATGATAAAATAGACATAGATCAAATTTGTGTGTCATAATCACTCACTTTCTTTTAAAGACATGCTAGAAATGCCTCATGAAACAGTTTGTAATCCACTTATCCAGATCATATTGCTTATTGTATTTTTTACAGGACAGGATCAAAAACCTTGTTAACATCATGATAGATTTCACCTATTGCTTCATCTTGATCTACTTGACCTGCCATTCAATAACATATGAGATTAGCCCAACAAGATTTGGGCTTTATCAAGTCATACTTGTTATTACAGAGTACCTACTTTTCTTCAAGGTATTTGTAATTTTGTGGCTATTTTTTCCTAGTTTTTTTCAGCTATATAAGTTTTTCACATGTATATAATTTCCATTGTCATTCTTCTTCCATTTAAAAAATGTAGACACTTGTGATTGCTTTTTCTTTTCCAGTTTCAAGAAACTTCCTTAGACCTTTGTGAATTCTCAGATTGATAGCTGGTGACCTTGCAAAAACTTTGACCAGCCATTTTAGTATTCAGGAATTCTAGTCATTAATGATGTTTCAGATTATTTTGTTCAACAGGGATAATTCAGTGAGATGAGGCATGATGTAGTAGAAAGAGCTCTTGTGGAATTGGAGTCAGAAGAACCACGTTCAAGTTTCTGTAACATGACTTTTAATTACTGTGTGACCTTAGAGGCAAGGTGATTAATTTCACAGAGCCTTTTTTCCTTAGTTATAAAGTAGTTGGCATATTTACTTCATAGGATAATTGTTAGGAAGGCATTTTTTAAAACTTCAAAGTCCTGTGTAAGCATGAATAACTGTCATCATTTTTGCCACATTATTATCTCAATATGCCCATTCAAAGTTTCATATTGAGTATCTAGGAAGTCCTGATTTAACACTATCTAATATTGGGAATAATTCTAAATAAATAATGTTCATAAAAAAGGAAATGTTTTTAATCAATTACCGTATGTTTACTATGAAGGCATTGATACTTCTTTCTATTTTTGACTTAGAAAGATAAATGAGACTTGGGAAGTAAGCTAGTCTAAGAAGCTGGTAAAGTAGACAAGACAGTTATTATTAATATATAGTACCTAAATTCCAGTGAAGGATGGTTCTTAGAAACAATATTTTATTTTTCTACTTCAAGTTAGATAATGGAAAATCAATAATCAAATCACGTGCTCTACTTGGGTTTTAAGACAAAATCTTATGTGAATTCCTGGGTATTAAAAAAAAACAACCCTATTTATTATTTCTTAGAGTTTGCTAAAAGGTTAATGTCCACTTATGGAAACTTTTTCATTTTATTTTCTGGAAAGACCAGGGTTTGTAAAGTCTCACCAGCTCATCATGGAATGCCACATATTTGATTTCATCATTGAAACATGTGTTGTGCTTAAATTCTTAAGCAGCTGATCAGTGCCATCCTATCACCAGCTGTTTGAAGAATGTTATCTTTGTACTTGAGGGCAGAACTCCAGCATCTCATTGGCACACGAAAAGGTTGAGGCTCTGAGACCAGTACATGTTTGGAAGGGAATTAAAGAGAAAAAGAGCAGTCTATCAAATGACTCTTTTGAGAAGATAGTTCTCAGAGACTGATTTTTGATATTAGAGATGGATCTGTCAATAATTTGAGTACCTTGAATATTTATTATACTTAGATGAATGTCTTAACTAATTTGTAATCCCATATTGGTCATATATGCATATCTAATCCAACAAGCATGTTTTAATTGCCTACTCTATGCAATCCACTCTACTAAAGAGTGGATATACAAATCAAAACAAATAATTCCTGCCCTCAAGGTGTTTATATTTTGATATGGAGGATGAAACATGTAAACAGATAATCTGATTAACAAGATAATGTGAGGATGGAGAGAGCACTAGCTAGTGGGAAATTAGGACGGACTTTGGTGAGGAAGTGGCACATGAGCTGAGCCTCCAATGAAAGTAGAGATTCCAAGAGGCAGAGAGAAGGAAAGGAGGACATTCCAGGCCTAGAGTCCAGACTGCAGATGTGTGGAAGCTTACAGGAGATGAGTTGCCACATTCTAGGGAAAACAGATAGTCAAGTTTGGTCAAGCACAGGGGATAGAAAGGAGAGTAATGGGAAAAAAAGCTTTTCAAGACAGACTGGAGCCTGACTATATGGGGCCTTCTCTGTCAGACTGTGGAACTGGGTTTTTATCCATACAGGCTGAAGGGAGTTACTAGGGTGACAAATTATCTTAGAAATGCAAAGTTTCAATGACTTGAGAGCACTCAGGGCTGAGGACACTGGTGTTACTCCAACACTGTGTAGTCATCATCCTTAATATTTTTTAAATATATATTTTTTAAAAAGAAAGGTAAATTTTTATCTATCTTGGTTTAGTCTCAGACTTGCTAGTGATATGAATTTAAAAGCAATAGCTAATATATGGAATGAACAAATCAGTCCAAAAAACTTGTGCCAGCTAAAAATCACAGCTCCGCCCACCCCCAGTGGCTGCATGAGCTCAGACAATCACTTAGCCTCTTTGGAACTCAGTTTCCTTTGTAAACTGAGGGGCTTGGATTAGATGCCCTCATAGCTCTAAATATTAAAATTGAAACTTAATTGGGTTAAATATAAAGTCCAACACTTGAGTTAAAGCATTAACTGCACAAGTACAGGATGGGGAGAGATGGAATTTGACAGCAGTTTATATAAATACTATCTGAGTTTTTGTGAAATATATGTTTAATTGAAGTCATTAGTGTGACATATTAGCCAAAAAAGCAAATGTGATCTTAGGGAGCATGACTATGGAAGCACAATGTCTGAATGAGGGATTTAATAGTCTTGCTGTACTCTGGTTAGAACATCTGGAATATTGAATTCAATTCTGGGTCCCTGTTGCAGAATCAAATATAAAATACGCGGGTTGGCTTTTTTTTTAACCTTTACTTTCTGTCTTAATATCCATTCTAAAACAAAAGAGCAGCAAGGGTTAGGCAGTCAGGGTTAAGTGACTTGCCCAGGGTCACACAGCTAGGAGTTATATGAGGCCAGATTTGAAGTCAGCACCCACTGTTACCTAGCTGCCTCTCTGGTTGACTTTTAAAGTCTTTGACAACCTGACCCCTCCTTATGTTTTCAATCTTCTTGCATATTACTCTGCTCTGCATACTCTGTGATCAAGACTCCCTTGTCCTTGCTGATCCTCAAATAAGATACTCTATCTCCACACTTTTCACTGGCTGCCCCCTATATCTGGAAAATTCTCCAGATATTAAATGCTTTCCCTCCTTGCCTCCATCTCCTGGCTTCCCTGACTTTCTTGAAGACTAAGCTCAAATCCTTCCTTCTGCAAGAGGCCTTTCCCAAGCTCCCTTCCTTATAGATTACCTCTCATTTATACTTTATCTTTATATACCATAGTTGTTGCATACTTTCACCACAGTTAGACTGTGAGCTTCTTGAGGGCAAAAACAGTGTTTTGCTTTTCTTTGTATAATTTAGCACAGTGCCTCACACATAATAGATACTTCATAAATGTTTGTTGACCGTATAACTTGGTACCACATCATAGAAAAGCCACTAATAAGTTATTGTGACCAAAATGGTGAGAGAACTTTAAAAAAATCATATCACATAAGATTAAATTGGTTAAAAAAAACTGGAGATGTTTTGGATTTAGGAAATAAAATTCAGGGAGTAACATTATAGCTGTCCTTAAGTATTTTAAGAGCCATCATGTGGAAAAAAGATCAGACTTTCATTAATGGTTCATTATCAGCTTCTTCAGTGGAAGCTCCAGGCTTAACTAGTGCTTGGCCCTATGCTGTTGAACATTTTTATCATTTCTTCATATAAAGGGATAGATGGCACATTTATCGGATTTGCATTTGACACAAAGCTAGGAAGGATTGCTAACAAGATAGATGTCAGTCAGGATCCAGAAAGATCTTTACAGGTTAGAGCAGAAGTATCAGACTCATGGTCCATGGACCAAAAGAACCTTACAGCACTCCAAAGTAGAGTCTAAACCAGACTAAAATGTGATTGAGAACTTTAAACAAAATTAGTAAAAATACAATAAAATATAGATAATATTACATTTCAAAACTAAGTGTAGCCTTCAGGGATCCTTATGAATGGCTAAATGGCCCCCATTTCTACTCAAGTTTGACACCACTGGGTTAGAGCACAGGGCTAAATCTATTAAGATGAAATTTAATAGGGTTCAGAAAAGATGAGTTTCACAATCATAAGATGATGGAGACATGGTTAAGTGTAGTTTATCTGACAAAGACTGTAGGATTTTAGAGGGCTCCAAGGTCACTATGATTCTGCAGTGTGACATGGCAGCCAATAAAACTAATGCTATCTTGAGCAACATTGAAAAAGACAGCTTCCAGAAATCAGGAGATGATAGATGATAGATAGGCATTGTGCCCTGGTCAGATCATATATGGAGTATTGAGTTTAGTTGTGTGCACCAAAATTTAAGAAGCATAAGCCAGAGAGTATCCAGAGGACAGGCAGGATTGTGAAATAATTTGCATCCAGGTTGTATGAGGATCAGCTGAAGGAACCTGGCTTCTTTAGCCTAGAAAAGGGAAGACTTACAGCTGTCTTCACATATTTGATGGCCCATCGTGCACTGTTTGACTTCAGAGAGCAGAACCATAAACAACGGCTTAATTTCAGGAAAAAGTGACAATTAGAGCTATAAAAAAAAAAAAAAATAGAATGGACTGCCGGAAGAGGTGGCAGGTATCCCTTCAGTTGAAATCTTGAAAGTAGAGGCTGGATGATTACTCAATGAGCGTGTTACAGTGGGGATTCCTTTAGAAACTATGGGTAAGCCAGCAAGGCCTTTCTGTTTCTGAAATTCAATGAAATCCTGCCATAGCCCAGAACTAGGAACAGTGGGTAGAAACTGCAGAGAGGCAGATTTTGCATTAATATAAGGAAATGAGTTGCCTCAGGAAAACAATGTATTCCCTTTTACTGGACATTTTAAAGCAGGGATTGAATGGCCACTTGTCAGGGATCATCAGGATTCCTGTTTAGGACTAAAGATAAGATTAGATGAGCTCTGAAGTTCCTAATGAATCTGAGAGTGTAATAAATGCTTGTAGTTCTGCCTTTACATAGGGTAATTAACTAGATGGCTTCTCAAGGTCTTTTTGTACTTTCCTGATTTCATGTATATCTAATTTCACCTCATTTGAAAAGCTAAATTAAACAGTTTCAAGACATGGATGGATGGTCAGAGGGGGGAAAATGGTGCTTCAGAATGTTGTTTTATAAGGACTGTTGCTGATTGGATGGAAATAGCCAGAATCTTATGGTTGGTCTAACTGACTTAAACGGCTGATCTAACTGATTTGAACAGTTGATGCCACTGCTTTTCAGGTACAGATGTTACTAGTCTAGGTTTTTGTTGAAAGAGATTTTTAAAAAATACGATCTTTTAATATTTACTTGAGGTGTTGGTGTCTTTTACTCTCAACAAAGCTTGCTATTTACACTGGTATTTTTTCTGAGAATATTAGTTATTAACTATTTAGTTGTTTTTCTGTGATCTTGGTAGAAGTAACATAAAACAAAAGTATGGCACAGGAAATAAGTTGGACTAGTCAGAAAATTCAGTTCAACAAACATTTAGCAAGTATCTGCCTATTTGCAAAATGCTAGGTAAAACACGGGTTACAAAGACAAAAATGAAACTAGACCTGAAGATACTAGTAGAAGACAAATATGCATCTATATAAATACAAGGTAATACAAGGAAGAAGGAACATTAACATTTAGGGGAATTAGGGAAACCAGCAGAGAAGCTGGCAGTTAAACTGTTTCGAAGGAAGCTTTGGAACCTGAGGCAGAGAAATGCAATACAATTTTAGTGGATTTGTGAAAATTCGTTAGAGACAAAACATGTCAAGTTCATGGAGTAACTAGTGAAGTTTTTTGTGAATATAGAGATGGGAAAGGTGGTAATATGAAATAAATCTGTAAAAGTAAATTGGAGCCATATTGTTGGAGAGGGTGTTAATTGCCAATCTAAAGGTCTTTTATTCTAGAGAGAAAGAATGGAGGCTACTGAAAGTGATGTAATCAGGTTTATGCCTTAGAAAGATTATTTTAGCAGCCAGGTAGAAGATGAATTGGGGGTTTTGATAACTGCATTATATTATTTGCCTTACTCAGAAACCTTAAATGGCTCTCTGCCTCCTACCACGTGGAATGAAAACTCTTGTGCCCTTCAAGATTCTTCATACTCTGTCTCCAATTTACCCACCCATTCAAATTTGTTTCCAGCTATTCCTCACATTTGTTGCTTTCTTCTAATCTGTTGGCCTTTGCACTCATCTCCTCTGCCTATCTTAATCCTACTTACCTTTCCAAGGACAACCTTAATCTAGGAGTCTTTCCCTAACAACTCAAGCCCTTATTTATCTTCCTCTCCTCTGAACTTTGCCTTTAACACAAAATTCAACAAGTAGTTATATTACTCATTGTTATTTCTTAGGTCTACTCTATATTGTCTCTTTAGATTACAAATTTTCTGAGTTGATTCTGTTATAGCACCTAACGTGCTGAGCACTTAGTAGATGCTCAGTATAATGAATCAAAATTTAATAGAGCATTTAACTACTGATTTCTCTGGATATGCAACTCCACTTTCAGCAAATTATTATTATTATTATTATTATTGTTTTACAAAGCCACTTTTCTGTCTTTGCACAACAGTGAAATACTATTAACAATCTTCTAGTTATTCAAATATAGCCAGGTATTATTTTTATGCATAGAACATTACAAGAAATCATTAAGACAAATTTAAAAGCAGTGAAATAGGGATTTTTTTAACCTGCTTAGAGCTTCAAATATCCATTTTTGTTTTATGAGAAAGATATTCTAGTTAATAATGAAGTTAAAATATTGCTTTTTGATCATGGAAAAAAGCTAATGCACAATAAAGGTTGGGACTTGGGCAGATAGCTATTCTTTGCCCAGTGTCACAAGAATATGAAAGTACTTCTCACATTTTTATGTGTTTTTCTTCTCCAGCATTCTTTGCAAAGTCAGGAGTACTTGTTATTGCAGGTAATTACTGGGCTATTATTTTAGTTGTCATTCTATTTTCAAAATGAGTAAATGAGAATGTCCTTTAAAAAAAAATAGGTGTTCTTTGATTATTTGAAGAATGGTGACCTGTTGTTATAGCATAGTTTTCATGTCAATATATAATATTGGCTTAATGAATTACTGAATCTTTTCACTGATTTAATACAAAACTGGCTTGCAAATGACTGTTTCTGTATTCCTCAAAAACTAACATATCAATCTAACATAGTTTAGACTTTATAACTTATTGTTGATAATGAAGATAATATAGAAAATGAAATACAAAGTTCAAAAATGCTAGGACCAATTTTTCAGCATGACTAGCTATATACCTTATAAAGTTTCTTAGTTTTACATATCTGAAAATGACAAAGCCCAGGATTTTCTATTGTAAGATATTATTGGTATTGTGAATATTATTGGTATTCGTTTGAAGTATTGAATAATTTTTGTAACAAATAAGTTTTCCTCATGATAGAAGGGATAAAACTGAAAAATTTATTGATATTTTGTGTTTAGATATATGTATGTATCGTGGATCTGCTCTCTGAGGCCAATAGCATATGCACGTGGTATGTATACATACATATTCGTGCATTTATATATATATATGTATATGTATGTGTGGTTGTGTATGTAAATATTTGACTAAAAGAAACACATGAGTATTTCAAGAAATACTTGGGGCTTAGAAGCTCCTCGTTGTTAATTATCTTCCTCCCAATTGTTTATTTTTTAAAATATTTTTACATTCTGTCTTAGAATTGATACTAAGTACCATTTATAAGGCCACAGAAGAGTGATAAGGACTAGACAGGTGGGGTTAAGTGACTTGCCTAGGGTCACACAGCTAGGAAGAGCCTTAGGTCAGATTTGAACCCAGGACTAACTGTTTTTAGACTAAGCCACCTAGGTGCCCCTCCCAGTTGCTTTTAGACTTAACTAATTTAATGAAACCCAAAGTTAGATGTTTTCTCACACTTGGTCTCAGTTTCCTTTGCTTTAAAATGTGGTAGATTAATAAAGCTTTTACCTAAAAAAAACCAGACACAAAACCTGGGGTATTCTTTCAACTGTTCTTTTTGCGGTATGAAAGGAAATTAGTTTTGTCCTCCTGAATACTTATCCAAGATGAATAGGCTGTCCAGTTGGTATATAAAGGTGGGATCTACAGAATTAGATCTCAGGTTCAAGTGAAAGGAGTATTATCTATATTAAAACAAATTTATAAAACTGTTGAGTTTTGAAAGGAGAGGATAAAGGGTCACCAAAACTATGAAATATTTCTGTGTTTCACTTAACTATGTCATGTTCGGAAGAGATACTTAATACATGTTTGCTAATTAAATTTAGCTTCTTAATAAAGTCCTTATTGGCACCAAAAAAATTAGTAGAAATCACTTGGAAAGAATTATACCCAAGTCCATGTGAAGACATGAGAAGTGTCTAAATGGCAAATGACTAAAGAAAGATTATGACTACTTCGACATTTCTTTTTTAACATGTCTGGAAAATAAGCTATTCTTACTAATTTTTCTGGATTTGTTTTTTAATATGTGTCAGGTTGTAAACAACATTTTTTGACAGAGATTTTCTCTCTTTGTCTTTTCTTGGACTAATTAGTAATTTACATTTTATTAGTATATATTCCTTCTTCATTGTGTGAAAATACCCAATAAAGAGATATCTACATGCAGCAATGCCTGGCAGATTTGGGGGCAGATATTAATGTATCCAAAGGGCCAATGACTAAATTAATTTTAGTTTGTAAATTATCTTTTTTCCTTCTGCTTAAAAAGCAAATAGTGTTTTAATTTTTAGTGATATCTTTCTATTGTCCATAATTCCTTTGTCCTGTCTTCTGTACCATTCCTAGAGGATAAAGGTTATAGGGGAAGGGTGGAAACAGAATGATTGTTCAGAAATTAATAGAATTTTTTTCTTTTTTGTTTCCTCTCCTCTGCCATGGACCCTATAATGTTTAGTTTCTTCTCAAGTGTCCTGAATCTAAAAAAAGGTATCTTATCCTATTTGTGGCCTATTGTTAATCTGATAAATTAGTGTATGCCAATGCTTTGGCAGGATGGGGCCAAAGTTTGTGCATTTAAGCTGTAGTCTTCAGAAACAATTGCTCTATATTTGTTTTTCAACTCATTTATTGGCTCTACGTGTGGAAAGTTGGGTAGAGAGGAAGATGGCTCCATGAATTGGAGAAATATTTTGGCTTTTCCTCAAAATATACTGAAAGTCAGTATGACTTTGGGATAGTGATGTTACAGTTTTTAGTTTTTCCAAAATGTAGCAGGAGTAGACTGGCTTTGGCATGGAGCCCTTTATCTCTAAATTGCTATATTATTCTATGGCTGTCTTCTTTTTTTATCTCCATTGGTAAAATGAGGACACATTGTTTTTTGTGAAGTGTTTTTTATTTCTCCCCCCCTTTTTTAACCTATTCAACACTTTAAAAAATTCTTTTTAATGTTATCCCATATTCTCTTCCTTTGCTAGTCTCTGAAGAACTATCCTTTCTTAGGGTCAACCTCTTTATCTGTGCTTTTGAGATTCTATCCCCTTTCCTTTCCTTCTGGGACTTTGCTTCCTTATGATTCCTTCCTTCTCCTATATTCAGTCTCTTTATCCAAAAACTCCTTCCCTCTGTTGTCTAAGTCTTCTCCATCCTTAAAAAACCCATTACACTTGACCCTGTCATTCACTCATTCTTTAACCCACAAATTCCTAGAAGACGGTCTTTATAGTCCTTTTCTCCTTTTCCTCATTTCCCATTTATTTCTCATACTGTTGCAATCTAATCTGGCCTCCTGCTCTATACCTTTCCATAGAAACTTTTCTCTATAAAGTTAACAAACATATTTTAATGAGTCAATCTAGTTGCCTTTTTTCTCAATCTTCCTTTTGCTTAACATCTTTGTAGCTTTTGAAACTGTCAAATACCTTTTCTTTCTGGATACTTCCTCCCTTGCTTCAATGAAATTGCTGGCCCTTAGTTCTTCTCCAGTCTCTCTGACCATTCTTTGTCAGTTTTCTGTGCTATAACATCTTCCTCTGGCTCAGTAAGCGTGACTATACCCCAAGATTTTTTCCTGGGGCCTCTTTCCTTTCTGTTCTGTTACTTCCAGTCACCTGTGATTACAACCATGGCCTCATCTTTTAACTTCTTTCAGCTTCCTTGTTCCTCAGTATTCTGCCAGCCAATTCTCTCCCCTCCCCAATAGCATCTCTTACATGTTATATTTCTCTGTGTATATGCTCACCCCAGTAGAATGTCTTGAGAGTAAGGACTATTTTCTTTTTGGTACAGTGTCTGAAACATTGTTTTGCTTTTTCATGAAATTCATAGGGTCATAGTTGCTCTGGTCTGTATCCCTTGTAACTGGGGGAGGCAGGCTTTGGATCTCTTAAGTTTGGGAATTCCTAGTAGTAGGGAGCTAAAACTGATCTGGTATCTGTACCAAGTTTGGCATTAATAAAGTAGAGGATGGAAAGGAGGTGTTTGGAGGGTTCCAGGCTTCCTAAAGAGGGGCCAACCATTCTGGGTCAGAAAAATGGAGCAGGTTAATGGCTCCATGCTGATCAGCAGTGGAGTTGGACCCATGAGTAATTGCTATATTTCCAAACTGGGTGAGATGAGGAGATCTAGTCTTTTAAAAATATATATTTTGCATGCCTACACATGTATAATCTATATCAAATTCCTTGCCTTCTCAATGAGTAGGGAAGAGAAGGAAGGAGAGAATTTGAAACTCAACATTTTAAAAATCAAATGTTAAAATTTGTTTTTACATGTAATTGGTGTGTAAAAATTAATGGTTTGGCTAAATATATGAAAATTATAAATATTTTATTTATAAAAGATGTGGAAAGAGTGAAAGTAGAGAAATACAAAAGGGTAGAAAAGACATTAACCTATCTAATTAAATATTGTTCCAGTGCTTGGCTCAGCCAAGACTTATTAACCTTCAATTAGAAAAACCAACTATCCACTCACCCAAGTTCCCTCCAAGAGGCAGGTCAAGACACAAGACAATGGAGCTGAAGGTGACTCATGAGGCCAACTTTCTTCTTGGAGTGACTCTTCTTAGAGTTCACTCTCCACTAGACACTCTACTTTTTGCTTGCTTTTATAGTGACTTCTTGTCTCCTCCTCTCTTCACAGGGGCCAATCACAGTTTCCAAATTGTCTAGCACTGCCCAGAGGGCAGTGTTTGTGGGAACTAATTTGAACTTTCTGGAGGGGTGAATACTCTTCAAAAGGGTTTACACTTTCTGAGGGTTTGAACAAGTTTCTGACTGTTTGAGTTAGAAAAAAGAGTGGTACTCTCCTAGTATCTTGCTGGCTTCTCACCTAACACTAGGTAGAGTGTGAATTCACTAAGTGGTTTTCAAGCTTCTCCCACCTAGTTCAAACTTGTGTTCATTCAAAGTTATTGCCAACCAAAGTGTTAACTCCAACTAGGAAAAGAGAACAAAGGATTCCCTTTTCACAAGTGTGAACTCGAAGAGAACCAAAAATTACCTTTTACACTGGGGAAAAAATTACTCAAAATTTAGAAAAAAGAATGCTTGTTTTAAACTAAAGTATCTAGATGTCCTTAGCTGGAAGGGGACATATAAATATAAGTAATAAGAACATCAGAAGTATTTAAATATGGGAATGATTTGTATGAAAAATAAGTGGGAGAGGATAAAAATCTTTGTCATAAAAACCAGATAAGAATTAAAGAGCTGCCTTGATGTATCAAATAGCTGTGGAAAACCAGATAATTTGTGGTGTTTATTTTGGCAATTTATACTAGTTGTTGAGTCAGCTTATTTTGAATGATTAAACTATTTCTCTAATAAGCACAAGGCAGCTATTAGGCTATTTGCTTCTCACTAAAAGAAACTGTTGCATGACCATTTGCTCTTACTTTGTGTCCAGTTTTTTGATGAAGTGTGTCATTGGTCACAAGGGAAATTCAGATAAGACCGTATGTATGGCTCAGGACAACTTACAACTCAGTCAGTGCTGCTTTGATGTGATATATGTGTTCCTAAAAATCACCACTCTATTACATAGTAAAGACCATAGGATTTCTATTCAACCTCCCCTATTTCCTTTGGACTGGGGTTTTTGGAGGACCCGAGAAACTCGACAGCTATAGGTAAGAGGGCCACAGACATTTATTTTTGTGGCATTGGTTCTGATGATCTATAATGTGGATTCCTTTATGCCTGTTGCATAACACATAGCACATGTTCTCTCATTTCTTTCAAAATGTACCGTTCTTTCAAGCATCTTAATACCGGAAGGTTTCCTTTTTTTTTTTTTTAATGTACTACTTAGAGTTTTTGAACCAGAATGGTTAGGCATGTTTGAGATGTTAAATAGGTAGGAGTTTTGTTTTATTTAGATAAGTTCATAAATTTGAAAGAATAGCTAAAAAGTCTTGTTAGAGGAACATACAAGGTACTCTGAGGTAGCTGATATGGTTTGAGGTATGTATCTATATGTATTTTGTATATACCAATGTAGATCAATTTAGCTCAGTGCAGTTTTCTACATTCTTACTGTTTCTTGAGGATGAAATTGCACATAAGCAAATTTGAAATTTGCATTATGCCCAAATTATTCCCTAGTCTATCAGGTGCATTGGAATAAATTCATGTTTTCAGAACAAAAATTATAGCAGAATTAGCTGTACTATCAGTTTCCAAAGTATAATCCAGCCATCTCTTCTTTTCCTCCATTTATTTAACTCTGGGCCCATTTTAGTGTCCATCTATAATGCCTGTATATATATATGTATATATATATATATAGATAGATCAGTTCTGAGGATCACTTATTCATCTGCTTTTTTTATAGTCAATCCAGCATAGGCACAATGAGATCTTGTAGTTCCTATACATTTCAGTCGTTTTTCTCTAAAAGTGCTATATTCTGTTTAATATTCTCAAGCCTTTCCTGTTCTCTTCTCATACCAATGAGGAGGTATAGGGATAGGAACAGGAACCAGACTAGTGATTTCATTGATGTATTGGACTCTTCATAAGAAAGTCCTGTTATTAATGTAGGTAGGCACTGTATTCGAAACTGATACTCTTAGAGAGCTTCAATAGGGTAATGAAAGATTAGGTGACTTGCCCAGAATCACACAACCAATATGTGTGAGAGGAGGACTTGAATTCAGCTCTTCCTAGTTCTAAGAGCAACTCTTTATCCACTGTGCCATGCTGCTTCATGTTCTCTCTCCTACCATTATTCCCATTAAAAAAAATTTTTTTGGAGATGGGTGTGACTATAAAGATGTCACTTATTTTTGCAAACCTTGATTGATAACATCTCAATCATTGGTAGAAATCATGTCCATGATTTTTTTCGAGTGTTTAGTATCCTTTCATTCCAAGATATCTTTGAGAATTGTTTTCTTACTCTAATAATTTAACTTTCTGTATATGCTTCATTTCTCCACATATACTTGGTCCAGCCAACTGCTCTTTGGTCTTTTCCTTTTTTGTTGTCTTGAGCTTCTGCCATTTCTTTGTCTAGCACACAAAGGAGTAGAGTGAGAGACTTCACTCCCATTAATAGAGAAAGTTGTTAATAGTCACATCTTTCCCCTTTTTTATATGTTCTTTGTCCTCCCTCCTGGTGCACATCTAAGTAATATGTTTGGATTTTCTTACTTAGATATCTTTAAACATGATTTTTCCTTCACTATTTCTTCTTTGTTTTATGAAAAGTGCTACTCTGATCTTCCACAATCTTTCACCATAAGATTTAGCAAACAACTTTATATTCTAAACCAAACTTTCCATTAGCTGTTACATTGTATTCTTCAGAAATCAAGGGTTTGCTGGCTAAGGCAGTTTCTGGGCTCTTTTTGTTTTCTCTTTTCTACATTTGGTTAAATTTTGCTCTTTTTTTATTGTTGCCTTTTTTGTATACTATAATCATTCCCCTTAACTTTCATGCCTATCCTCTTATTGAACCCTCCTTGGTAACAAAACATAAGTTAAGCATCCTTTGGAAATGAGATAAATTTATCATTTTAAAATTATTTTATCAATTTCCAATTTGAAGTTGTTAATAACTTGTATAAATAGTTTGTCTTAATTGCCATGTCTTCTCATTTTTATGTTCCTTTAATATTCATTTAAAATTGCTTATTGAAATTGATGCTCTGACTATATATAGACATAAGTATATAAAGTGAAAAACATTTGATGTGCCTTCCATATTGATAATTGCCATTTAAAAATTTTCCTTATTCATTTCTTGTTCATTAAATGTAATCAGTTTTTTATGGTGTTATTGTTTAGTGTCTACCTTAAATTTTTATTCTCACCATTATGGATGGTTTAGAATCTAAATTTCTAAATTTCTAAATTTGATTGATGAAAATTTAAATTAGATTTTTCCCTTTCACATGCTGTCCCACCCTTCAGGAGTGAACCTTTCCTTGTAACAAACAAAAAATCTTTAAGTAAAAACAACTCAGTGGCTATATCTGCTAGCATAAACAACATTTAAAACCCATAGAACCCCACCTTCCTCATGAAAGGGGGGAGGGGTGCATTTTCTCATCACTTTCCTGGATCCAAAATTGGTTATTATAAGATATTCTGCCTCATTTTATTGTTATTTTCATTTAGGTTATTGCAATTAGTAATTTTTCTTGAATGTATTTTGGAAAAATATATATGTGATGAATGCAATGACCAGGCTTAGTTCCAGAGGGCAGATGAATGAATAAAATTCCAAAGTAAGGATATTTTAATCAGTCAGCTTACATTAAGTTTCTACCTTGTATCAGGTATTGTGCTTAGTCATTGGAATACAAAGATAGTTAAATAATTTTTTACCTTCAAAGATCTTACATGCAATCTAGAGAAACTTCATATACATATCTAAGTAGATGCAAAATAAATACAATTTAATTGGAGGTGAGGAGAATCAGGAAAGACCTCATATAGGTCTTGTAGGTGGTATGCCGGTGGCATTTAAATTGGAAGGAGGGATTCTAAGAGGGAGAGATGAGAAAGGAATGAATTTCAGGTTTAGAGGACAGCCATTTCCCAAATGCTCAGAGAGGAGATGGAATGCTAGTATGATAGTAAGGGAAAGGCAAAGTAAATCTGAACCCTGTAAGTTGGACTCAGGTTGTGAAGGGCTTTAAATGCCAAAGTGTTGTTTGTATTTGATTCCAAATGTAATATAAAGTTGCTGGAGTTAATTGAGGGAGGGTTGTGATATGTCAGACCTATGGATATCAGTTTGGCACTTTTGTAGAAGATTGAATGGAGAAAAAAGAGACTTGGGGCATAGAAATAAATTAGGAGGCTATTTCAATAGTCTAGACAGGAGGTGGTAATTTTTAGACATGGTCATTAAGGGAAATTGTTTTGCTTGACTTTACATATTTGTTACAAGAATTTTGTTTGTTCTTTTATTCCCTTTACCTCCCCACCTCACCTCCCAAGGTGAAGGAGAAGGAGGGGTAAAAAAAATGCTTAATTGAAAAAATGTTGTTAATTAAATTTTTTTTTAAAACAACTTCAGTCCTTACTCAAGTAAAATGGGAGCAAGTAGGTTGGTAAATGTGACTTATTTTCAAAATGGATTGCTGTGATTACCAAAAAAAAATGTGAGCCTTGTTTTAAGGTGGTGGCTCTAAGTGATAGAGGAAAAAGAGAGAAATGTGAGAGGTGTAGGGGTAGAATTGATAGGACTTGGTAACCAATCAGATGTGAGAGAAGAGAGAATGAGAAATAGAGGGTTACTCTAGAATTATTAATCTGGGTAACCAGAAGGATAGTGTAGCCCTACTGACAAAAAAAAAGGGGGGGGGAAGGTCAAAGATGGGGTAGGTTTGAGAGCGAAAGATAATGAATTCTGTTTTGGATATGTTGAATTTGAGATGCCTGGGGGCATCCCATAGGAAATATGGAATAGACAGTTGATGAAGGAGGACTAGAGCTCAAGAGGGAGAGAGGAGTAAAAGGCCAGATCTGGGAGTTCTCTACATAGAAATGATAATTGAACCCATGGGAGCTAATAAGATCACTAAGAGAGAGAGAGAATATAGAGAACAGGGTCCAAGACAGTGCCCTGGGGTACACTCATAGTTTCTAGCAAAGAAAGAAAAAGATAATTAGGAGGGTAACCAAGAGAGAGTTGTGTCAAGAAAACTCAGAAAAGAATACTTCTCAAGAGAAGGTAGCTCTTGGATCTGGCAATTAAAAAATCAATGAACTTTGAAGAGAGCAGTTTCATTTGAGCAATGAGGTTGCAAGCTAGTTTTCCTGGGTTTGAGACATGAGAGAAGAGAAGTAGAGGCAAGAGTATATATATAGGGTTTTGGTTTTTTTTTGGATTTTAGATGTGAAAGAGAGGACAAGTTATAGGATAACTAAGTGGTATAGTAGGGTCAAATGAATTAAGTGAACCTTCGTATATATGGAGGCAGTAAAAAGGGAGAGGCAGAGAGAGATGATTTTGGGGGGCAGTTTTCTGGAAAAGCCGGGGATAGGATCAGGATAGGCTCTCTTGATATGAGAGTGCCATCTCTGCATCACAGACTGAAATGAAGGAAAAGATGATAAAGCATAATGGCAAAGAGTTCAGAGTGGTAGAGGAGGGCAGAAAAGGCAGCTTACATAGTACATGGCCTCTACTGCCTTTATTTGGAGGCTTCATTTTCTTTTGAGGGGAAATAAGGGTGTGAGGAGAGATAGGTAAGGCTTAATGAGAGACAGAATTTCAGAGTTTGAAAGGATTCCAAAGGTCATCTAATTCAACCCACCGTTAGGTTACTCCTGTTATTGTTCCCCCATTTAGGTTTTTCTTGGAAAAGATACTGGAAAGGTTTGCAATTTCCTTCTTCAGCTCATTTTACAGGTAAACAGGGTTAAGTGACTTGCTTAGGATCACACATCTAAAGTCACATTTGAACTTGGAGAGATGAGTGTTCCTGAGTCCTGGACTAGTATTCTATCCACTTCACCCCCTACCTGCTATGGCAAGGTCTCAAACCTGTTGGTGACTTAGGGGAATTACTACTCCAAGTATGTGAAGACTTTCCCCTGTCCGAATGGGTGATTGAAAACAATTTGTTTCAATGGCCTTCAAGGCAACCAATGCAGAAGCTGTGGAGCACTTAGAGCTTGATCAAACTTGGAAGATGCCAAGCCCTGGCCATTTCCAGTCATCTTGATTTTTGTTTTGCCACTGGATTTTGATGACTTTCAAAGCTAGCGAGAGTGATGACTTAAATAACTGCCTCACTTAAAACCTTAAAAAAAAAAAAACTTAAAAAAAATTCTCAAGCAAGTCATCACCTTGTGATGCCATTGATCCTCTTCAAAAATGAAGACTAATAGCCTGACAAATGATCATCCAGCCTTTGCTTTGAAAGATTTTGGTACCCATTAACTATCAAGTTCCAGCAGAATCTTCTTGTTTCGCCAATGAATTCAGTGCCTGGCTCACAGTCTTTCCTCCTCAATTTCCTCATACTAGGAGACTTTAACATATATATTAATACCTCCTCAAACAACCTAACTTTCCAATTCCTCAACTTACCATTTCTAGTCTTTTACCTCACCACAGAAACACACAGAAGTGACCATACTCTTGACCTTATCACATAAAAGTGTCCCATTTAGAGTATTTATAAACTATGAAATTCCTTTGTATGACCATAATCTTTTGTTATTCTACCTTTCCCTTTGTCTCCCAACTCTTGGTTTTCATCCTCACTGTGACTTCCTTTTCCTCAGTTCTTCCACTTTCTATCACCCCTGTACTGTGCAGTGATTCCCAAAGTGGGCGCCACTGCCCCCGGTGGGTGCCACAGCGATCCAGGGGGGCGGTGATGGCCACAGGTGCATTTATCTTTCCTATTAGTTGCTATTAAAATTTTTTAAAAATTAATTTCCAGGGGTGCTAAGTAATATTTTTTCTGGAAAGGGGGCAGTAGGCCAAAAAAGTTTGGGAACCACTAGTCTACCATCTCATCTCAATCTGGACTCATCTTTTAAAATCATTTCCATTTTAAACTGTCTTTTGTTGAACCTTGCCCCTTTATACTCTGTCAAGCCAAGCCTTGAATTACTCCTACATCCACTACCTTTCTTTCTCACTTGGTAATGAAAGAAGCTGGAGTTAATTTAAGAAATTGTGCTAACTGGGTCCACTTTGTTACACAATCTCAATTAAATTTTCATTGTGACAGGTAATCCTTATTTAATCTCTCTCCCACTATGGTTTTTCTAAACCTTTTCATCCCTCCTTAAACTTCCTATATCTCCTCTTCTTTCCACCCTCTCAGCTAAGAATTTTGCCTCATTTCACTGAAAAAAATTGAGACCATTTTCTAATAACTGTTTCTTCGCATCTCTTGTCATTCAGCTGCCTTCTGCTGATCTCCCCTCCTTCACCTCTATCTCACATGAAGAGGAAACCATTTTCCTTACCAAAACACAGAGCTGTTTCTCCTGTCTTCAAACCCTTACTTGATCTGTTCTTGTCAACTAAATACATTGTCCTATATCATCTCTTCTCTTTAGTTGCTAAACTCATTAACAAATTCATCTACAATTGATTTTTCCACTTCCTTCTCAGTCTTTTCTAAATGCTCTAAAGTCCTCATCTTATGACCTCATTTAACTGAATCTGCTTTTTCCAAAGTTATCAGTGGTTTTTTTTTTAAACCCTTTCTGGCTAGACTCCATACTAAGTATTAGTTCCAAGGCAGAAGAGAGGTAAGAGCTTAACAACTGTGGTTAATTGATTTGTCCAGGGGTACACATCTTGGAAATGTCTGAAGCTGGATTTGACTTCCAGTCTCTAGGCCTAGCACTCTATTCACTGAGCCACCTAGCTGCCCTACCATTGCTTTCTTAATTGCTGAATTAAATGGACTTTTTTCAGTCCTTATTCATCTTGACATCTCTGTAACTTTTGACATTGTCAATCACTCTTTTTTCCTAAATACTCTTTTTCTCTCTATGTTTTCATGACTATTCTCTCTGTTCTCCTTCTACCTGCCTGACTTCTTAGTCTCCTTTTTAGTATCTTCATATAAACCATGCTTTCTAACTACGTTATTCCCCAAGGCTCTTTCTGGGCTGTCTTCTCCCTCTATACTCTTTCACTTGGTGATTGAATCAGCTTCCATGGATTAAATTATCATCTCTTCCCAAATGACTTAGATTTATTTATCCAACCCAATCTCTTAATTCTTCTTTCGCATCTCCAACTACCTATTTATTGGACATCTTGAACTGGGTGTTTTGTAGCTATTTTAAATTCAGTATGTCCAAAAATGAACTTATTATTTTTCCCCTAAAACTTTCCCCTTATCCTACCTTCTGTATTACTGTTGAGGGTATCACCATTCTCCCAGTCACCCAGGCTCATAGCCTATGAGTCATCCTCTGCTTGTTACTCTCAAACCTCATATCCAATCTATTGCTAAGTGCTTTTGAAACATACCTTGTATTCTTCCTCCTCACGCCCACACTTCCCTCCTCTGCCACTCTGGTGCAGTTCTTCATCACCTCATGCTTAAACTATTGTTAGAGCTTTCTGTTTGGTCTCCCTTTCTCAAGTCTCTTCCCACTCTAGTCCATCTTTCACTGTCAAATTGATCACGACCTTCCTAAAATACAGGTGTGATCACATGATTCCCCCTAGTCAATAAATTCCAATAGGAAGTATCTATAGCCAAATTTAAACTCGGGACCTCCCATCTCTAGGCCTGGCTCTCAATTCACTGAGCCACCTAGTGGCTGCCTTTTTGTGCTTTTTTAAATTTGAATCCAATCTAATTTTGCTTATTGAAGAAATCCATCAATTCTGGGATCACATTAAATTTCAGCCTAGATTACAGTAGGGATCCTGATTTATTTTGCTTTCAAGGGCAGGTCCTTATCTTCATAGATTAGGATACATGAATGTTCTTGCAGCCTCTACTTTATGCCAGTGTTATAGTTTGGCAATACTGAAATCATATCAGAATCCTATACGATTGTATATTTTCAAGGTTCTTTAAATTTTCTAAAATGGAAAAAGCCAAATAATAGCATGTTGAGCCCATTGTTTGGGGCAAAAGCTAGACTCTCCTCCCGAAAATCCATATAAATGGCTACTCATTGCATTAAAAGATGATGATATCAACCCCATTTTGTCATTCATATGCCTTTAGTTGTATTCCCTGTAGTGATGGATTTATGCCAGGATATTCATAGACACATTTATCCCTCTTCCTTCCCATTAACATATGTCTAATTGCGAAATAACTAAGTGGGGCACAGATCATATCAATTATATGTTTTTTGGGCTTGTGAGTGGTGACCGTATCATTTAGACCTGTATAACTGTAAGCTTCAGTAGTTTATTTTTCCCCTTTTAATCACTAGCATTATTATGAGACCACTTAAGTTTGCAGGGTAATACATGCCTGCAGGCTTTATGACATTTTATTATATTCTGATGTTTGGGTGGATATAAATGTCCTCCTATAAATCCTCTAAAAGAGGTCTACTCTTCATTCTGAAGCCTTTTCTCTAGGTTTCATGACATTATTATTGAGGTTCTTTATGAAACCTAAAGACTCTCCTTTGGATATCCATCACCCTCTGATTGGCCCTCTTCAAGTCATGTAGCACTCTGATAATATTTTTTGCACAGCTTCTTCTGCCCAGTTCTTTATTGGTAAAAGGTAAACTATACCTCTCCATTGCACTTTGGATGACCTACAACTTGAATTCTTTGGAGACTTTATAGCATCACTAGAAAAATATTGGCATCTTAAAAATAGAAACTTTGTTTGGGCTCATTGTTTGTTGCCTATAAAAAACATTTGATTTGATAGAGCAAAATGTACTAGTAAAGGCTCTCTTCTATCAAGGTGTCTCCCACACATAATATCAAAATCATAAGTGAAAATTCTTTTAAAGATAACAGGGACAACTGTTCAGTGATCCTCTAATTATAAATGTAAAGTAAGTGATAAAATAGGGAAGTGCTTGTTCACCAAAGAAGTTTGCTATTGTCATGGAGGATGTCCTATTATCTGATCCTAATAGATGCAGAATTCCTTGTGAATGGTAAGGTCCTTTTATGTTTGTATTTGTGGATGATATTTTGCTGACTACATCAAATCTAGAGTATCGTAGAGCCACACACACGTATACATATATGTATATATATATAGCTATGAATATACACATATATTTAAATTAACACAATTTGTATCAACATATCTTAACTATGCTGAATCTATTGGATGTAAATTAGATATATCACTTTGGGCTGAATGCCAGTAATCAGTTTTTGTTAGCATTGCTTAATGAGTACATTAACTATGACACCTACCTGGGTAGCTAGAAATTAGCATGTGAAATCTTTTAGAAAACTGTTGAATATTCCTGAGTAGTGAAAAATCTTTTGAGGAAAACATGGAATAATTAAAATGGAATTAACAGCATGTCATCAAAAAGTAGCTGATTTATTAGGAGTTTTGAAAGAAAATTATTTTCTTGTACTAATACAAAGAGACAACAATATGTGTACATAGAAATTCAGAGATTTTCTTGATAAAATCTTTAAAAAATATTTTTGCTGTTGTAATTTCAAAAAGCTTCAAGATACATTTTTGTATCAGAAACAGAAATTTTAAAAGATGTTCCTATTTAGCAATAAATCTTCTTTTGTAATTTAACTCATAGTATGAGTTATTGACTTTGTAATATATGTTTGCTTATACCTTCTTCCCATTAAAGCATATTTTAAAAAATAGACTTGGTCAATAGCAATCTATAAATTACTTCCTATTAAGACATTTTTTAAAAAATTGATTTTTATTGATATCTTGTGTCTTTTTTTTTAAGCCCACACTTTTTGTTTTAGTAACAACTCTTAAGACAGCAGGGCGGGCAAAGGCTAAGCAAACAGAGTTAAATGACTTGTCCAGATTACACAAGCAAAGAAGTATCCGAGGTCATATTTGAACCTAGGTCTCACTCTGACTCCAGACCTAGTGCTCTATCCACTGTGTTACCTACCTGCTCCAGTATCTTGTTTTTTATGTCATCATTTCCTAGTGTATCTCATCCCTTCTCATAGAGAGCCATTCTTATAAAATTAAAAAGAGGAGAAAAATGATTTAACAAATCTAACCAACACAAAAAGTGTTCTACACCTCTAGTCCCTCATTTCTGCAAAGTTGGGAGGGCAGTCCCTTCTCATATTTCTTTATGGTGACCAGATATAATCATTATAATTTCATAGTACACAGTTTTTCAATTTTTTTGTTATTCTTTCCTTTTATACTGTTGTAGTCATTGTGTACATTATTTTCCTGTTTTTTCCCTCATTTTACAATAGTTCATATAAGTCTTTCCATTCTTGTTATTTTTTTCCATTATTTTGCCAAAAAAAAAAGTGTTGCTGGGAATAGTAGTATATAATGGGCCTTTCTTTTTGTTATTAACCTTCTTTGAAGCATATATCTCACAGATGACAGCAAATTACATATTTAAGGAAAAAATAGCCTGCTCATCTTTTTATAATACTTGGGTGACCTTCATTGTGAAAGTTTTAAGGATGAATATCTTTGTGATATGCAAGTTTATCTTCATAAACTTTTTTTTTTTTTTAACCCTTAACTTTGGCGTATTGTCTCATAGGTGGAAGAGTGGTAAGGGTGGGCAATGGGGGTCAAGTGACTTGCCCAGGGTCACACAGCTGGGAAGTGGCTGAGGTCGGGTTTGAACCTAGGACCTTCTGTCTCTAGGCCTGACTCTCACTCCACTGAGCTACCCAGCTGCCCCCTATCTTCATAAACTTTTAAAATTTACTCAAAGGAAATAGGAATTTTCACAAAAACTTATGGGTTAAACTTGAAAATGATTAAATAAGTTAGAAAATCAAAGCAATTTGCTAACAATGTTTCTTTTTTATGTTAAAAGATTAACGCATATATTTTATAGATATAGATTTAATAAGGAAATTATTTTATTCATGTTTTGAGGAGTGGCTTTCTATAAAAAACTGTAAGATAATCAAGAAATACCAGACCCTGTCATTCTCTTCTATATTAATATTTCAGAAGAACCAGAAAAGAAATGGTAACCTCTGCTATATGTCAGTGAACTTGATCCTTTGTGCCCCATGAGTTTTATAAGGTACTAATCAGATTTTACTAAATTGAGTACTCAACTGTCTACTGTCCATATTTTCTTACTTGAAGAGAAGGAATAATGGAAAATATTGTTTGGAGGAATAAGAAGATTAAAACAACAGTGATACATTCATATAGCAATTTAAAGTTTGTTAAGTGTTTTATATAGGGAATCTCATTTGATCCTCACAACAACCTAGAGAGTAGACAAGGAAATAGGCAATAGAGGCTACATGGTTTGTATAGAGCTAGTATCTGAGACAGGATTCAAATTAGGGTCTTCTTGATTCCAAATCCAATGTTCTCTCCACCATTCCAACTAGTTGCCTCAAAATGACTGAACATGGGGAAGAGGAGGCAGAGGACTTAATTAAGAGGTGCCATTCATTCAGAAATAGTAAATAAGTATCCGGAAAAAGGCAGAATAAATATAATCACTTAACCTTATGTCCTACAATTGCTATGTTCCAGTTGGACTTGTAGGAGGGGATTAATGACTTTAATCTCAAGTACTCTTCCATTTTCTAGCACACTTAAAATTCACATACCTCCCTTTCCTGAGAGACCAATGAAAATTTAAAGAATGTTTTATGTTCAGATTTTATTTCTGACTTCTAAAGAAGATGAAGTCAACTTGGTGTTTTGATATAATATCTGCATATATCTTTACTCTGTGAGAGACGGAATTTTTATTTTATTTTATTATGGAGGGGGGCTTTAAAACTTCATATAAATGTTAGGGGTTTTTTCCTTATAGTTGTCTTTTTTTAAAACCTTTACTTTTCTGTCTTAGAATCAATGCTATTTATGGGTTCCAAGGTATAAGAAATGGTAAGGGCTGGACAATGGGGGTTAAAGTGACTTGTCCAAGATCACAGTGTCTGAGGTCAGATTTGAATCCAGGACCTCATTTCTAGACCTGACTCTCAATCCACTGAGCCACCAACCTGCCCCCTTGCAGTTGACATTTTAAAAAGTATGTGACCTCCTTCTTTCCTTTAAAAAAAAAAATCTTTTTTTTTTTTTTATTACAGGAAATACCTCAAGATCTATAGGAAATGACTTCTTAGTTTATATTATACACTAGATATTGACATGGAATTTTTTGAAGAATCATTTGCTATAGCCACAGATTATGAACTATGGCAGTCTCATGGGCTACTCTTATTTGCCTGGTTATTTTTTTTATTGTGGTTACAACTTCTTACTGTGGAAGTGATGGGATCAGACAATTGATCTGTCTGAAGAAAAAAAAAATTCCTCTCAATGTGTTTATCCTACCAAATATTTTGATCTCTATTCTTTCCTTTTCCCTTTTTTTCCTAAAGGTCAAAGGTTTTCTTATTCCCTGGTTTTTCATTCAATTTACTTTGACAAAATATGATTGTAGTACTTAATGTACTTTAAAATAAGATATTTTTAAATAAAATTAAACTAATTTAAAATTGAGAATAACTGGAAAAGGAAGGAACATGTCATGTTGTGGTGAAATAGCTTCTGACCCCACCACTTGACTAAAATTGATTTCTCTAAGACTTCCAGCAATTCTTTAGCTGCTAAATCCCATGGTGGATTTAGCTCAGACCTTATTCTGTTTGACCTATGCGGTTTTTGGTGTTGTTGACATTACACCCTCTGGGATACTCTTATTCCTTGTCACCATTGTCTCTCTTGGGTCTCCCACCTGCTTCACTATGCATTGCTGGATTATTATCCTCCTCTTCCCACAGACTAAATATAGACATTCCTCAGAACTCTTGTCCCTGGCCTCCTCTTTTTCCACAGTGTTTCCCTTGATGATTTTATCAGTCCTTTAAATTGTAGATGACTCCCAAATCTATATGTCCAGCCTTAATCACTTTTCTGAACCCCAAGCCCACTGTACCAACAGCTCTCCTTGTATGTATACCAGACATTTCACACTTAACATGTCCAAAAAAAGGAACTCACTTATCTCTTCCAAACATCCTGTTTCTGTTGAGGGTAATATAATCAGTGTTCCATTCATCAAGGTTTAAAACCTTAGAGTTATCCTTGACTGTTCCCTTCTCCTAGCCTCCATATTCAGTTAGTTGCTAAACCTTATTTAGTTCTACAATATCAACTATTTGTTGAATGAATTGATGTGCATTTCTTACATCTTGTTTTTGTCCATACTATTACAATAGCCTTCTAATTCATGGAGTTATATCTATCTATATCTATATCTATCTATCTATCTATCTATCTATCTATCTATCTATCTATCTATCTATATATATATATATATATATAGTGAAGTAGAGCAAGTGTGGAATTTGGAGTCAGAAGATCTGGGTTCAAATTCCATCTCTTGCCATTTATTACTATATGTGATGTAGGGTATATTTCCCTTGGTCATTTTCTCATCTGTAAAATGGAGTTGATTTAGATAACCTACATAATCTCTTCTAGCTCTAAGTATTATCTTTTAAATTATCTTTCTGCTTCCAGGAAACTTTCCTCCTCTCAAATCCATCTTCACACAGCTCCCAAATTGACATTTCTAAAATACAGATTTGTAACTATGTCATTCCTCAACCCCCAAATCTTCAGTGGCTCCCTATTGCTTCGAGAATCACATCAGAAATCCGTAGGCTGGTATTTAGAGCCATGTAAATAAGGTAGGCCTGGAATCGGGGACCCGAGTTTAAATTTGACCTTAGACATTTACTTACACTTGATCCTGGGCAAGTCATTTAACTTTTGTTTGATTTAGAGTTCTCAACTGTAAAAATGGGCATAATAGAACTTAACCTCAAGGGTTGTAATGATGATCAAATGAGGAATTTTTATAAAGCAGTTAGCACAGTGTCTGGCACAGAGTAGGTACTTAATAAATACTTGTTTCCTTCTTTCTTTCCTTCTATCTCCCTTTCCAGTTCTATTTCATATTACTTCTCTTTGTACATTCTCTGGTCCAGTCAAGCTGGCCTGTTAATTCTTCCTGGTATGTGAGATCCCATCTTTTGCCTCTGGGTCATTTCATGGAGAGTGGAATACACTCCCTTCTTAGTTCTGCCTCATAAAATTCCTAAATTTTCTAAACACACAGCTCAGATACTACATCCTGCATGAGGTATTTCTTGATCTTCCAAGTTGTAAGACCTCTCTTCCTTTTGAAATGACTTGGTAATATTTCATGTATGCTTTGTGTATATTTAGCTATATTTATCTGTATTTCCTTATTAGAATCTAAACTGAGGGTGGAGGGGGCATAACTGAGTTCCTTATAGATAGTCAGTGTTTCATATACTTGTTTATTAAATTGAATTAAATTGCTTTGCATGCTTTCATATAAAAATATGAAGTACACTTCTATATTCAATAAATATTTACTAAATGCCTACAAATTTTACTAAAGTAAAATACAAGACACTTTTTTTGTTGTTTGTTTAAACCCTTACCTTCTATCTTAGACTCAAGTTTCAGTTCTCAGGCAGAAGAGCAGTAAGGCCTAGGCATTTGGGGCTAAGTCACACTTGCCCAGGGTCACACAGCTAGGAACTGTCTGAGGCCAGATTTGAACCCAGGTTCTCTGGATTCCAAGTCTGGTTCTCAATCTACTGGTCCACCTAGCTGCCCCAAGGCACTATTCTAAAAATTGTAAACATCATGCATACCTGAGAATGAAACTTGAAAAAATTTTAATAAGTTAACCCAAATGGCTATGCCAACTGTAATCTTATTACTTCCATTTGAACTGAAGAATAAGGCCCTGTTTTTTATGGCATTCTACAGGGTTTGGTTCTATTCTGGAGGAAAGCTCAATCATAAGCTGTCCCCTTTCTCTTTCTTTTCACAGGTTCTACCGCTGCATAATTCTTCGAGTTCTGTCCAGAGATCTGGCACAGTGGCTGCCACTATCGCAGCTGGTCTCTAGAGATACTCTGAGATCCTGAGCTATAGGTGAGGCAAATCCCTTTTCGACAAGTTCAATTCAGTGAATGTCTTTTAGGTTAATACCTTGTGCAAGGTAACATGGTGCTGGGTCTCAAGGATACAAAAAATAAATTTGAGAGTTTACAATCTCCTTTGGGGTAATATGGGGATGTGACATAGACAGAAAGGACTAATATAAGATAAAACTTGGATGGTACAAGGGAAAGAGCTCCAGGAAAATTTGAGGAAGGTGAGAAAACTTTCCTTTGGGAAAAAATAAGTTTTCATGGAGGAGTAGAACTTACACTGGGTGTTGAAGGGAAAACAAGCATTCCTTAAGTTAGGGTGAGGAGGGAGTTCAATTCATGCATTGGGAGCAACCTAGGTTAATGCTTGAAACCTTAAAAGAAAAAATTTATCAGGAGGGGGCAGTGAGGTGACTCAGTGGATAGAGTACCAGGCCTGAAATTGGGAGGACCTGAGTTCATTTTTGGCCTCATACACTTCCTAGCAATATGGCTCTAGCCAATTGCTTAGCCCTTGCCCTTAGAGTTGTTACTAAGACAGAAAGTAAGGGTTTAAAAAAATTATCAAGAATCTTTAGAAAGTAAAACAAAAAAGATAATAGGCAGTAGGCATTAAGTATTTCCTATGTGCCAGGCACTGTGCTGAGTGTTAGAAATACAATTCTAAGCAAAAAGGCAGAGCCTGCCCCATGATAGAGGCTAACATGGCAGAGAGTTGTTCCAGGGCAAGAAGGCCACATAACGAAGATATTAACTCCATTTTGAGGATGAAAAAGCTATGGCTCATATAGATTTAGTAATTTGCCCGTATTCACACAGTCATTTTCAAGATAACTATTTTCTAGTCACAGAATAATTTGTATTTTTATTTCAGTTATGTTTGAGGAAACCTTACTGGAATCCTTCATTTTCACTGCTTTGACATAGCTACTTCTCAGCCCTTTAATTACTTCCTCTTTTCACAATTCTCAATACTAAATGTGAGGTGGCAGCTGGGTAGCTCAGTAGATTGAGAGTCAGGCCTACAGATGGGAGGTCCTGGATTCAAATTTGACCTCCAGACACCACCTAGCTGTGTGATCCTGTGTAACTCACTTAACCCCCATTGTCTAGCCCTTAACCACTGTTCTGCCTTGGTACCAATTTACAGTATTGATTCTAAGATGGAAGGTAAGGGATAAAAAAAAAAATACTAAATGAGAGTACGGATGGAGTGGAGTAGAAATCCCATTCTGGCTAAAAGTGGTCATTGGGTAGGTTTATGGGTATCCCTAGGTGGAATAAATAGCCATCACCCTTCTTGAGTGATATGTAATGGTATATATGGCAAACCATACCTCTGTCCATTCCTTTTCCTTCCTTTTCTCCTACCCGCTCTTGCATCGTTCCTGTCAGTCAACAAATATTAAATCCTTCTATGTGGGACTATTCTAAGCATTAGAGGCACAAAGAAAGTAAAAAAAAAAAAAAACCCTGCCTTCCTGAAATTCATATTCTAATGGAGGAATATACATAAATTCTATGTTTCTGGTATATGGAAGTTAATCTCAGGAAGGTACTAGAAGCTGAGGAGACTGGGAAAGATGTCCTGCCGAAGTGCTTTTTTAAGAAGTCTGGATTGGATAGAGCTACAATAAGCTGTTTGTGTATTTTTCTTCTATGTGTATGTTTGTTGTACTATAAAAGCTGCTTCCTAGGAGTAGTGGGTAGCTTGTTGTCAATGGTGGACATTTAGCTTTCCAAATTCAGGAATTTTCCAAGAATTCTAAGTAGGAACTTTATGTTTATAATCAGAAAACTTCACCTAAAGGGAATCTGTCACAGGTACTAGGACCCTATGGGTTTCAGATGAGAAGGTGAAAAGGCATTTGACTCAGGTTTATGTCTTGACTTTGCCATAGACTATCACTCTGACTATGGGGAAGTCACTTAACTCACTTGAGTATTAATTTCCTCAATTATGATGATTGGATTGAACTAGATGATTTCTAAGGTACCTTCCAGCTCTTAACAGCTTATGACTCTTAGTTTAAGGAAGTGTTCAGTAAATATTTCCTGCATGGATGGATAGATGAATGAAACCCTTGTTAAAATGGATTCAGTGTTGTAATGCTGTTTAGTTGAATCCACTATATAAATGATGTGTTAGCTAGACTAGGTTATAATATGAATAGCTATATACGAATTAAAGTCACTAAAATACTTAATTTAGTAATTATTTGGGTTTTCTGTTCACTTTAAATGTTTATTTTTTATACATTCTAAATTTCAAACTAACAAAAGATAGTTCAGGGTTGAAAACATGATACAGAGTGTTATTTTAAGTTTATGATTTTGTAATTTTAAAGCTCAGTTACTTGTTTAGTGACTGCCAATATCTTTTAAAAAGAATCATAATATATAAGAAAAGTAATCAGTACTGTATTGTCTGGAATAGCAATATTCTTTTTTTGGTGCTATTATTTAAAAAAAATTTTTTTAAACCCTTAATTTCTGTGTATTGGCTCCTAGGTGGAAGAGTGGTAAGGGTGGGCAATGGGGGTCAAGTGACTTGCCTAGGGTCACACAGCTGGGAAGTGGCTGAGGCCGGATTTGAATCTAGGACCTCCTGTCTCTAGGCCTGACTCTCAATCCACTGAGCTACCCAGCTGCCCCCTAAATTTTTTTTATTTGGAATATTTTTCCATGGTTCCATGATTCATGTTCTTTCCCTCTCCCCCAAACTCCTCCTCCCCTCCCCGTAGCCGATGCGCAATGGAATAGCAGTATTCTCATGAACTACTTAATGAAAGATCAAGGTGGTTGCTTTAACAGATTCAAGTTATATCCCAAACAATCTAACTTCCCTGCTTGTCTGCTGTGAATTCAGTTAACTCTAGAGTTAACTAACACAAGTCTTAATAGTGGCCATACAGTCTATAATTCAGATGTTTTGACCTAAAAAAAAACACAACTATTTATCACCTGGCTGCCAAATTTTTGGTGATGAACCACTCTTTTCTTAGGTTATGTTGGTCTTCAGATGACAGGCACATAATTAATTCATCACGAAGTCTATTCATCTATTAATTTTGAAATTCTTAACCTGGGATCTGTAACTTTTCCAGAAAATATAGCTAAATTTGATAGCTATATTTCACTATAATTGCTGTTTTGTAATCCTATACATTTAAAAACATTATTTTGAGGAGTCCAGTGGCTTCACTTGATTTTGAAAGGGAGACAAGATTTTTTTTTTAAAAAGGGGGAATTGATTAAGAACTCTTGGATTATTTGAATAAGCATTTAAACATGTATGCATACCATAGTGTGCATACCAGAATGGTATAGAGATACAAATCTAAAATTATTTCCTTGGCTTCTTAATTAAAAGTTTGTGATCTAGTCAGGGGAGGGATTAAGATCAACACAGATAAGTAAAATATACTTTATTATGTGTTGCAAAATAAAGTGTGCTACTTGAGTTTCAAGGAAGGAAAGGTCATTATTAACTGGGTTAGTAGATGATATTGTGAAACAAAGACTTCACAGAAGTTTTGGCTTTTGACTTGGGCTGTAAAGGATGTTTAGGAATTGAACTGAGGAAGAGAGAGTGAGGGAAAATATTCCAGGCCTCGAGAATCTCAAAGAAAGAGTTCAGAGGCATTTTAACAAGACAAAGTAGTACAATTTGCCTGGAGAAGAGAGAACATGGATGGGGCAATATGAGAGAATGATGAAAATGTATATATATATAGTAGTAGAAACTGTTCCAGTTGGGTAGAAACTTGTATTCCTCTGGTGTTGCTTTCACTTAACTCACTGTTTTTTAAAAATAATTTTTATTGATAGCTTTTATACCTTTTGCTTCCCATTATATCATCCCTTCCTAACCCCTTCCCAGAGAACCATCCCTTCTAATAAAGAATAAAAAGAGGGGAAAAAAGTTCAGAAAAACTAATATATTGAAACCCACAAATTAAAAATGTCTGTTATATGCAATGTTCCATATTCATGGGGTATGAGATACAGGGATATAAGAGGAATTGTCTTCTCATATCTCTTCTTGAGAGCCAAAACTTGATAATTATAATTTTATACCATTTAGTTTCAGTTGTTTTGTTGTTGCTATTCTTTCTATTTATACTGTAACCATTGTATACATTGTTTTCCTTGTTCTACTTTATACTACATCAATTCATAACAATCTTCCCAAGCTTCTCCGTATTCATTTTTCTTATGGCACAGTAATATTACATTGCAGTCATATACTATAATTTGTTTAGCCATTCCTCAATTGCTGAACTGTGCTTTATTTCCAGTTCTTTGCTTCTACATAAAATATTGTTATAAATATTTTGATATATAAGAGACCCTTTTTTATCATTAATCTCTTTAAAGTTTTTAGGCTTAGCAGAGGGATGTTTGTGCTAGAGAATATGAACATAATAGTTATTCTTTTCACATAATTCCAAATTGCTTCCTAGAATGTTTGTACCAATTCATAGATCTACCAATTGTGCATTAGTATGCTTTGTTTTGGGGGACAGCTAGGTGGTTCAGTGGATAGAGAACCAGGCCCAGAGTTAGGAAGTCCTGGGTTTAAATCTGGCCTCAGAAACTTTTTAGCTGTGTGACCCTGAACAAGCCATTTACCTGCCATTGCCTAGTTCTTACCACTCTTCTGCCTTGGAACCAAAACATTCTAAGACAGAAGGTAAAGGTTTAAAAAAAAAGTATGCTTTCTTTCCATAGCTTTTTAAATAGTGACTTCCTCTTATGTCTTCTTTGGAAGTTAAGTATGAGAGGAAACTTCAGGATTACTTTGATTTGTATTTCACCCATTTTTGGTTATTTGATATAATTAAGAGTGTAGTTAGTAGTTTATATTTCTTCTTTTAAGAACTGTTTGTCATTGACAATGGTGGACATTGTCTTTATTCCATGAGGAGGAAATTTACCAAGGAGAGAAAACTTTGCACTGTTTTTGAGTTTGTTTTTTCCTTTTGTTTTATAGGATAATGATTATTTGAATTAATTAGATACTGCTTCCTACTTAATTTCACCACCACCACCAGTTATAACAACTTAAAGATAAATATAATGCTTATATATTTATTGTCCAAATCAAAGCAGACTCTTATTAGCCACAAGCCTCTGGTTAAAAGCAGTGAATCTAGTAGGATGAAAGAAAAGAATTTCTACTCTATGCCAGTACAAGAAGGGCACATAACAACTTCTCTGGATAGTTATTACTGATTTTTTATTTATACTCATTTGTTGTTGTTCAGTCATTCAGTTGTGTCCAACTCTTTGTAACCCTGTGGACTATATAATATAGCATTATATTGTTCTGTATTGTCCATGGGGGTTTTCTTGGAAAAGATACTGGAGTGGTTTGTCATCTCCTTCAAGTGACATGCCCAAGGTCACATAGCTAGTAAGTGTCTCAGGTCAAATTGATCTTATGAACTTGTCTTCCTGACTCTACACCTGGTACTCTAATCACTGAACTGTCTAGCTGCCTTCTAAAATTTTGTGATACTGTTCAGATACGTCCAGTTCCACATTTTGGGGGGCAGATATATTAGAGTGATTTGTCATTTCCTTCTCCAGGGTGTTCCCATTTTACAGATGAAGAACAAAGGCAAATAGGAGTTAGATAACTTTCCCAGGGTCACATAGCTAGCAAGTATCTGAAGCTGGATTCAAACTCAGTCATCCTGACTCCAGGCCAGGTGCTTTATCCTCTGCACCACTTTGTTATATATTCTTCTGAATATGACTAGGCCAAAATAAGTGGATGATGCAGAAAATATTCCAAGCTTCTTTTATTTTAAAAAATTTTTATTATCATGAAAAACATACTTCTGTTTTGGTGTAAGGAATTAAATTTAGGTTTTGTGTTAAATATGAGAATTCTAAAGTAATATTGTGGTCACCAATTTAAAGATAGTATAACTTAAGTCAAAAAAGACTTTTAGGGGCAGCTGGGTAGCTCAGTGGATTGAGAGCCAGGCCTAGAGACGGGACGTCCTAGGTTCAAATCCGGCCTCAGACACTTCCCAGCTGTGTGACCCTGGGCAACTCACTTGACCCCCATTGCCTACCCTTACCAATCTTCCACCTATAAGTCAATACACAGAAGTTAAGGGTTTAAAATTAAAAAAAAAAAAGACACTTAGTAGCTTAATTTACAAAGAGGTAGAAAGAGTGAAAATGGAAAAAGGTAGCTAAAGAGACAAGCCTACTAGCCCTTCTCTTGTGAAGTGAGGCTCAGCCCCACAGGAGCTTCCCCATGTCCAGTGGTATCTTTGGCTAGAGTTCCACCAATGAACCCTCCTCCAAAGCTACAGCAGGGATCTCTAGAACCAATCTCTCCAGAATCCAGGAAAGGAAGGCCAGCTACTCACCCACCCAAGATGAATTCCAAAGGAGAAGACCAAAGGCCAAGTCCCAAGGCAACATCCTCCAACACCGAAGTCAAAAGGAGATGATCTAGGAGCACTTCTTCAAGAAGCAGTTCACGAGTCAAAGTCCAAGGTTCAAGGTCCAAGGTTCCTCAACAGGAAGTTTAGGACTTTTTATAGTCCTTTTTCCATGTCACTTCCTGACCCTTCCTCTACTTTATGAGAACCAATTGTGTCTTTCAATTTGCCTAGCACTGCAGTGGCCTTTGGAGTTGTCATCCACTTTAGTAAATGACTTGCGAACTCTCTTACTTAGTGTTAAGTAGGGGTGTTTAAGTTTTTGACTGTAAAAATTAAAAATTCCTGATTGATAGACAAAGAAAGTTTGATTCACTCTTCACAATCTGTGATTCTTTAGGAGACTAGTCTCCCCAATGAATTATTTAACATAACCAGATTATTATTTAACATAACCTCTAAAGATTTTCTAGCTATAGGTGCATACAATATTGCACTTTCTAAGAGGAAACTACAATAGTTAGAGATAAGAGGGAAATAGAAGAGAGAGAGCAAAACCAATGTTTGCTAGGTGCATTAACAAAAAGCTAATTAGGGGGCAGTCCCTTTTGGCATAAGAGTTTACATTCAGAATAAATGTGTTCAACCCCCTTCAGTTCAATCAGTTACATCCCAAAGTTCATTCTGGATCTTCTGATGCAATGGAGGTTTTTTTTTTATGACACTTTCTCTGAATAGTTCATTTTCTTGATTAAAGGAGTTAGCAGGCTTCTTTTCCTGAATTTTTTTTTCTCAAAAAAATTTGTCTTGGATTTTATGAAAATTATACATTGGTTATTATTGTAAGAGCACTCTCATATAAAACCAAACCCCCAAAATATAACCATAAATACACTGAAGTGAAAGATAGTATGCTTTGATCTGTAGTCATCCAACTCCAACAGTTCTTTTATTCCCCATAAGTCTTTTAGGATTGTTTCAGATCATTATATTACTGAGAGTAGCCAAGTGTTCACAGTTGATCATCATACAATATCGCTATTACTGTGAACAATATTCTCCTGGTTATGCTTATTTCACTCTGCATCAGTTCCTGCAAATCTTTCCAGCTTTTTCTGAAATCATCTTGCTTATCATTTCTTGTAGCACAATAATATTCCATCACCAACATATACTACAATTTGTTCAGCCATTTCCCAATTGATGAACATCCCCTCATTTACCAATTTTTTGCCACCACAAAAAGAATTGTTATAAATATTTTTGTACAAATAGGTCTTTTCCCCTTTTTTATTATCTCTTTGCAATACAGACCCAGTAGTGGTATTACCAGAACAAAGGGTACAGTTTTATAGTCCTTTGGGCATAGTTCCAAATTGCCTTCCAGAATGGTTGGATCATTTCACAACCCTACCAACAATGCATTAGTGTCCCGATTTTGCTACATCCCCTCCACCATTTATGGCTTTCCTTTACTGTCATATTGGTCAATCTGCTTTTTCAGGAAGACCAGTGATTCTCATATTGTCTCTTCTAGACCTGTTTTCTTAATCTGTCATTTTCTCACTGAGATATTTCATGTTTCCTTCTATTTTATCAGTCTTTTGACTTTGCTTTATTTGTTCTTGCTGTCTTGAGAGATCATTGGCTTCTACTTGCCCAGTTCTGGTCTTGAGAGACCGGTTTTCTGCTATAATCTTTTGGTTTTCCTTTTCAAATTGGTCTATTCTGTTTTTCATGGTTTCCTGCTGTTAATTATCATTTCATTTGATTTTGGGGCATCTTTCTCCAACTGGGAGTTTCTTTCTTTTAACCTGTTAATTTCCTTTTGAGCTATTTCCCACTTTTCTTGCCAACTCTCTTCCATCTTTCTCATTATCTCATATTTGAACTCTTCAAGAGCTTGTGACCAATTTTCATTTTTTTGGAAAGGTTTGGATGTGATTACTTGTTTGTTCTCCTCTGCTGTTTGCTCTGTTGTCTGGATTTTTTCTGTGTAAAAATTGTTAAGGGTTAAAGATTTCTTCTTGATCTTTCTCTTTGGAGGTTCTTGTGCATGGCTTGCCATTATTATTATGCTATTTTTCTTTCTCAGTCAGAAGTCTGAGTGAGGCAGACAGGCTCTCTGCCTATTGAGCTGTGGAGCAGTTTTTGCCTGAGTCACAGCACCATGCAGCCCTCTCAGCTTTATCCTTGAGCCCATGGTTGATCTGCACTCTTTAGGCTCCTGGGCTCTCAAGTCTAGCTGTTCTCAGGGTCAAGCCTCCTGGTGGTCCCCTTGCTTGTTCCTCTGTCCGAGGCTCCTTTAACAGTCTCAGGGTGCTGCTTCCACAGTCATGCACTCCTCCGCACTGGGTCCCCAACCAAGGTCTGCACCTGCTCTCAAGATCTGCGTTCAAAGTCCACGTTCTTTAGCCTCTTGGGGTCTTAAGTCTTGCTGCTCTCAGGAACAGGCCCTGGTGATCCCAGGTAGCTGCCAAGAACTTAATGAATGCCCCAAACTTGCTCCAACTCTTGTATGCTGGCTTTGGCACTGTAGGTAGTGTATGTGGAGGGAGGGGGGAGGAGGAGGTTGCTCAGCTCCATTTTAGTGAGAGCTATTTCACCCCCTTATAGCATGGAAATGCCCAGATCCCACATACCTTCAATGCCGTTATGGGGTTCCTTCATTCGTCTGGATTTGGTTTTTGTGTCCTCTTGAGGAGTCATGTATATGTGGGTTAGGAGAGGTTAAGCACGCTGCTTCTACTCTGCTGCCATCTTAACCCAGAAGCCCATATTGGTCAATCTGGCAGGTGTGAGGTGGTACCTCAATGTTGTTTTAATTTGCATTTCTCTAATCAAGAGTGTTTTAGAACATTTTTCATATGATTATTGATAGTGTTGATTTGTTAATCTGGAAATTGCTTGTTCATATCCTTTGACCATTTATCAGTTGGGGAATGGCTTGTATTCTTGTAAGTTTGACTTAGTTCTCTATAAATTTGAGAAATTTGACATTTATCTGAAATTTGTTATAAAATTGTCCTCCAGTGTGTTGTTTCTCTTCTAATCTTGGTTATATTAGTTTTGTTTGTACAAAAGCTTTTTAATTTAATATAACAAAAATTATTAATTTTATATCTTAGAATGCTCTCTAAAATTTCTCGTTTGGTTATAAATTTTTACCTTCTCCAAAGATTTGCCAAATAAACTATTCTGTGTTCTCCTAATTTAGTTATGGTATCACTCCTTTTTTCTAGATTATATACCCATTTTGACATTATCTTGACATAGGGTGTGAGATATTGGTCTATTCCTAGTTTGGGCCATACTGTTTTCCAATTTTTTAAATTTCCCCCTAAGTTCTATAGTACATTCTGCCTAGCACTGGAGTTCAAGTCTTTACTATAAGCTTGTGCTAGGCCTTGCTCTGGGCTTACACAGATCAGTTGAGCAGGGCAGACTGCCTCTTGGGATTCTGAACCTTACTGTAGTCTTGGGCTGGTGCTTGGAATTTTATAGGGTGTGCATGGGGTTGCACTGCTGTTGGCTTAGGGGCAAAGATCTCAGGGTCAGGATATTGGCTTGAGCCCAGGTTCAGAACCCTGGGGGAGGAGAAAGGCTTACTGCTGGCCTGCTCAGATACTCCTTGTTGCAGCCCCCTGTGGGCTGCGCTCCCCTCTCACCCCAGTAAACCAGACTCTTTCTGCCTGCCTTTCAAGTTGTTTGCTTGCTTAACTCAAGTATTCATTTTGAGGCATTATTTTAAGGTTGGTTGGAGAGGATTCTCATAGTGGTTCAAGCTTTCCTTGCTTCTACTCAGCCATCTGGGTCCCTTCCTCCCACAAGTTTCTTTTAAGTGTTGATTGTTAAACCTTGATAGAGAAGATAGGTAACACAAGTAACTGTGTTATCCTTGCTTCACTGACTTATCCCACATATCTGGTCTTTTGCCAGTTCTCATTTCTAGCCTTTGACTATTCCCCATCTCTCTATTCACACAGCTAACTATCCTAGGTCAGGCCCTTATCACCTCATGCCCATGCAGTTATCTTTCTAATTGCTCTTTCTCTTCCTTGAGTCCCTAGTTTACAAAAATGATTTTCTTAAAGCACAAGTCTGACTGTGAAACTTGACTCCCATTCTAAAATTTCACTGGTTTCCTATTATCTAGAATTAAATAAAAACTGATATTTTTAAAGTTCCTCCCAACATGGTCCATTCCTACCTTTTTAACTTATTACTCACCTCCATATTCTCTCTACTCCAGCTCTCCTGGTTCATTTCCTCTTCCTCACATGTGGTGTTCTATCTCCCTTCTCTGCACCTTTTCACTGGCTGGCCCCACTGTCTGGAATGCTCACATCTTATGTCCACCTCTTAGAGCCCAGGTTTCCTCCATGATTTACAAGCACCATCTTCAAAGCATGATGCAGAAGATTTTCCTTTTCTCCTCCCCTGAATCGTTAGTGCTTTCACTTTCAAGGTTACCTTGTATTTGATTTGTCTATAGATTGTGTATACGTGTGTGTGTGTGTGTGTGTGTGTGTGTGTGTGTGTGTTACCTCTTGTTATAATGTAAGTTCCTTGTAGGTACTTGTCTTTGAATCCCAAAGTACTTAACACACAGTCCCTGACACCCAAGCACTTGCATGTAATAAATACTTTATTGATTAGTATTATAGATAATGAAGGAAAGAGAAAAATGGATTTGAAAACTTGTCTAGATTTCAGAAATCCTTATTCTAAACTCGCCCGTATTTGAAAATGCACTCTAGTTGAGGCAAGACAGATAGACAGCCTAAGGAAACATAATATCAAAATCACAGGACATTAGCACTAGAAGGAAACTTAGAAATCATCTAGTCGTTAACCCATTCTTATAACAGATAACAAAAGCAAGACTGCTATTGTGAAAAGTATATGATACAAGTTCAGTTTTATTTTTAAGATTTATAGTCTTAAAACTCATTTTAATAACAATAGCTCAGTTAGATAGTGTTAAATATAAATTGTAACACATTAGATAACTGTTAACTATTTTGTTAAAGTAATATCTCCTTTGCAAAAGAGAAAACCAAAATCTGGGAGATTAAGTGATGTTTTGAAGCTAGTAACAGTTCTATTCAAAACTGAGATCAAGTCTTTTGACCCAAAAATCTAGTGCTCTTTCCACTCATCATATAATCTCTTATGAAGTCATTTTCCCAGTTGGCATATACCCATAAAAGCATCTTCTTAAAGTCTTTTGAAAACACATACTGTGGGGGCAGCCAGATGACTCAGTGGATTGAGTCAGGCCTAGCAACAGGAGGTCCTGATTCAAATGTGACCTTAGACACTTCCTATCTGTTTGACCCTGGGCAAGTCACTTAACCCCCTTTGCCTAGTCCCTACCACTCTTCTACCTTAGAACCAATACACAGTATTGATTTTAAGATGGAAGGTAAGGGTTTATTTAAAAAAACACCACACACACACACACATACTCTTCACTTAATACATATCAACAATGAACTTTTAAGTTTTAATTTTCTTTATTATCTTGAAGAGTTTGATTCAACCTACATTGCATGAAATGTAGATCCAGCCTTTCAATTAAGCCAGACAGATTTGTCTTCACTTGATTAGGTTAGTATTGGAGGAATTCCTAAAGAAGGGGAAATTTAGCCTGTCCCTTTAGCCATACACACTGTGATTATAATTTTCATTGTTTGGTCATAATGAGTTTAAGTTGTATAAGTTTCCTGAATGGATTTTTTTAACCTGTTCATGCCTTGAAAATGATTACTTGCAGTGAACAGATGACAAGCTTGATGGTTGAGGTAATCAGCAAGAAAATTTCACCTGAGAGTAAACATAAACTATTGTGGCTTGCTGCTAGTGAATTTATTACCAATGAAAAGTGATGGAATGACATTTGGCAGGTTCTAAATTGCATTGGCACCTTCTGTATGGGTTTCTCACTTATGTGTCTGGAAAAATCATACTTAGGCCAAAGTCATAGTTGGTGTCTCTCTGCCCCAATCATTTCTTCATCTGCATAAATTCCCCCATTTCCCTCCACCGCTGAATTATCAATTAGTACATTGTTTTAGTGGTTTAATGCCAGGGTAAGTGAGGACAGGATTAAGAATGTTTTTAATGTTGCAGGTTTGCTTTTAAATAGAAATATTACAAGTAAAAATACATTTTAATCTGATGTGATAATAGCCTTGATTGGTCCTCAAGCATAATTAAGTTACTTGGTCAGAGGTTTTATACTCCTACATATAGTATTGAAACTTAACACCTTTTGACATAAAGTAGGACCTCATTCTTACTTGTTAAGATTTTGAGGTTTGAGAGATTCCCCCAAATGAGAAAAACATAGACTTTGGTCTAATAAAATCTACTTTGAACTTCTTGTTAACCAGAATTTGAAAGTTATATCCTTGGGGTAAAAGGAAAAACACTACTGAGATTCAGTATTTATACTCTAAAAACTATTTTAAATTATATACTGTCAGACTATGCAGGGACCTTAGATATTATCTAATCTAATCTTTTCATATTACAGAGAAGAAAAATGAAGTCCAGAGAAATAAAGTGCCTTGCCCAGGGTCAAATGGCAAATTAGTGGCCAGCTAGTTTCCATTGTTCTTGGCATTGGATTCTTCATTTCATATCAGAGTTCATTTACTCTCTTTCTCTCTGAACATACATACATACATACATACATACATACATACATATGTATATATATATTTAAAACTCTTCTTTCTGTCTTAGTAACAACTCTTAAGACAAAAAGTCAATGGGTAGGCAATCAGGGTTAAGTGACTTGCCCAGGGTCACACAGCTTGGAAGCGTCTGAAGCCAGATTTGAATTCAGCTCCTTCTGGCTCCCAGACCTGGCTCTCTATTCACTGTAGATAGCTGCCCTTGAATTTATTTACTATTGAGGCAATATTTACTGTATGAACTTGGGACTTAACATTTATAATTTATGGTAATTAGTTGTCTAAATTAAGCAGTACATTTTGAGTTGCTTGCCTCTAGACCCAGGTTTTGCTGAATCTTGACCCAGGAAAGGTGTAAAAAGTCTGAAATGAAATTGCTTTCAATTTAACCCTACATCCATTAGGATATTTTTGACTAATCTATATTTAGATCTGTAACAAGTGTGCTTTTTTTACCTAAAATTGACGATTTCTAGTCTCTCATAGTCATGGTATGTTGCTGAGTCACATTGGTGAAGAGCCTAAATAAAAGATAGGACTTATGTTGCCTTTCACTTGATAATGTATTTAATGTTGCCTAAGCAGTTTAACCAGTGAGAAATGATAAGCTTTTTTTATGAAGTTTTTTCCCCCCTTTTTTTCTGACAGCCATACAAGTCAGGAAATGAAATAACTAGAGGTAGTAAATGATCTTTGAGATCTTATACAACAAAGGTAGTGGTACTTTTTATGCATGGAAATGTGAGCACTAGATTCAGCCAAAGAAGACCTCATTTATAGAATGATGAGGTTAAATTACATAATTTTGAAACTCTTAACTATCTAAATCAATAATTCTATAATTCAGAAAATAAATCTTTAATCCTTAAGGACTACTCTGTCTTCAGAAAGGAATGCCAAAGATGTTTGTTGACTTAAATTACATAAAGCACTTGAATTTGTGAGAAATCTATTGTTTTAGCTCAAAGTAGCACTTTAATTTTGATGATATATGGAGGGGTTAACTCAACTTTTGTACTGTGAAGCTGAAATCATTTTTTTAAATAGAAAAATATATAAAATTGCTTTTCATCTTTGTTGAAATATATCAGCTCAAACTTACAAGTTGTGTTTCTTTCTAGGTTGTGGATTAAAAGAAGTCTAATGAATCTTTAGAATAATATGGAAGAAAATGAAGATGGGTAAGAAACTTGCTTATATATATATATGTTTTAGAAATCGGAAAAACTTCCCAGTTAAGAATATGTGTCTATGGATAAAGAGCTAGGCCATTTCCTAGCTGTGTGACCCTGGCAAGTTACTTTATACCACTTCCCTATATCTACTATCAATTCTAAGACAGAAATTTCTAAAAAAGAATATGTGTCTTAAAAAAGAGATGGCTTGGGTTGGCATAAAAATGAATTAATTATTGAATACTCCCACACATATACTAATCACCTTCTTATACTAATATATGTATCCCCATCTTCTTATGCAATGATACAGATTAAGTTAGGCTGATGAGAGATATACATATTAAGCATCTACTGTTTGTCATGCACTGTGCTAAATGCTGTGGCTACAAAGACAAAAGAACAGTCCTTGATTTCAGGGAGCTCACAATCTTAATGGAGGAGACAACAGACACAACGAATTATGTACAGACAAGATATATACTTGATAAATTGGAGATTATCTATCTTTCAGGGAAGGTACTAAGATTTAAAAAGCCTTAGGAAAGGGTTCTTGAAGATGGTTGAATGTTAGCTTATATTTGCAGGAAACAAAGGAAGCCAAGAGATTAGGAGGGAGAGAGTTCTAGATGGGAGGAACAGCCATTAAAAATCAAGAGATGGGGTGTCTTAGAATGCCAAAGAGGCTAGTGTCCCTGAATCATAGACTATGTGGAGGGAAGGAAGGCATAAGAAGACTAGAAAGATAAAAGAGCTTTAAATGACAGAGGACTATTTCTATTTGATCCAGTAGGTAATAGGGAGCCACTTGAGTTTAATGAATAGGGGTGTAATTTGGTCAGACTTGCACTTTAGGAAAATCAGTTTGAGCACAGAGTAGCAGATGGACTGGAGTGGGGAAAAACTTGAGGCAAGAGAATCAACCAGCAGGGTATATATATAGGAAGAGTCCAAGAGGGAGGTGATGAGAGCCTGCACCAGGTTAGTGGCAGTGTCAGAGGAAAGAAGGGGGTCAATGTGTGAGATGTGATGAAGGTAGATTCAATCGATAGGATGCTTGGGGAAGAAGATAATTAATTCCTTTTGGGGCAAATGTTTACCATAAAATGTCTATAGAACATTCAATGCTATATTCCTGATAGGTAACTGGGAATTCTAGATGAGATAAGTAGATCCAAGAGTTATCAGTCTAGAGATGATCATTGAATTCATGGGAGCTGATAAAATCACCTAGTGAAATACTATATATAGAGAACAAAGAAGATGGTCCAGGACAACTTTGGGGCACACACATGATCAGCAAATACAATCTGGACAAAGGTCCAGCAGAAATCATGAGGAGAGGGGGCAGCTGGGTAGCTCAGTGGAGTGAGAGTCAGGCCTAGAGACAGGAGGTCCTAGGTTCAAACCCAGCCTCAGCCACTTCCCAGCTGTGTGACCCTGGGCAAGTCACTTGACCCCCATTGCCCACCCTTACCAATCTTCCACCTATGAGACAATACACCGAAGTACAAGGGTTTAAAAAAAAAAAAAAAAGAAAGAAATCATGAGGAGAAGCAGTCAGACATGTGGAAAGAACAGCGATACAAAAACCTAGAGAGAAGAGAGTACCGAGGAACAGAGGATGATCTACAGTGTCAAAAGCTGCAGAAAGACCAAGAAAGAGGAGAACTGAGAAAAGACCATTAGATTTTTGCTATTAAAAGGTCATTGGGGGTAACTAGGTAGATACTTCCTACCTATATGATCCTGAATAAATCACTTAGCCCTAATTGTCTAGCCTTTACCACTCTTCTGCCTTAGAACCAATACTTAGTACTGATTCTAAGGCAGAAAATAAGGGTTAAAAGAGAAAGAAACAGAGAGAGAGAGAGGATTGTTATCTTTGGAGGGGCAGCTATGCAGCTCAGGGGAATTTCTTCAGTTTTATTCAGTAATACTCAAATATAGGAGAGAAAGTAGTGGTTGGTATGAATAATCCAGGGCTCAAGTTTGTAAGAGTGAAAAGGGGTTTTTTTTGGTTGGATATTAATATTTAAAGGTGTGGTCACTAAGAATTGAATAAAAATAAATTCTAAAATGATTTTAGTACCAGACCAAGGAAAAAAAATATTACAAGCTGCTAAAAAGAAGTCATTCAGATATCAGGGAACCACAATTAGGATAATACAGGATCTGGCTGCATCTACATTGAAGGACCGGAAGGCATGGAACACAATATTCTGGAAAGCAAGAGAACTGGGTCTACAACCAAGAATCAACTATGCAGCAAAACTAACTATATTATTGCAGGGGAAAGTATGGTCATTCAATAAAATCGAGGACTTCCAAACATTCATCAAGAAAAAACTGGACTTAAACAGAGTTTGCTGCCCAGAACTCGAGAGAATCAACATAAGGAATAATAAACTGGAGGAATTCCATGTGAACTGGAAAGACCTCCAAGAATTGATGCAGAGTGAAAGGAGCAGAGCCAGAAGAACGTTGTACACATAGACTGATACACTGTGGTAAAATTGAATGTAATGAACTTCTGTACTAGCAGCAATGCAATGACCCAAGACAATTCTGAGGGATTTATGGAAAAGAACACTACCCACATTCAGAGGAAGAACTACAGGAGAGGAAACACAGAAGAAAAACAACTGCTTGAACTCTTGAGTTGATGAGGACATGATTGGGGATGTAGACCTGAAAGGATCACACCAAAGTAACTATCAATAATATGTAAATAAGTTTTGACTGACCACACATGTTAAAATCAGTGGAAATTCGAGTTAACTATGGGGGAGGGGGGGTGTTTGAGGGGGTGAAGGGTAAAGTAAAAACATGAATTATGTAACCATGGAAAATTTTTCTAAAAATAAAAAATTAATCAAAAAATAAAATAAAATATAACCTGCTTTTCACATTTAAATAAAAAACAAAATAAAATGATTTTAGTAATTTATTTACAAAATATAAGAGATAGAGTAGAAGTAGAGAGATGAGAAGAGGGTAGAGTAAGAGATCTATCTTAAAGGACTAGACTATATACTCAATCCCTGACTTTACTCAGGCAGGGCTCCAGAGGTCCCAGCCGGAGAGCCTAAAGTCAATTAACAAGGGGTTCAGCCATGAGGGCTTCTCCCAATCAAGGGAGCCTCTGGGAAGCTGGTACTTCTAGGGAGGCTAAGATAGTCAGTGTTCTTCACTCACCACATGTAGTTCTAAGGGAAAGATTTAAGAACAGTCTCACCAAGTCCAAGGTCCTAGCCAGAGCTTCTCCAGGTCCAGTTCCAGGCTGAAGAGAGCTCAACTCCCTGAACTGTACTCTCTCTTAAAGGGGCTTCTTTTGCATCTCTTCTTGTGCCTTCCTCTTAGTTTATGTGTCCAATCACAACAGATGCTTTTCTTAGGACTGCCCAGGAGACAGTCAGTAAATTTTGATTCATCACTCACTCTAGCACAGGTGGGTCACAGACCTCCCAACTTGTGAATTAAGTGGTGATATGTTCTCACCTTTGGTGATTAGATTAAGGTTAGATTAGATTAATTAGATTAGATTAATCTGGTGGGGCAGATTCAATTTCATCTTCACAAGTTTAAGCAGGGAAAGATCCAATATAATTAGATACAGGGACATGAACTGAGGAGATAGTATAGAGATGAATTGGTTCACCAAAGGGTCAAGATGGGGAGCTTAGCTAGTGTGTGGTTGATGACCAACAACAGGGTTAAGGAATACTACACAGAAGAAGAGATAGAAATTACTAAAGAGATCAGTTAAAGGATTTTCAGAGTTCATAAGCAAGGAAGTGGAACACAATTATAGTTGATAACAAGATTCACAGTGTGACCGAGATGGAGTGGAAGCGTACTGTGCAGAGGAAATGAGTAAATTGAGGAATTGGGAAGTTAGGTTGTTTGAGGGTACATTGATAGATGTTAAAACTTCCTTAGAATAAGGACAGGAGTTGGAGAAAGAAGAAAGACAAACCAGGCTTCAGACTCATTACAGAAGGTAATGTCCCAGATGTTGGTAGACAACAGCTACCAGAATCTTGATTGAGTGGTAAATATGAATTGAATAAACTTCAAAAGAGGAGAGCTTACTGAGTAATTATAGTAGAAGGAGAACCTTGAAACCTTTAGAATAATATTGGGTCAGTCAGTGACAGAGAACAAGTGTCTGATCAGTGACATCTGGGGGATTCTGAATCACCAGGATGGGGGGAGGATATTATGACAGGGTGGAGATGTTAATTATTGAGAAATGAGTAGTTTATAAATTCTTAGGGTGAAGTTATCCAAAGCATCAAACAACTGGGTTTAGCTGTGTATGGAGTGAGAATTAGTAAGAAATTAGTATATTATTCTCAATATATTTTTGGCTAGTGGTAGTAGTGCAGATCAATAATCCTGAAAATTCCAAGTAGAGATTAAGTTTGAACCATCAGTTTATTATTAGATACAGGTTTGCTCTACCTCCTTCCCCCTCTCAGTTTCTCACATAAATCTTTAGTTAGTACTCTTTTGCACAGTGGAGGACATTGTATTACTTTTCTATAAATTGGGAGTTCATCTGTATATCTTTGGGCATTGCCTTTGGGAAAGAGCGTCTAGATACTTCTTTTAAGTAGCTTATATGTCTTGAATATCAGAGATTCTTAAAAATATGATATAAAATATTTTTAAAATGTTCTTTTGACTTCAAGCAACATCTCTACATACTTTTAGAATGTGTGTGAAAATAGATGTAAATACTTATGAATCTTATTGTATGTAACATTGTATTTGGAGTATGTAGATTTGTATGAATACTCACCTTTGCCAATGACATTTTTCCTCCCCTGTAAAATTCACTATTTGTGTCTGACAAGAATGGACTATTTTAACATATATAGTATAGCTGTCTTTTTATTATTTAGGGAGAGACTTTTTGTACTTCTTTCATCCAGTCTTTGAAGGACAAAACTTTTTTGATTGCTCTCAGGTTGCTTACTTACACAGTGGACTTGAAGTCTTTGAGACTGAATTGCTGTCTGTTTTCTAGGAAGCCTTTTTTATGATTTACAAATACTCCTTATGCAGTTTCCAACTGTGATTATGGTAAATAAGCCAATAAGTCTATTCCCATGTAGTACTTTTCAACCCTGAATCACTGGATCATCTTGTGTTTTCTATTTAGATTATTAACTGAGTGTTTTATCTTTTATATCAACTCTGATGTTTTTTTTTTAAGAAAACTAGTTAAGAAAGTCTTCTAAGACTTTGACAAAAAGGATGTGAATTTAAACTAGAAAGGAAAGCTAGAGTTGTACAAGAAATATATTGTGTATTACCTATTGTTCTTTTTTATTCCACTTGTGAAAAGGAAAATTTGAGGGGCATATGACTGCTTAAGTACAGGAAGGACATTGAAAAAGCACCAGAATAATTCTGTTTAATGTTTTTTAACTGACAAAATATATAGGATAAAGCATTTGTTGTAGAAATCACAAATAGTACCTATGGAAAAGAGATTCGTGTTCAGACGAGGTAAAGCATATATATTTGAAAAGTGACATTTCACTGCTTTATATAGAAACATGCAACTGGAAGAACAAAACTATATAAGCATTTTAGAACTGATTAGTAATTGAAGATTGTTCTATTGAATAGCATTTAAATGACAATTAGATTCTTTTATTTTTTTTTTTTTATTTTTTTCCATGGTTACATGATTCTTGTCTCCCTTCTTCCCTTCCCCCTACTGGAGTTGACAAGCAATTTCACTGGGTCATACATATATTATCACTCAAAGTCAGAAATTCATTTAGAACTGAAAGGTAAGGAGAAAGGTGACTAATAATTAGAACATCACAGTTAAGTTATGATCAGAAATTTAAATATATATTTACAATTGGCATTTATACAAGAACTGGAAACAGTTACAATATCATCAGTTTTGTTCTAGTGTCTATCTGAGAGTTAGAGAGAAACATTGCTTTCCCCTCTCTTCAAAAAGAAATCCATTTCCTGTTGAAATGTAATAAACCACAGAGTGTATGCCACATTTAAAACAAAAACAGGTTTACTGATAAAATGTCTTGTTTCTCCCTGTGTTTTTAACAGAACTGAATTAAGTATGACTGTATAGGGAGAATAACTCTCACATCCAAACAAACCTTGTTGTTTAATTTGGGGAAATCCTCCCAATGTTAATGAAAGGTAAAAATAAATCAGTACTTCTTAGTATAAAGTTAGAAAGTTTGAACTAATGAAAATTAAAGATTGGTTTTAGTACAAGGTTCTCATATCAGAATGCATTTTGATAAGAAATGAAATTTTTGTGAATTTTAGATAGCCATTCTACAATGTTCTATTATAACAATTGTTTTCAGATAATTTGATGCGGGGTTCATATAAACTTTGAAAAGTTAGTTATTTTAAAAAATATTGTTCTTTTTCCTCCTTTATCCTGATAAATAGCTAGCTAATCTTCTATGGTGAAGAGATGATTTGTGTTGAGGGAGCAGAAACATAGATTTAATTTATTTTATTGCTTTGTGGGGAAAAGTAGACTAATAAAAGCATTTCGTAAATTGGTAAGTTTTTAGTGGCTATAAAAGAAACTTTAATTATAAGCATGAAGAAATTTGAATATAACAACATTGCAAATATTTATAATGTGAATAAACTATATATTTCTAAACCCTTACCTTCCATCTTGGAATCAATACTCTGTATTGGTTCCAAGGCAGAAGAGTGTTAAGGGTAGGCAATGGGGTCAAATGACTTGCCCAAGGTCACACAGCTGGGAAGTGGCTGAGGCCAGATTTGAAACTATGACCTTCCATCTCTAGGCCTGGCTCTCAATCCACTGAGCTACCCAGCTTCCTCCTGAATAAACTATTAATAAAGATATTCTGCCATAAATGATAAATGGTCAGAAGATATGAACAGGCAGTTCTCAGGCAAAATAATTAAAGCTATCTACAGTCATGTGAAAAAATGCCTAAATCACTATTTAGAACAATTCTGAGGTACCACACATACCTGTCAGATTGGTTATTATGGCAAAAAAGGAAAATGACAAAATTTGGAGGGAAAGTGGGAAAATTGATTCACTAATGCACTGTTGGAGCAGTTATGAACCAATTTCAACATTCTGGAGAACAATTTGGATTTATGACCAAAGGGCTATAAAACAGTATATACCCTTTGAATCCAAAATACTAGGTTTGTATCCCAAAGAAATGAAAAAAAAAAAACAAAAAGGAAAAGGACATATGTGTATAAAGATATCAGCTCTTTTGTGATGGCAAAGAATTGGAAAGTTGAGGGGATACCCATCAATTGGGGAATAGCTGAGTAAGTTATAGTATATGATTGTAATGAAATACTATTATTGTTATAAGAAATTATGAGCAGGAGGAGCACAGAAAAACCTTGAAATATTTACACAAACTGAAGAGTGAAGAAAGCAGAACCAAAAGACCATTGTACATTGTGATAGCAATATTGTACAATGAACAACTGTAAATAACTTAGCTATTCCTAGCAATACAATGATCCAAAACAATCTCAAAAGACTCATGATAAAAAATGCCTTCTAATACCAGAGAAAGAATTGATGGAGTCTGAATCTTGACCAAAGGAAATGTTTTGCACTTTCTCCTCCTCCTCTTCCTCTTTTTCTTTTCCTTCCTCTTCTTTCTTCTCCTACTCCTCTTCTTCCTTCCACAAAAAGATCAGTATGGAAGAATGGGGGAAAATATATGATTATACATGTAAAATCTATATTGTATTCCTTACCACTTTGGTTAGGGGAGATGGAAGGGAGGGACTAGCTGTGTGATCCAGGGTGACATCTGTTTGTTTCAGTTTTCTCATCCGTAAAATGGGTATAATAATAGCACCTGCTTCTCTGGAGTGTTTTTAGGATCAAATGAGATAATAATTGTAAAGTGCTATATAAATGTTAGCTATTATTAATACTTTGTCTGGCAGCAGCAAGAAATTAGAAATAAAGTAGTTATCTTTCTATTGGTGAATGACTGAACAAATTGTGGTATATTAATGTAATGTAAGTTCACTGAGAGAAAAATAATTATAAAGAGTTGAGAGACATGAGATGACTCAAGTGACATGCTGTAGAGCAAAATAACCCAAACCAGGAGAACAATATTAAAATATCAACTAGAACAATACTGAAGAGCAATCTGGGTTGATGATTTGTCTCAGTTCTGAAGAACTGAAAATAAAACTTTTCCTTTTTTTTAAAAAAAATTTTTATTTAATTAATTTAGAATTTTTTCCTATGGTTACGAGATTCATGTTCTTTCCCTCACCCCCCCCCCCCCCCCACCGTAGCCAATGCGCAATTCTACTGGGTTTTACATGTGTCACTGATCAGGACCTGTTTCCATACTATTGATATTTGCACTAGGGAAATTGTTTAGAGTCGATATCCCAAATCATATCCCCATCAATCCATGTGATCAAGCAGTTGTTTTTCTTCTGTGTTTCTACTCCCACAGTTCTTCCTCTGAATGTGTAAAGTGTTAATAAAACTTTTCTTAAAAGACACAGTCTACAGCTATAGAATGGCCTTCCAGTTCATCAATTTTCTCACTTCTCTTGACCTGCTGCAACCTTCACTCCATCTTTAATACAATCAGGGATGATTTTATCCTTGACTTCACCTTTATTCACAAGTGTTTTAAGACCATAATCAAGAGCACAGAAATTCCGTTCACATTATTCCTTCCTTTTATTCCCACATTCTCCTATATCAATTTTTTTTACCTTCAGATGACCTTCAATGACCCCACCTTTCTGTTCTTGACCTCCTCGTATAGAAACGTAAACTCCTCTGCCCCAGTGGAATATAAACTTCTTGGGGACAAGGATTGTCTCACTTTTATATTTGCGTCTCCAGTGATCTGTACATTGTCTAGTACTTAATTGTTGATCAATTGAACGATTGACTTATACCCAGTAGTAGAATTGCTGGGATTTTTTGCATAATTTCAAATTGTTTTGCAGGAGAGTTGAACCAATTCACAGCTCCAATAATTGATTAGCATTACTTTCCAGAGTGCTTCCAACATAGACTGTTCTTGCTTTTTATCAAATTTGATTTAAAGCTAGAATTACTTTAATTTGTATTTCTCATTAATTATTTGATGTATTTTCATATGGTATTGCATATTATATCTTCTTTAAAGTATTGGTTGTTCCATGATCTCCAACCAGATACCTGATTACCCTTTAGGATAATTCAAGAAGGCATAATTGTGAAGTATATGTAGGTTGTTGTCTTTGATACTTTCTGACCTTTATCACTCTTTCCCCTCTTTTTCAGCTCTGGAATTCCTTAATTTTTATCCAGATGGCCACCTTTCTTATCACCTCCCAAGTGTAGTTTCAATTTTTTAGGGGACTTTGGAAGATGCAAAGTCTTTAGGACTTAAATATCTAATGGTAAAATTTTAGGGAATATGACAGAGAAAATTATTTTTAGGTTGGTGGTCTTCCCCTTTCAGATGATACTATAGAGGCAATTACCCTCCTCTCATCTATTTAATTCCTAAAACTCACCATTAATCTAGTTCTATTTTATTTATAGGTATTTTTCCTAATGTTCTTATGGTTTATTAAATTTTGCTTTGCTTTTAAAGGTAGTATCGATATTGTCAAGTGGAAACTTTGCTTTTTAAAGATATTTGAAGAGGGTTTGCTAGATAGCTCAGTAGTTAGAGAGCCAGGTCTAAAGAAGGTATGTCCTGCGTTCAAATGTGACCTCAGACTTCCTAGCTCTGTGACCCTGAGCAAGTCACTTAATCTCACTATCGCCTAGCACTTACTGGCTTTAGCATTGGAACTGATACTTAGTATCAATTCTAAGACAAAAGATGAACATTAAAAAAAAGTTAAAGGAATCTGATTTTGAATTTATTGATATTAGCTTTTTTTAAGGAAAGAAGCTATGTGTGGTATTTTCATTGCCTTGTGAGTTAATTCTAAGTTCCCTATAATTTAATAGACTAAAAGTGCAAAGAGAAAGGACTAGTTTGAGTTGAAATATTCTGAAGGTTAACTTTGAAGGTTAACCAGTGTAATGATGGTCATATTAGATTCTGCTCACAAGCAAGCACTCTCACTGAATAAACAGTGTTGTTCAAGTAAAGATAATTTTAGGATACCATTCAGGATACATTGGAAATAAACCCCAAACACTCAGAATTACTATCTAAAGTTTCAATGTAATCGATCCAATGGAACTTTGCTAATAGATATGTGATTTGGCTTTCCTTTTACAAAAATAATGGTGCTCTGATCACTATATTTTGACTTTTTTGATCAATAGATAATTATTTTCTAATCTTTTGCAATTCGTGGATAACAAATGTGGGATGTATTCTGTAAAATGAACTCTAAAAGCTTATTATTAATGAACTGGGCTTGAGAGATAATAAGGGCTTAGATTCTTAGGATAGTGGCAATGAAAATAGAGAATGCTTAAAGCCAAGAGATCATGAAATATTTCCAAGAAGGAAATGATAGAATTTGGTCACCAATTTGATATGATATGCAAATAAAGTGAAGAATACTGATAACTTTGGCAGCCATATAATAATGAAGCTGTATGTTATGGTTTCAAGAACCCTGGATCTGGTGTTAGAGAGACCTTCATGGCCAACATCTGAATCCTCTGAATGTGTTATTTACTATCTATGTGACTTGTTGCTTAATTTTCTTCTTTTGTAAAAATGAAAGCATTAGACTAAACAACCTTTGAGAGGTCTCTTCTAGTTCTTAATTTCAAATACCTCTGATCCCAAGTTGGGAAGGAATACTAGTTTGGTAGGCAGGGAATTATGACTTCAGTTCTTGAAAGGCTGAGTTTCAAGTAAATCAACCCAAGTAATAATCCATGAAGGCATTCATAGCACATGATCACAAAGTGTCAGAGCTAAGAAGAAAAAAAACTTATGGGCCATTGAGTTCTAACCAAGATTCAGAGAGATGAAATAATTTGTTCAGGGTGTCATACTCATGGCAAATGACAGATCTGAAACTGAAACCCTGGTCTTCTCCATATGGAAATAGAGCTTAGGACATAGTTGATAAATCAGGCCTGGAGATGTAGATTTGGGAGACATCTGAAGGAGGTGTGAGAAGTCAACATAGAAGGAGAAGGGCAGAAAGCCTCTAGGAAAACTTGTGGTATGCCTTTAGTTACAGTTATACACAACAGATAAAATTAGATTGAAACGACACTCATGAAAACCAAGGAAAGATAGGGTTTCAGGGAGTGGAGAGGGTTATTAACAAATGTCAATTGTATCAGAGAAGTTGACGAGGGTGAGATCCTTTAATATACCTATGATATTATTGTAGGAGATATTCCTCCCATTGGTATAGATCACAAAACATTTGTGGTCTTTCATCATGTATAATTCTTGTCCATATCATTCCATGGATCTTCCAATGGGATCCACTGAAATTCTACTTAATAATTCAGAAACTTTTTTCTGGTTTTTTTGTATTCTTGACTCTTTACTCCATGACCAAATCACCTGCTTTTCTAGTAAATCATTTCCTGGTTGTCATCAACAGCTGGTTTTGATGTCAAGTTCTGTTGATAGCACTTAAAAGGGTTTTTGCAGAAACCAATCAATTCTGAAGCAATAGATCATTTTAATTTGGAATGTCTAAGGGAAGGTCTCATGATTTAATTGGAAATACCCAATAGGTTACCAGAGACAATAATGGAAAAATGATAGGGTTCCTCACTAAAACCCTTCAAATAGGGCTAAAATCAGTGTCTTCCAACTAAGGCAAACCATCTACGTTACATTAAAGCTAGGACTAAATCTCCAAAATAGAAGTGGGATTGGGCAAGTATAAAGCCAGGGAGCCTTCAGCATGTTGATTTTCATGCCATGACTGGAAAAGGGGAGTCCCAGATGGTGTTAGACTCTTCAGTCCATCCTTTAGGCAAGCTCCTGAATCTGTCACTCTGGCATCTTATAGAGAAAAGGAGGGGTCCTCTTCAGGTGAAATTGACTGGTCTCTCACCCCCAAGATCAAACCAGTCAACTAGAAGGCTGGAATTTTTAAGCCTAGAATGTTACAAGTTTAGAAGTTTCCCAATATGCAGGTTTCATTGTAGGGTCAAAGCAGAAAGGAGAGATATAGGACCAGGAAGGAAAAAGAGGCATAACTAGAGTTTTATAGTTTTTTGCTAAAATACAATATATGTTATTTTTTTGAATTATACATTTAGAGCTAATGGGGACCTAGCAGTCATCTAATCCAACCCCTTCATTTTACAGGTGGGGAAACTGAGACCCAAAGAAATTAAATTACTTTTTCAAGATAATAATAAAGCTACTAAATTGTAGAGTGGGGATTGATAACCTAATTCCTTGACCTCCAAATCCAGTGTTCTTTCCACTGTACTATGCTGTAGTTCTTCCTCTCAAGGGCAGGGAGTTAATAGTTGCCAATATTAATGCTTTATATAACATTTTGTGTTGCCATCTTTCTGAAGAAAATTGAAGAGACAAATAGCCTTATCTACAACAAAATTGCAGTTATTAGAGAAGAGCGACGCTTCGGGAGCGGAGAATTCCTCTTTTGCAGCTCTTTGGAAGTGGACGCTTTCCTCGTGAGCTCTTCAAGGCAAGAATCGTTCTATACTTCTGGGTTTACGTTCCAGTTTGAGTCCCTGAGTTTAACCGAAACAGAAAGCAGTAGTAAGGAACAAGCCAAAAAACAAAGCATCATGGATGTGACAACCCAGCACAATAACAGGCGAAAATATTCCAAACCAGCAGCTGTTCGCTGCCATGGCTGACACTTTTCTGGAACACATGTGTCGCCTGGACATCGATTCAGAGCCCCCTAATGCCCGAAACACTAGTATCATCTGTACTATTGGCCCAGCCTCCCGAGAAGTGGGGAGATTGAAAGAGATGATTAAAGCTGGAATGAACATGGCTCGTTTAAACTTCTCCCATGGATCGCATGAGTACCATGCAGAAACTATCAAAAATGTGCGAACAGCTACAGAAAGCTTTGCTTCTGACCCCACCTTTTACCGGCCTGTGGCTATAGCTTTGGACACCAAAGGACCAGAGATCCGTACTGGGCTCATCAAGGGTAGTGGTACTGCTGAAGTGGAGCTGAAGAAGGGTAACCCTCTGAAGATCACCTTGGATGATAACTACATGGACAAATGTGATGAGAATGTTCTGTGGGTAGACTACAAAAACATTTGCAGAGTGGTGGACGTAGGTGGCAAAATCTATGTGGATGATGGGCTCATTTCTCTCCTTGTGAAGGAGAAAGGTGAGGGTTATCTTTTGACTGAGGTAGAGAATGGTGGAAGTCTGGGCAGCAAGAAGGGTGTGAACCTTCCTGGAGCAGCTGTAGACTTGCCTGCTGTATCTGAGAAGGATATCCAAGATCTCAAGTTTGGATTAGAACAAGACGTGGATATGGTGTTTGCATCTTTCATCCGAAAGGCAGATGATGTTCATGCAGTCAGAAAGATCCTGGGAGAGAAAGGAAAACACATCAAGATCATAAGCAAGATTGAGAACCACAAAGGGGTCCGAAGATTTGATGAGATCCTGGAAGCTAGTGATGGCATCATGGTTGCTCGAGGGGACCTGGGTATCGAGATCCCTGCAGAAAAAGTCTTCCTTGCTCAGAAGATGATGATTAGGAGATGTAATCGAGTTGGGAAACCTGTTATTTGTGCCACTCAGATGTTAGAGAGCATGATTAAGAAGCCACGTCCCACTCGGGCTGAAGGCAGTGATGTAGCCAATGCTGTCCTGGATGGAGCTGATTGTATCATGCTGTCTGGAGAGACTGCCAAAGGAGACTATCCAGTAGAAGCTGTGCAGATGCAGCACTTGATTGCCCGAGAGGCAGAGGCTGCCATCTATCACACGCAGTTGTTTGAGGAGCTTCGACGCCTGACTCCCATGACCAAGGATCCCACTGAATCTGCTGCTGCGGGTGCCGTAGAGGCTTCCTTCAAGTGTTGCAGTGGGGCCATTATCGTCCTCACCAAGTCTGGAAGGTCTGCCCATCTGGTAGCCAGGTACCGTCCTCGGGCCATTATCATTGCTGTTACCCGTAGCCCTGTGGCTGCTCGCCAGGCTCATCTGTTCCGAGGCGTGTTTCCTGTGCTATGCAAGGATCCAGTTAATGACTCATGGGCTGAAGATGTGGACCTTAGGGTTAACTTTGGCATGAATGTTGGCAAAGCTCACGGCATTTTAAAGAAAGGTGATGTGGTCATCGTGCTTAATGGTTGGCGTCCAGGTCCAGGCTTCACCAACACCATGCACGTACTGCCAGTGCCATAAGGGGCATTTGAAGACTTTGGAACTCCAGCACCCTACTTTCCCACCCCTGCCTGCATCATCCATTAGATCTGCAGCTGGTTATGGTGTTGTCCATTCCTAGCTATTAGTGGCTTTAGGTGGCTAAACACCAAAAAAAAGAAAAAAAAAAGAGAAAAAAGAAAAAAAGAAAAAAAAAGTTTAAAAGTTTCTTCTTATAGAAACTATATTAGAACTACCTTCCATCCTTCCCACCTAGAAATCTTGGTATCAGTTAGCACATCCCTTTGGTGGGTAAGGTAGAGCAACTGTGGCTTAGCTTGGGGTACCTACAGGTCATTTCTGACATGGGGGGATTAAAGTAACATGTCAGTATTGTGTTTTAAGTTGGTCAAGACATGCTTCATGCACACAAAGTAGGCAGCAACCATAGTTCCCTGTCGAGCACAAGTCCTCAATGTGTACTGGCCTTCTACATCTTCCTGGCCAGAGGAACCACCCTCCCTTTGACCACCCACCTCTTATGTAAACGAAAGTGTCTTGGTCTTACATACTTATGTTTTAAAAAAAAGCTGAATTCAGCTACTAAAAACTCAACACGTTTTGGTGAATGTGATATTTAGCACTGGTGTCCTCTTAAGGCACTTCTATCTTGGTGGGTGGAAGAAACTTCTAGACATAAGCCACTCTTCTCCCCACCCTCCACCCCCAAGTCAGAGTGAGAGGGATGACCCTAAAACCAAAAGAGAATTCCATCTTGAGAAGAGTCCCCATGGTTCTAGTGATACACTCCTTGCCACTACCCAGTCCTCAGCCCTCTCACATTGTGAGTCTTGTGTTCCTCCAATATTTCTCTTCTGTTGCCAGTCTGAAAGAAAACCTACACTCCTATTGTGCTGTATTTGGCTGTAGAGTACATCATTTGTCAATAAACACAAGCTGAAACATTGAAAAAAAAATTGCAGTTATTATTTTGGATTCTTATCTCAGCATTAAACTTTGCACTTCTTTGTCACAATCATGATATTCTACATACAGTAGATATTTTGTTAATGTTTCCAGAATTTGAGGTTTCTAACCTAAATATTTCAGATGAGTTATTTCCTGTAAGATTTGGTTTGTAGCTTTCCAGCCTTTAGGCCATATGATTTCCCCAAAAGATAAGAGGAGAATAACAGAAAGGTGTACTAGTCAAGCTTGATGGAAATTAGTAGTGGGTGGCTAAGCCACTGGCTAAAACAGTCGGCCAGGATCTGCTGGCCCTTTAAGTCAAGGTAGGAGGTAGCTCAAAGGAAGCTCTCTGGAAATCAAGAAGAGAGCAATATAGAAATGGAACTGAGCCCTTTAGAAAGAATTGTTCCTTCCTCTGGGGAAGAAATTTCTCTCATCTCTCCCTCTCTTCATCAGTCATAATGATGTCTTGAAATATAGTTACTCATCTAGAAGGTATCACCCAGCAGGGAATAGGCCTAATGAGTCAAGTCACAAGAGGGCAAGAACTTTTGTGAGTTAATAGTCTTGGACATCAAGAGTTGATCTTCAGAGAAGAATAAGCCCACAAGTAACCCAGATGAGTAACCTTCCTAGAAGAAACATTACACCATGGAAGAGTAGCATTAAGACAATATAAAAATAGTAAGAGGCCAGATTTGAATCTAGTACTTCCTATTTCCAGGCTTGACTTTCTGTCCACTGAGCCACCTAGATGCCCTTTGCCTCAGATACTTGTTAGCTGTGTGAACCTGAGTAAGACAATAAACTCCATTTGCCTCAGTTTCCTTATCTGCAAAATGAACTGGAGAAGAAAATGGCAAGCCACTCCAGGATCTATGCCAAGAAAACCCTAAGTGGGGCAATGAGGAGTCAGACACAACTGAAAAATGAATGAACAACAAATTACAATTACACATTTCTAGTCTAAGCCTTCTATGAGTTTTGAAAAATGTTAGCTGATATAGCTGTAGCAACTTCTATCCACCTCAGTTGAAGACCTCAATTTCTTGTGAAATTGGTTTCTTTTAAAAGATGACTTGAATGAACCATGCTTTTGGTCTGAGGAGTGATTTAAATGAACTATGCTTTTGGTCTAAAGAGTCCTCCTTTTGCTTATTGGAAACTTAATTGATCACTAAGCCCTTCCTCAATCCCAAAAGGTATCAGGGATTCAGAGTTTGGTTTGAGGAAAGAACGTGAATAGGTAACAGTAGATCTACTATGAAAAAGGATTCTTTGGGATCAAAATTATGAAGTTTCTGTGGAGAACTTTTGATAAATGAGATTGATTAATAAATTTGAGAGCCCCAACTCAGTGTCTACTGGGCTATAGTAATTTATATATACTAAACTTTGTGAATTTTAACTACTGGCTAGGTGAATATTCTCATTAGTTTCCAGTTCTTTGCCACTACAAAAAGAGCTACTATAGGGGGCAGCTGGGTTGAGCTCAGTGGATTGAGAGCCAAGTCTAGAGATAGGAGGTCCTAGCTTTAAATTTGGTCTCAGATACTTCCTAGTTGTGTGACCCTGGGCAAGTCACTTAACCTCCATTGCCTAGCCCTTGCCACTCTTCTGCCTTGGAGCCAATACACAATATTGACTCTAAGACGGAAAGTAAGGATTTAAAAAAAAAAAAAGCTACCGTAAATATTTTTGCACATAATGGTCCTTTTTTTTCTTTCTTTGATCTCTTTGAGGTATAAGTCTAGTAGTGGAATCCCTGAGTCAAAGGGCCTGTACAATTTCCATCCAGAATGGATGACCTTTTGTTCTTTTTATCATATTTATTTTAATTTCTGGAAATAACCTTTCCATTTCTCCCATACTGACCCCTTCCCCATGTAACAAAGAAAAACAATTAAAAACATCCAACATAGTAATCTTTTGACAGTAATAGATAACTATTTTGTCTATATTAGTTTAATGTTAATTTTTTTTAAGAAAAATTTTTTTCCATGGTTACATGATTCATGTTCTTGCTTTTTCTCCCCCCACCTCAACCCCCCCCCATAGCCGATGCGCATTTCCACTGGTTTATGTGTCATCAAGACCTATTTCCATATTATTGATAGTTGTACTAGGGTGGTCATTAAGAGTCTACATCCCAAATCGTTTCTGCATCAACCCATGTGTTCAGGCAGTTTTTCTTCTGTGTTTCCTCTCCTGTAGTTCTTCCTCTGAATGTGGGTAGTGTTCTTTTCCATAAATCCCTCAGAATTATCCTGGGACATTGCATTGGTACTAGTACAGAAGTCCATTACATTCGATTTTACTACAGTGTATTGGTCTCTGTGTACAATGTTCTTCTGGCTCTGTTCCTTTCACTCTGCATCAATTCCTGGAGGTCTTTCCAGTTCATATGGAATTCTTCCAGTTTATTATTCCTTTGAGCACAATAGTATTCCATCACCAGCATATACTACAATTTGTTCAGCCATTCCCCAGTTGATGGGCATACCCTCGTTTTCATGGGAAAATATTCTAAAAAAAAGTAAATAAGGTAATGTGAAAATTAAAAAAAAAAGACTGAACAAAACTGTATAAAGTGGTAATACTGCATCAAAAAAAGGCATTGAGGTAGTGGCAGAAACAGTACTAGACTCAAAGTCAAGACATGAGTTCCAAGCCTTGTTCTGCCACTCATTTTCTCTGGACCTCAAGTTCCTTCATCTGTAAAGTGGAGATAATATTAATATCACAGCATTGAACATTAGGCAGATCCATATGTAGAGGTCTAGTCTTTTCCTTTCATTAATTTTTTTTAAATTTTTTTACAGATGAAGAAACTGAGGCCCAGCAAGCTGAACTGACTTTCCCAAGGTTACCCAGGTAGTAAGTAGCAGAGCCGGGATGTGAATGCAAGTCTTTTTCACTCGAAATTCAGTACTGCCTCCTATTTCACTATGTTGTGAGAAAAACGTATGGTAAACTGAGGAGTACTATATAAATGAGAGTTGTTGCTATTATTAGGGAAGATTTTGATATAAGAAGGTTGGACTTTTCTTATAGTTACAGTAGGGCATATATTACAACTTGCATTGCAGATATTACAACTTGCATTGCAGATACTTGATAATGTATTCTGATTCAGGTGAGGTCATCACCTGGCTTTTTTAGGTTATCACCTAGGTCTTTATTTTAGGGAATTTTAGCAATAGATTTATAATTGTTTTTCTTTTAATAGTAAGCTTATAATTGTTTACTAGTGACTGTATAATTATTTCTACAGCAACCAGTGATCTCATTAGTTAGAGGATTGTGACTTCACACAGGGAATATAGCAGCAGCTGGAACAGACAGACTTAGATAGTCTTTGATAGCCTATTATCATGCAGATCTCCCTCATAGTCTTTAAAAACAGAGAAAGAGGTATAGAAACAGCATTATTCCTTAGGAAAATGAAGAGTACAGAATGGTTTTTTTAAGACTTTTGTGGTCTTAGGGCCTAAGCTTATCTCTCTTAAACAACTGAGTGATAGAACAGTGATTCTGATAGATCTGTATTTAGCTGCAAGCTACAAAGGCTATATTGAAATGGGTAATGTATTTAAGGAGCACCTCTTCTGGCTTGCCTTTATGCGATTATCCCTAGGCTTTAAGCTGTCAGTTAAATTCCATACTAACCGTGGAGCCTGTAGCATGACAACTGCTCCACCTACTATGAAGGGCATTGAGCTTTGCATTGGACTACTATAGTTTCAAGCGTGATTATCTTTATAAGTGATCTCCTTATGCTTTGGGAAGTTTTTCATTTTTAAAAAACTTTTTGAACCAAAAAAATTGGAAGGTATATTTGGGATAATCTCTGGAAGTAAAGATTATTTTGGTTTTTAGTAATTTTATCTGCCAAGTTACTACTTTAAAATGTCCAGAGGATGAAATCTACAAAAGGAATCTGATCTCACTCTTAAAACAAAAAATCCTAAACTTTCATATTGCTCAGTCATAGCAATATTGCTGTATTCCCACCTCATTCCAACCAATTCTGCCCCCATGAAGGACATTTTCCTGATGGCATTGATGAGATTTTCAGAGAGTCTAATAGCCTTCTACTTTTTAAAATTTCTTCTGGGGAAAAAATAAGTTTATTATTTTTAGAGTATGTATAATGTCTAATCTGTACCACAACAAAACTAAACCTGTCACTGACCTAAGAAGAAGTAATAGCTAAAGTTAGCTTGATAGAGTTAACAAAACAAGGACCAGTAAAAATTTACCACTATTACATCATGTGTCCACTGATTTCATATGTTTGCTTGTCATTGGTGAGTATTTTGTTCATTTTTTGTTATTGTTGATTGGTTGGTTCTGGAAACTGACAAGGCTTCTAGGAACACTGACTTCCAACCAGTGTCTAAAATTCAACTCTGGCTTCAGGACAGAGGACAGGTACACTTCTAAAGACCTACTTTGCTCCCTCTGTTGACCAGGTAGGATAAATGGGTGTAGTCTTAAAAGTTAGTAGTTCCAGTTGGGTTTGCCACCCTTCTCTACATTGTTTTACATTACTGAAATTCCAAAGATGGAATGATATTTGAAAGTGAAATGAATAATTGATCTAAGGACAATAATATAGCTCAGTATTCTTGTGCTACTTTTTATGTGACTCAAAATAGCTACATTTCTTTTTTGGTTAGGTCTAGTCTTAAGAAGCAAACAATAAGCTCTCCTCTTCCTTGTGCTTTTCTTCTGTAGAGAAGAAAAGCAACAAGATCATTAAATCCTTATATCCAAGTTATATGTCTTCCCATTAACTCTCAGGAGCCAACTGTGGGTGGTAGGTAATCTGTTAATCTCTTTTTATTTCCTCAAATTACCACAACCTCTGTGCTTTGATTTCTGACTGAGGTCTATGAATCATTCTTATACAGTACTTTTTCCCTATATTAAAAATATAATTATATAACTAAGAATTTCTTTTAAGAATTTGGTTTATAAAAAAAAAAGAATTTGGTTTACAAAAGATTAAGGCAAAAAGGACTAGGGAACAAATTAAGTGTAGAGTTCAAAGTTTAATTCATCAAACTGCTGCTATGGCCAAAGTCAACTGGTCTTTCACTGTTGCATTTCAGCAGCACGACTGCCACCATGATTTCTCTTATTTGAAGTTGTGTCATCTTCAAGAATGTTATATCAGGGCAGCTGGATAGCTCAGTGGATTGAGAGTCAGGCCTAGAGACGAGAGGTCCTAGGTTCAAATCTGGCTTCAGACACTTCCCAGCTATGTGACCCTGGGCAAGTCACTTGACCCCCATTGCCCACCCTTCCACGTAGGAGTCAATACATAGAAGTTAAGGGTTTAAAAAAAATGTTATACCAATTTATCCTACCCGCCTTCAATAACCTGAGAATGCAGAACAGAGAAATAAGAAGCTGAAAGTCCTGCTGTTTAGTAATACTTAGTATGCTTAAAATCAGCAAATGAATTGAGTTTTTAGTTGTGCAGAAAGAAATAGTCTGTGCTCTTCTGACTAATTCTAGAAAAACATGATAAAAATGTTATGTAAATAAATATACAAAATGGAAATCAATAAATTTTGACAGTGAGCAGTTGTTTTACTTCACGTGTTTTGTGACGATAACCTTGAGTGTGCTCTATTGTCCATAGCATAGATGTTATAGAATGTCAGAACTGCCTGGGATCCATTGACCTAATCTAATCCTATCATTCATTTCACAGAGGCAAAAAAATTAGGCTCAGAGAGGGCTGAGGAGAGCTCAAATGCTTTATACTTTAGACTTAAGTAAATTGGCCATGATCAAATCTTCTCAAGAAAAAATTAAACACATGCTCTCTGAATGTGCATTCAGTAAGCCTATAGTGTTTTATCCCCAAACACATACCTAATTAATGCTAAGTTGAGTGCCCATAGCCTTTGTTTCATGTTCTTTTTACTATACAATTACCTCTGCATCATGGTCATTAACTTTATCTTAGGCTGATAGGGAAATATTTAAGTAGTTTAGTAGGACTGAGTCAAAAATAATTATAATTTTGTTTTGTCAGTTATAAAATTACTTAGTAATACATTTACCATTTATTTTTGCATCACAATAAAATATATATTCTACCCTGCTATTAAAGCCTTCCTTGTAGCAAAGAAAAATAGTTAAGGAAAACTAGTTGATACTATAGTCATGTCTGACAATACATGCAACAATTTGACACCAATAGTCCTCTACTTCATTCCAATAGATTGAAGATAAATCAATCTCATCATAGCTAGCATTTATCCTAATGCTTTACAAATATTATCTCATTTGATCTCATAAAAACCTTAAGAGTTTAGTGCTATTATTATCCCCATTTTACAGGTGAGGAAACCAAGGCAGAGAGAGGATAAATGATTTGCCTACTGTCAGTTTTTCCTTTCTAGGACCATTTGTTATTTCTTATGACATTACAATATTTCATGACATTCACTTACTACACTTTTTTTACTACACTTTTTCACTTATTTTTATGGCACATACCTTTTGCTGTCACAAAAATTGCTGCTTTGGCTACTTTGCTCTATATTCAGACTTCCTTTTCTGTCATTTATTTCCTTAAGGAATATGTTCACTAGTAGTAGTTGGTCTTAATTAAAGAATGTTTTCATAGAATTCCCAAGATTCATGAAACCAATTTACAGCTTTCCCAATAGTATATTGGTGCCCCTTTTTAAAATATAGCTCTTCCAGCATATCTTTTGTCATCTTTGTCAATTTGCCAAGTATGAGGGGTATTTTATTTGCATTTTTCATATTAATTTGGAACTGTTTTCATAAAATTGTTGATAATTTTTAAGAGAGTTTTAAATCTTATCTATTTGTGTTAATCTATATTTCTTGGATAACTAGTCTTTTTATTACCAGAGATATTTAATGCAAATATTTTCCCATTTATTGGTTTCTCTTTTTTATAATAACTGCATTGATTTTATTTGTGCAAAAGCTTTTAGAAATTTTGTGAGTTTGAAAAAACCATTTCTGTGCCTTATTTGGTTAAGAATGTTTCCCTTAGGCATGACTATGGGAAATACATTTTCCTCTTTTTTTTTTTTTTTAATTTTAAACCCTTAACTTCTATGTATTGACTTATAGGTGGAAGATTGGTAAGGGTAGGCAATGGGGGTCAAGTGACTTGCCCAGGGTTACACAGCTGAGAAGTGTCTGAGGCCGGATTTGAACCTAAGACCTCCTGTCTCTAGGCCTAGCTCTCAATCCACTGAGCTACCCAGCTGCCCCCCCCCTTTTTTTTTTAATGGTAGCCATTTGGAACTTGTTACAGTATGTGGTGTAATGTGCTGATTTAAGCCTTTTTTTCTGAGTGACCAATTAACTTTAAACCACTATTAGGTGCCTTTCCTGTAGGATTAACTCTTTTTGTACCATATATATATATATATATATCTTGCATGTATATAACCCTTCAATTATTTCAGCCTTTATTTTTGTCAAAAAATATTTTTTACCAGCTGTGTGACCTGACCACCCCCATTGCCTACCCTTACCAATCTTCCACCTATAAGTCAATACACAGAAGTTAAGGGTTTAAAATTAAAAAAAATATATTTTTTAATTTTAAAAGCATTTTGAATTTATATTGGTAACCTAATTCAGATATTTTATGCATTTCATAGTTATTTTAATGATATTTCTCTATCATTTCTTCCTAATTTTTGTTATTGCTAACTTTTTCAAAGCTATTGTTCTATTTCTTTGATTCCCTAAAATTTTATATGTGAACCATCATGTCATGTGCAAAAGGGGATAATTTTATTTCCTCTTTGCCCACTGTATATACTTCAATATCTTTCTTTTGGTCTATTGCTATCATTAACATTTTTTGAAATGTGTCAATGAATAATCTGGGAAAGGAGAAGGGCAGCCTTACTTTACCCTATATTTACTGGACATATATTATTTCTACATTACAAAAGATAACTTTTACACCTATGCTTTATTATCATATTAAAAAACTGTTCTGTGCCTTTGCTTTTCAGTGGTTTCATCATAAATAAGTGGAGTTTTATATTTCAGCATATTTTAATATAGTTACATTGATTAGTCTGTTTTTATGCAATTAAGTTTGCTGATTGCTTTCATTTTGAACCATCTTTGCTTCCTTGATATAAATCCAGGTTGACTACGAACGATTTTTTAAAATATACCTAGCCATAATTTTTTTGCCAAATTTTTATTTAAAAAACGTGTATCACTATTAGTGATATATTGGTTTTTAGTTTTTCTGTTCACTTCTTTACCTCAGGATCTCCTGTCCCTAATTATTTTGCCCTATCCCTGTGGTTCAAAGTTTTTATCTATGTCCCATCCCCCTCCAACCTTTTAACCTGAGTTACATACATCTGGTTTTTGTTTGTTTCTTTGTTTTTTAAACTCTTACCTTCTGCCTTAGTACCAATTTTAATCAAGGCAGAAGAGTGGCAAGTGTTAGGAAACTTGACCAGGGACACATACTCAGGAAGTGTCTGAGGTTAAATTTGAACCTAGGTCTTCCCAACTCCATGCATGGTGCTCTATCTACTGTGCTACCTAGCTGCCCCAGTTACTTGCATTCATTTGTGACCCCATTCCCAAGAAATATCCCTTTACTTTACCCTCCCCCCTTCTTTATTCCTACACTTTCTAGTCTATTCTGAATTCTCTTCCATTCATGTTCTCCCATTTACATATTCCTTCATTATTCTCCTGTGTCCTTCTTGGAAAGTAGGACTTCTAGAGGATAAAAGTTTTGGCTTATTCTTCTTTTCCTCTGCTATATTAGTGCATTTATGTATTCTACCTACATCCCTTATTTTTATTTACATTTTTATTCCTTTGATTTATTTGCTGTTTCTGTAGAGCCTTCTATTTCTACTAGAAATATCAATTTATGAAGGAAACTGTTTTATGGTGGGAGTTACTCTATATCCTGAGTCATGAGGGCCAAGGTGATCTTCTGTCTTTACAGTGGCCACTTGTTCGTCCTTCGTACGACCAATGACATCATGATGTTGGGGTCAGGGTACAGTGTGTTCGGCTATGGCTGATCAGTCCAATGAGAGCACGGAAGACTACCACAGGTCAGGCACAAGTAGTCCATTAGAACATTTGGGATGGAGATACCTCTAGGTTTGCACAAATTGGGTTTCCTTTGTGCTACTGTGATCCTGATTTGCTCTTGGAGCACAGTGCCATCTTTGATGTGGGCATGCAAAGCTGGGAGGTCCTATGGCAAGATCTCCTCATGTCTCACAATTAAAGTTCTTCAGAGACTTTAAGAGTGTCCTTTTACTGCTTCTTTTGACTTCTGTGTGAGCATTTGCCTTGTGCAAGTTAAAAATAGTCATTGGGGCTACATAGCCACTCATTCCACCTAAAAAGTAACTACTTCTGAATCTCTGTCCATATATCCAACTTCATTTGGGGTGGGATGCAATTCTAAACACAACCTTAGATTGGACAAAATCTCCTCCACCCATATTCCCTGGGAATGTTTCAATGGCATACTTTGTTTCCTCTTTTTAGGGTGAGACCAGCCACACTGTTTTTACCTTATTCTCCCATAATCCTTCCCTATGCTTATTGAGAAAATGGAGAAATTACAGTCCCTTATCTAATTACATTCAGACCAGGTAGGAGCACTGGCTTTCCTCTTTTCTTGCGCCTACTTTCTTCCCTCTCAATTCAATGAGAGATGGGGAGACACACACACACACACACATACACACACACACACACACACACACACACAGAGAAGGTGGGTTTTAACTTAATGAACTTTAATTCTTTTTCCTTCTCTTGACTTTTTTAAGCTCTCCTTAAATCTTTAGCCTTTTTTTGTCCTTTGATGATTACTATTTCCTTTAATTCTTGAAGAAATGTTTAAAATAATATTTGTCTTGCCTTACATAAGAATGAGCAAGGTCTTTTCTTGACTTGTCGTTATTTACATTTCTTCTATTTTCTTTGTTTAGAGTGTTTGAAAACTGAATATTTTGTTCATTTCTAGTTTTGGAACAGTAATTCAGATACTTTTAAATCTGGCCTCAGACACTTCCCAGCTGTATGACCCTGGGCAAGTTATTTAACCTCCATTGCCTAGCCCTTACCACACTTCTGCCTTGGAACCAATAACACAGAATTGATTCTAAGACAGAAAGTAAGAGTTTACAAAATAAAATAAAATTTAAAAAAATAACTTCTTTCTCATGAATGTCTACAAAATTTGTTACTTGGCATTGAAATTCTAAAACTAAAATATACACTTTTGAAGTTTCAACCAGAAATTTTTCTGTGTTGATATTCTGTGGATTAATCAAGTACTTTGTAGTGTTGTTTTTAAAATTTCTGTGTGGTTTTCTTTATTATTCCTTCTATATGGTGGCCTTTATGCTTTTCAATGCATTGTTTTTTTCTGGGAAACTTATAATCCCTCAGGTTTCTGAGTTTTTAAAGTTAGTCACTTGAACTTGTATAGAATTCTCATCTTGTGTTTTTCAAAGTTACTGTCTTTTTGCTCCTCTTTGGCCAAATTTTCTGATTGACTTTGTTTTTGATCTGCAAAGTCAATTCTCTTTTTTAGAGCCTTTACTATTTTGGAGAGATTCTTCATTGCATGTTTAAAGTTGTTGACCCTATTATTTGCCTTATTTTTTAAATTCTCATTTATGACCTAATTTCCATGCTTATTCTATTCAATTTTGAATGTTTTATTTCTCTTTGGAACTTTTTTTTTTAGTGTTTCATTATCACTAGGGAATATATATATATATATAATTTATTATCTTGCTTTCTTTTATCTTAAAGCCCTTTTGTTTGCTTTTCTTAAAACATTCATTATGTTGTGACTTTTCTAGACAGCTCAGTTTTCTTTTTGCTTTTGAGTCTTATTATTGACATATTTGTTTGGGACCTGGGCTTTTATTCAACCTTTGTTTCTTGATTTTTTTGTTGTTTAGACTTTTTTTCAACTGCCACAGAACTTTATGCAGTCTTCTTCAGTTGTGGGGAGAGGAAACAAACCATTTGGATGTCTGCCCTATGTAAACCCTGCCTGAAGAATGCAATTGGGTTTATAGGCCCCTTCTCTAACTAGCCCTGCATTAAAAAGTCTTCTTCATTCCTTTGTAGTTGTACTTTATTTCTAAAGAATAGCTAGACAGGATCATTGTTTTCCACTTGTTCTTGGCTATAGAGGGTTCACAATGAGTGGTCAGGAAGGAATCTACATCAGCCAGAACTTGAAACTTGTCAGTTTTTTTTTAACCTGGGTGAGTTAGAAGATGATTAAAGTGAGTAGAACTTTAGGTAGTTCAACCTTTTACAATTGTTTCAGAAGATTCTTGGCAATATAGAGATGTTTCTGACTTTTTTTCTTGATGAAAGTTTTACTTACTAGATGTTTGGCACTTATTATTTTGAGGTTGTGGGCTGGGAGAACAATGCTAAAAGGACCTGCAGTTCCACTTTACCTACTCAAGATTGAATAAGCAAGCTTATTTCTCCTGGTGAGGAGAAATGTGTCAGGCTACATACTTTCTGACATGAGTAAGGCTCCAAAATAAATGGAGATTGCATTAAAACTAAAAAGGACAAGGACGAGGGCATTGAATCCTATCTTATTCTATCTCCTCTAGGAGTTCCTCCTCTCAAATTATTCACTCTCCTATCTTGCCTATCCTCCTCTCTTTCCCTCCTTCCCTCTCCTTTACTCCCCACTACCATCCTCTCAAGATCTAGGTCTTCTCCTTTTTTTATCATTAAACTTTCTAGAAAAAAATTAATTCCTCTACTTCCTTACTACTTATTCCCTTCTCTTATTTTATATTTTTATTTTCGGTTCCCTATCTTTCTCTGTTCCCCTTTCCCCAACTCATTGAGAAGGCAAGAAATATAATATCCATGATACACATATAGTCATCTCATTTACTTCACAGCCCCTTCCATTTTTTTCTTTTCTAATCCTACTACTAGTCTGAAACAACTCTTTCCAGGGTTACCAATGTGTTCTCATTTGCTAAAGCAAAAAGCCTTTTCTTAATCCCCATTCTCTTTTACCTTTATGTAGCATTTTACACTGTTGACCACTCTATCCTCCTAGATTTAGACATTCTTCCCTTCCTAGGATTTCATGATAGTGCCCTTTCCTAGTTCCTGCCTGTCCCAACAGCTCTTGCGCTCGCTCTCTCTCTCTCTCTCTCTCTCTCTCTCTCTCTCTCTCTCTCTCTATCTATCTATCTATCTATCTCTCTCTCTCTCCTTTCATTTGCTTAATTATCCATGTTTTGACCCTCTTTGGGTGAATATACCCTAGAACTTTGCCCTCTGCCCTTGGCTGTCTTCTCTCTCTCCTTTCTGATCTCATTACCAGCCAGGAGTTCAATTTTCATGTCTATGTAGACAACTCCTCAGGCCATATATATTCAGCTCTCATCTCTCTCAAACTCCAGTCTTCTATTACTAACTGCCTTTTGAACATCTCTATTTAGACATTTCTCAGAATTCTCTAACTTGCATTGTTTATCTAAAACAGAATTCATTGTCTTCCCGGAAAAACCTATCCCTTTTTTCTTATTTCTGTCAAAGGGTACTGCCTTACTTCTGATCATCCAGGAGCCAATTATCCCTTACTCCCACCCCCACCCCCACTTAATTCTTTTATTTTCCAAGTCCTGACTATTCTACCTCTATTCTCTTTTTCTGCCCCTTTCTAGTTCAAGTTTGTATATCTCACCCAGACAACTCCAGTGCCCTCCTAATTAGTCTCCTTGATTCCAGTTTTTTCCTTTGTTATTCATCCACACTCCAATCTATTCAGCTGCCCAGTTGATAATCCTAAAGAACAAGTCCCACTGTGTCACTCCCCTACTTCAAAAAACTTTATTGGCTCCCTCTTGTGTCTAGCATAAAATGTAATCTGGTTGGCATTTAAAGCCTTTCACAATCTAGTTCTAAGTTTTCTGTCTAGACCTATTTTACATGACTCCTTCTCAGTCTAATTCTAGCCAAATTTGCCTACTTGCTGTTTCCTCCTACACAACATTAGATTTCCCTTGTAAATAGAGTAATTTTTTTTACAGGATAACATTTTTTTTAAATTTAGAATATTTTTCCATCCTTCTTCTCCCCCCTACCGAAGCTAGCAAGCAGTTCCACTGGTTTATACATGTATCATTGTGCAAAACCTATTTCCATGTTATTCATATTTGCAGTAGAGTGATCTTTTTTAACATCAAAACACTAATTGTATCCTTATTGAATTACAGGATCGATCATATGTTTTTCTTCTGCCTTTCTGGTTCCACAGTTCTTTCTCTGGATGTGGAAAGTGTTATTTCTCATAAGTTCCTCTGGATTGTCCTGGGACATTGCATTGCTACTCGTAGAAATGTCCATTGCATTCGATTGTGCCATAATGTATCAGTTTTTGTGAACAATGTTCTCCTGGTTCTGCTCTTTTCTGTTTGCATCAATTCCTAGAAGTTGTTCCAGTTCACATGGAATTCTTCCATTTCTTTATTCCTTTCAGCCCAATAGTATCCCATCACCAATAAATACCACAATTTGTTCAGCCATCTCCCAATCAATGGACACCCCCTCAATTTCCAATTTTTTGCCACCACAAAGAGCATGACTACTGAATATTTTTGTACAAGTCTTTTTCTTTATTATCTCTCTGGGATACAAACTCAGCATTGATATGGTTGGATCAAAAGGCAGGCATTCATTTAAAGCCCTTTGTAAATAGAGTAAATTTTGAAATTAAAAAAAAAAAAAGACTACTTTTGTTGAGCAAAAGAGAAGAGCTTTTCACCTCGTTGCTCTGCTAGTTTTGTCGACAGCTATTTCTTCCCGATTTAGTGTCTTCACTAAATGGCCTCGGTCTGTTGTTTATTTCACCAAGCCCTTGAAACTTTTTGCCTTATCAGCCATTTTTTCTTTTGACTTCTCTTCTTATAAATGTTGTTTTAACACATCAGCAGCAGCATTTTCCATATACAAGCACCCTGCAAAACCAAATTAGTGTGAAAAGATGGCATTTCTTACTACATTTCAGAATTTAATAATGACGTTTAAAAGTCTTTAAAAAATCTTAAGGCTAGCTAAGATTTTCATTAATATTGCCAGAAAGAAAAAAGATGTAGGGGTCTTTGGGAATTCTTAGTTTATCTTCCATGAAAGCTGCATTATAATATCTTAACATAATTAGCTAATTCCATTTTGGTTATGACACTATTTGAAACAAGTTTTCAAAAGATACTATTTTTTTCCTTATCTTATCCTTTTTACTATGAGCTTAATAGCAACAAACATGAACATTTCAAGATGCAAAAAGAGAGAAAAAGAAGATTGAATGTGGCAGTGAACATAGTTTTTAAAAAAAAGATGTATTTTATTTCCTTTCCTCCCTCCCTTCCTTCCTTCCTTCCTTCCTTCTTCTATTTCTATCATGACCTAGGAACTCACTCCTTGCTCCAAAAAAGCAGAAACTCTTTCCTCTTAACAAATGTAGTCAAGCAAAACAATTAACAAATTGGCCAGGACTGAAAAAATGTATATGTCAAAAAGTGGGTAACACTGGTGTTCTGAAGTCATGATTGGTCATTGCACTAACCTGGAGTCCTATAGCCTTTCAAAGTTGTTTTATTTTATTGTGGTCATCATTTACATTTTTCTCCTAGTTTTTCCATCATTTCTGAAAGAACTAAAACTGATTTCATTGGTGTGGAAAATTCTCAGGAGAGGAAACTCCCTGTACCAATGCAAGTCTGCAGTTCCTCTGCAATTCAGTGTCAGAGATTTTCCCAGGGTGTATCGGGGTAGAATTTGAACAGGTTTCCTGGCTTTGAGACCAGCTTTTTATCCACTATGCTACCCTCATAATTTCTTATGGTACAATAATCCATTACATTCATATGTCATAATTTATTGAGTTGATGGATACCCATATTGTTACCAGTTCTTTGCTACAAAAAGAAGTGCTTCTATTTGGGTCCTTTCTCTCTATCTTTGACTACTTTGGGATATTCAGCTAGTAATGTTATTATGGTCAAAGGGTATGGTAACTTGGTGGGCATGGTTCAAATCTACTTTCTAAAATGTCTGAACTAATTCACAGCTTAATCAGTAGTGCATTAGCTTATTGCTACTTACATGGCACTGCCCTCATTGTTGCCATTTTAACCTTCTATCATGTTGACCTCTTATGGATGTGATGTAGAATCTCAGGGATATTTAATTTGCATTTTTCTTATTATTAGTATAGTGGTTTTTTATGTGGTTGTTGATAATTTACATTTTCAAGAAAGCACTGCCAAGACAGAGATTGTGGAAGTCTGATTTGCCTAAGACACGAGCTTACTGGGTGTTTTTAGATAAACTTGTCAGCAGCCTACCTTTTGTCTTTAGGAATGTGATCTCCATTCTCTTAACAGGTTCTTTTTGTGTTCTGAGATTTGCCGTTAGTTGCTTCCTTGCTTTCATGCTGCAATAATTAAGCCAACTATTCTTTAATATGACTCAGATCCTTAACAGGAGTGTGTGACAGCAACAAGAAAATTTTCAATATCTTCATACAAATAGAAAATAGCAAAATAACCCTGTTTGTCGTTCCCAGTCAAATTTTTGTAATATTTCGTCTTGTAATGAACAACAATCTCACTCCTGTGGCACTTTGTAAATGCTTATATACTGAAAGCATTTATGGTGGAGGTCTTAGTCTTCTCTTCTCATGCCTTAGTATTTAAATATCTCCTTATGCATTATGTTTTGCTAAGATTATGCATCTGAATTAAGAATTAGAATTACCATTACTTATAGGAGAAAACTCCAAATAAATTTAGTAAGTTAAATTTAAAAAGCAGCAAATAGACTTAATAAATTTAAAAATAAAATAAAAGGCATAAATTTGATTATGAACTCAAATAACTGGAGTCTTCAAATAGCTGGATTTTTTTCTGCATTTCACTTTTGGAGGAAAAAGACAAATGATTATAAAATAATTTTAGTAGAAATAAAGAAAAGCCCTTCAAGGAGGATACCTTGGGTCTAGTATACATTCATCCAAATCTCCCATCTTTTATGTCTATATCTACTGTGCAAGGGAAAACTTGCACTACTTAAACTGGAAAGTTGTGAGTATCCATTCCTAAGGTTACAAAATGCTCAAGCTGAAAGAAAGGACCATATAGATCATCTGGTCTGATTTCTCTTCTTTCATTTTAATGATAAGGACACTGAGGCTCAGGGAGGTTGGATATTTTCAGGTAAATGTTCATTAAAAAAACAAACCAACTCATTTTTGAACCCTTTCTGCTGTGTCCTTCTGTCTTCCTCTACTACCACATTCCTGTTAGAATTGTACAGTTATCTTTTATATGAAAATAGCATTTTATGAACCTTGAAGATAGTATGACAAAAATCTGTCAAAAATCAGCTGGGTTTTCATAACTGCAGGCATACACTGGTAGTTGATGCCTTCTGTTTTTCTTGGTGGTAATATTGGCTTTGAGGGACTTTTTCGAGTACCAGGATTGCTATAGGCCTACATGATTGAAGGCGCCAGATTTCTGGGAGTTGGATTTATTAAAGATTTTATAAAAGTAATAATATAACCAACCAATAATCCGATTGAATTTTCACCTAAATTTATCTTTCATATTTTCTCCAAATTAAAGCTTTTTATACCTCATATTTTATGCTTTTTATAAAATCCTGGACTTAAACACTCACAAAAAGAGGCTTCTACATGAAACCATAAATCTCTATTTCATAACTTTTTAAAAAGCATATATAGCAAGAATGCCATACATTATTTTCAAAGCTGTCCTGCTTATCTATACTTCTTTTTGAAATTTTTTTTCTGTTATCTTCTGTGCAGTTTTTTTTAACCCTTACCTTCTGTCTTACAATTAATATTATGTATTAGTTAAAACAGAAGAGCAGTAAGGGCTAGGCAGTGGGGGTTAAGTGACTTGCCCTGAATTTCATAGGTAGGAAGGATCTGAGGCCAGATTTTAACCCAGGACCTCACATCTCCAAGCCTGGCTCTATCCACTGAGCCCCCGTACCTGCGCTATCCTATGCATTTCAGTGGACCTCTTTTGATGGAATACATTTCTATTGCTAACTTATCTGTCTTCCCTCCAATTAAAAACTTAAAAAGTGAAAAATAACCTTTGATCAAATAAGACATAGTGAAGCAAAACAAATCTATATAGTATGCATGTTCAAAAATGTTGTGTCTCTGCTCTTTATGTGTTTCCCCCCTCTGTTAGGACATGGATAACCTGCTTCATCATAGATTCTCTGGAGACATGATGGTCGTTGCGTTGATCAGAGTTCTTAAGTCTTTCTAAGATGTTTTTCTTTAACTATGTTGTTAAATAACTTCTCTATATTGTTCTCCTGGTTCAGCTTGCTTCAACACTTTTATCACTTTATACCAGTCTTTCCAGATTTATCTCAAACCATCCCTTTTGTAATTTCTTCTGAGACAATGATATTCATTACATTCGTAACATAATTTGTTCATGTATTCCCCCAATTTGATGATTTGTTACTTATGAAAAGAGCTACTAGAAATATTTTTGTACATATGGTTCCTTCTCTTTTGGATAAAGACTTTATAAGGTACTGTTATGTAAAGAACATCTGCAGTTCAGTAACTTTGCAAGCATAGTTCCAAATTGCTTTCCAGAATGGCTGGATAAATTCACATCTCTACCTACAATATGTTAATATACCTGTTTTCTCTAATTCTTCTAGCATTAGTCATTTTCCTTTTTTGCTCTCTTTTCCAATCTCTGTGGTAGAACCCTCAATACTTGCATTTCTCTAGTTAGTGATTTGGAACATGTTTTCATTTGGCTATTGATAGCTTGGAATTCTTCCTTTGAAAATTACCTGCCTGTTCATAGTCTTTGACCATTTATCATATGGAGATTGGCTTTTACTCTTATACATTTGAATTCTATTAAAATATATCTTGAAAATGGTACTTATCAGACAAACATGCTATAAAGTTTTTCCCACTTGATTATTTCCTTTCCAATCTTAGCTATATCCAATCTATACTCTTTAAAAATGTAAAAAAATTTTTTTTCAATTAGTGAAAATCTACCTTCTCCCTCTCACCTTCCCTTCTCTTGGGGGGAAGGTGGGAACCTTTGCCACAAATATGCATAATCGAACAAAAGAAATTGATGGTTATGTCCAAAAAACATGTCTCAATTTATACCCTGAATCCATCACCTCTCTGTAAAGAGGTATATGGATAGAATGTTTTATTATGATTCCTAGAAGTCCTTGCGTTGATCAATGTCTTCCCAACTTCTTTGTAAAGAACAATATTCTCAGCAGCAGTGCTCTAGGTTTTATGTAATTGATTTCTATTTCCCTGCCCCTTTTCTTGTTTCCCCACCCAGAGCCCAATAGTAGCCCAATAGTCTCTTTCTTTACTCTGAAACTCTCTTTCCATGGTTAGAGTTTGTCTTGCTTAGAATCAATTCCTCCCTGAATCTACTTACCTCCACTCTCCTACCTTTCCCCTTTTGTTTCCATTTGGAGTGAAATATATTTCTGTATTCAACTATGTGTATATTCTTCCTTTCCCTCAGAATCAAGGTGAGTTTCAAATGTTATCTGATCCCCTCCACTTCATTTTGTTGTTTCCAGTTTGCACAACCAAATTAGGCGGATACTTTACCCAATCCTCCACTGCAATGTATTGTTTTTCCCCCCTCCCTTTGTTTTCTTCTTTTAATATCAAAACATAGCAAACCAGGGGCAGCTGGGTAGCTCAGTGGATTGAGAGTCAGGCCTAGAGACAGGAGGTCCTAGGTTCAAATCCGGCCTCAGACACTTCCCAGCTGTGTGACCCTGGGCAAGTCACTTGACCCCCATTGCCTACCCTTACCAATCTTCCACCTATAAGTCAATACACAGAAGTTAAGGGTTTAAAATTAAAAAAAAAAAAACACAAAAAAAAACATAGCAAACCAGTCCTGGGCCCTTTGTCTTATCGGGGTCTCTCTCTCTGACCTCTGGTAATGATAGAGTTCTGAATCGGGGATTCGTGTATCCTCTCCTTATATGAAAATATATACGATGCATCCTTGTTTTAATACCTTCTATTTGCTCACTCATATTTACATTTTTATCTTTACTTTCCTGTGTTTATATTTCAAACTTTCTTCTGAATTTCTTGCCTTTTCATCAGGGTACTTGGAAGTCCTCTATTTCATTAAATATTCATCTTTTCTCCTATAAGATTATATCAGTTTTGCTGGGTAAGTCATTCTTGGTTATAAGCCTATATCCTTTAATTTCTGGAATATTGTATTCCAAGTTTTCCACTCCTACATGTGTTAGCTGCTAAATTATATGTGCTCCTGATTGTAGCTCCTTGGTACTTGAATTCTTTCTTTCTGGCTACTTATAGTATTTTTTCTTTGACATGAAAGTTCTGGATTATGGATACAAAATTCCTAGGAGCTTTTATTTTAGGATTTCTTTCAAGAAATGACTTGTGGATTTTTTTTCTATTTTCACATTTTTTTCTTGGGCAATTTTACGATTTCTTGAAACATGATGTCTTGGCTCTTTTTTTATCATTGTTTTCAGATAACCCATTGATTTTTTTTTTTAAACACTTTCCATTCTGTCTTAGAACCAATTAATACTATGTATTGGTTCTAAGGCAGAATGTCAGGTATTGGGAGTTGTGACCAACCAGGCCACATAGCTAGGAAATGTCAGGCCAAATTTGAACCCGGGACTTCCCATCTCCAGGCCTGGCTTTCTATCCAATGAATCACCTAGCCTTCTCTTAGCCCATTGATTCTCTCTCATTTTTTAATTTTGTATATTTTCCCCTACTTACAATATTTCATGTTCTTTCCCTCTCTCCCAAACCCCTCCCCTGTAGCTGATGCACAATTCCACTGGCTTTTACATGTATCACTGATCAAGACCTAATTCCATATTATTGATAGTTGGACCAGAGTTATCATTTAGTGTCTACATCCCCAACAGCCATGTGTTCAAGCAGTTGTTTTTCTTCTGTTTTTCTCCTCCTACAGTTCTTCCTCTGAATGTGGCTAGTTTTCTTTCTCATAAGTCCCTCAGCCTTGCTCTGGATCCTTGCATTGCTGCTAGTAGAGAAGTCCTTTATGTTCGATTGTACCACAGTGTATCAGTCTCTGTGTACAATGTTCTCCTGGATCTGCTCCTTTTACTCTGCATCAATTCCTGGAGGTCATTCCAGTTCACATAGAATTCCTCCAATTCTTTATTCCTTTGAACACAATAGTATTCCATCACCAACAGATATCACAATTTGTTCAGCCATTCCCCAATTGAAGGACATTCTCTCATTTTCCAATTTTTTGCCACCACAAAGAACACGGCTATAAATATTTTTGTACGAGTCTTTTTCCTTATTATGTCTTTGGGGAATAATCCAAGCAGTGCTATGGCTGGATCAAAAGGCAGATAGTCTTTTAAAGCCCTTTGAGCATAGTTCCAAATTGCCATCCAGAATTGTTGGATCACCATTGATTCTTTTTTTTTTTTAACATTTAATATTTATTTTTTAGGAAAGTTAACATGGTTACATGATTCATGCTCTTACTTTCCCCTTCACCCCCCTGACCTTCCCCCCCCTCCATAGCCGATGCACATTTCCACTGGTTTTAACATGTCATTGATCAAGACCTATTTCCAAATTGTTGATAGTTGCATTGGTGTGGTAGTTTCGAGTTTACATCCCCAATCATGTCCGTCTCAACCCATGTTTTAGCAGCTGCTTTTCTTCTGTGTTTCCACTCCTGCAGTTCTTCCTCTGAATGTGGGAAGGGTTCTTTTCCATAAATCCCTCAGAATTTTCCTGGGTCATTGTATTGCTGCTAGTACAGAAGTCCATTACATTTGATTTTACCACAGTATATTGGTCTCTGTGTACAATGTTCTTCTGGCTCTGCTCCTTTCACTCTGCATCAATTCCTGGAGGTCTTTCCAGTTCACATGGAATTCCTCCAGTTTATTATTCCTTTGAGCACAATAGTATTCCATCATATGGGCATACCCTCATTTTCCAGTTTTTTGCCACCACAAAAAGCGCGACTATAAATATTTTTGTACAAGTCTTTTTCCTTATTATGTCTTTGGGATACGAACCCAACATTGGTATGGCTGGATCAAAGGGAAGGCATTCTTTTATAGCCCTTTGAGCATAGTTCCAAATTGCCATCCAGAATGGTTGGATCACCATTGATTCTTAAATTATGCCTCCTTGATCTCTTTTCTAGATCATTTGTTTTAGATATGAAGATACCTTAAATTTTCTTTTTTTTTCCAAAGTCTTTTGATGACTCTCTTAATATTTATTGTTGTTGTTGTTGAGTTATTGGTTTCTTTCTGATCTATTCTAATTTTTCATGGAATTTGTTGCTTGGGTAAGGTTTTGTACTTCTTGAGTCAAGTATTAATCTCTTTCTAATTTTTTCTTTCATAACTTTTATTCCTTTTGCATTTTTTCCCCTAGCACTCTCATTTTCTCTATTCGTTTCCTGGCATTTATATAGTACTATATAAGCTAACATCTCATATAGTGCTTTAAGGTTTGCAAAATGATTTATAGATATTATTTCATTTTATCCCCTCAACAAACCCATGAGGTATTATATCCATCTTATAGGTAAGGAAACTGAGATAGACAGAGGTTAAGTGACTTGCCTAGGGTCCTACAACTAAATGTCAGATGCTGGACTTGATATTCAGATCTTTCTGACTCCTATCCACTATATATCTAGCTACATATTGCATTCATAACATCATTTTAACCCCCTTTTAAAAAATCCTTAATCTCTTCCAAAAATTAGAGTTTTATTTATGCTCGAGTTATTTTAGAGGGGGAGATTTGAGGGGAGGGGAGGATAATTGCTTGATTTGGTTTTGTTTGTGATACATGTGGGGCAGGGTAGGAGATGGCAGTATTTTTTGTTTTGTTTTTGTGTGTTTGTTGGTGTATTTTTAGGCTTTGATCTTAGGTGTTTTGGAGTAATTTTCTCTTTTGAGTTTGTTTCTTGAACAATCCTGTCAGCATAATTGCATTTTATTGCAGGATTCTTTTTTGTTTGTCCATTCTTCAGTCTGACAGGATTTTGGTTGGACATTTCTGAAGGGAATGAATGTATGAGCTATGACTAGTCCCATTTTATGTTTTCATGAAGGGTCTCACTATTCCTTTTGTGTGAATATTGTTTTATTCCATAATGTCAGAGACAGTGTAGTCTAGAGACCAATAAGCTTTTAGTGTTCCTGGAGTTGTCTGATCAAGGACAGTTTGAGTGCTGCCCTCTTGTTCTGAGCTATGAAAATTCTTGACCTGGTTTTGGGTCCAAGCAACATAAACTGTGGACCTGCTTCTGTTTGGAGCTCCAGTAGGCTGCTCCTGGACTTATCCAACATCAGTCAGGTAGAAAACTCTGCAGATGCAAAAAGACAACTATAGGTTCCCATTTTGTTTGGACTTCCTGTCCGGGTTATTCTGCTGTAGTCTGCAGACTAGAATAGGGACTAGAGCTGAGACTCTACATCAGTGATTCCCAAAGTGGGCACTACCGCCCCCTGGTGGGTGCTGCAGCGATCCAGGGAGTGGTGATGGCCACAGGTGCATTTATCTTTCCTATTAATTGCTACTAAAATTTTAAAAAAATTAATTTCCAGAGGGCTAAGTAATATTTTTTCTGGAAAGGGGGCGGTAGGCTAAAAAATTTTGGGAACCACTGCTCTACATGGTTTCTTTGGTCAGAGCTACACAGCAGCTGCTTACTCTCCTGTACTTACTTCTTACTTAATATATATCCTAAGGCAGTGATGGTAAACCTATGGCACAGGTGCCAAAGTTGACACACAGAGCACTCTCTGTGGGTACTCAGCCATCCCCACTCCCACCTTCCACAGTTTGTTACTAGAAAGGCAGAGGGATTCCAGCAGAGCTGCTCCCCCTCCCCACCATGCCTGATGACATTTTTTCACATTGCCTGCCTCTCTGCCCAGCAGCCCAATGGGGGCACACAAAGGGGTAAGGTGGGCAGCTCACAGGCAGCAGAGCTAGAAGGGAACGGAGCATTCAGGCCTCTCTTCTTCCCCACTCTACACTCTCTGAGGATATTCCTTACTTCACCCACCCCTCTGCCCAGCAGCCCAATGAAAGCGCTTTCTCTCTCCCCTGTGTGGGGGCATACCCAGTACTCGATGGGAGGAAAGGACACACATGGCGCAAGGTTTCAAGGTTGGCATGGCACTCAGTCGGGGAGGGGAGGGTGGGAGTGCAGCCTGGCACTCCATCTCTAAAAGGTTCACTATCACTGCCCTAGGGCACGATCATTCCTTGTCCTAGACCACATACCTCCTTAGGCAAAGGTTCCCTCTTCATGGATCCATAACACAACACTAAGTAGTCAGCAGCACAGAGCTTCTAGTCGGCACCCATTCTTGCTTGCTGTACAATGTGAGGTCCCTCTCTGCTGGATATGGTACATCTTTCTACCCAGGTATACAGCCACAAGCACCTCCTCATTCAGTACCTGTGAATGCTCTATAGGTGATACTTCTGGCTAGACCTCATCTCTGTTGTCCAGAGATCTGTCTGTCTCCCTTTGTTAATGTGGCTGATGGTGAAATAATTTCACCATCAAGACTTGGTCTGGTACATTTTTTAGATATTTGTGTAGGCAGTATTGATTTTAAGAAGGAAGGGAAAGGTAAGGATTTTTAAAAAATGTTTTTTAAGATATTTGTGTAGGCATTATGTGGAAGAGAGGTTGTCTATACTACTTCTATTCTGCCATCTTAGCTGTTCTCCCTTTGGGAGTCTTCCCTCTCTACCAATAGATGATTGTATTCTTCTTTCTTCATTTTGTTCTCTAACCCTAAAGAATTTGGGCAGCTTTCATTTTTGATTTCTTGAAATATAGTTTCCAGATCTTTCTTTTTTAAAAAAATAAAACCCTTACCTTCCATCAGTGGGGGTCAAGTGACTTGCCCAGGGTCACACAGCTAGGAAGTGTCTGAGGCCAGATTTGAACCTGTCTCTAGGCCTAGCTCTCAATCCACTGAACCACCCAGCTACCCCTCTTTTTTTTTTTTTTTAATCAGAACTATCCAGGGACTCCAATGATTCTTTCTCCTTAATTTGCTTTCCAGAACATGTTTTTCATATCAAACATCATATATTTTCTTCTAATATTTCCTGCTCTTTTATAGTCACTGATTTTTATTTGGTCTGTTTTCAGGGAGTCCATTACTTGGATAAGTTCTCCTCTACTTCAAGGGATTTTATTTTTTAACTATCATTTCATTTCTTTTAGTATTCCAATGGAGTCCTTATGAAAAAAAATTTTTTTTTCTTAAGTCACTGCTTACAGTTGTTAGTTATTTTTCCTTTTTAGGAAATCTCTATATTTGCAATAATTTTTTCAGTTGGTCAGAGCATCTCTCCAGCTTTAATTTCTAGACTGGGTCCTTGTGCCAGGATCAGGCTCTAACCCTGATGTGCTTTTTATCGGAAGGCCATTGGCCCTCTTTGTTTCATCCTGCATTTTGAATTGTTACTTGCACTGAGTTTGATAGTGGTCCCCTTTCCTGTAGCCTAGGGACAATTTTCTATCAGTTTTTGGCTGACTTTGTACAGTTCTGGAGTAGAAGAAAGCACTTACTGTAATTTATCATTGTGTCTTTTGATCATCATTTGTTCTGATGTGAATTTTAGGGTTTTGTTGGAGTAGGTGTATAAGGAGCTGGGCATTCATTCTGCTTCCTGAGTCACCTTGGTTGAAAATCTTCATTGATGAACTTAATGGTTCTCTTCCAAATCGTTCTTTTTATCCAGAAGGCCATCTTCAATTCTTTCCATTAGTCCATGCTTTTCGCCTTCTTCAAAAACTAGCTTTTTAAAAAAATTCCTTTAGGTTGGAGCAGATAGATAGCTCAATGGGAGTTCCTTGATTCAGATCTAGCCTCAGACAATTCCTAGCTGTATGACCCTGGACTAAGTCACTTAATCCCCATTGCCTAGCCCTTACCATTCTTCTGTTTTGGAGCCAATATAAGTATTAATCTCAAGATGGAAGGTAAAGTTTAAAAAAAATTCTTGGTAAATCTCATCTGACATTTATGATGTTTTACTATGTTTTCTCTCCTCATGCTTGTAATCAATGTATCCTTATTCTGGGAAGTCTTTATGATAGTCCATTTACCACTTTAGCCACATAAACTTTAGTCAGGTGTCTCAGATGTCCCAAAAAGTCACTTTTAGATTAGGGGTGAAGGGGATCATACTAGAAGAATAAAGGAAATTGCTTTTTTGCCTGATTGGTATAGTGAGAAGAACACCAGAGTTGGAGTCAGAGAACCCAGTCTTATGTCCTCATACTTCTACCATGTTTATTTATTTATTTTTTTTATTTAACCAAATTATTTCATTTCTTTGGAGACCTCTTCCTTATCTGTAAAATAAGGGGCTGGGACTAGATGACATCTAAGATCCCTTTCTATAGTTTTTTCCTAGGCCATTGTCAACTTAAAGGCCATGTTCTAAAACAGTGATGGACAACCTTTTGAGCTTGTGTCAAAATTAGCCAAAAAAATGAGCATAACTCAGGTAGTGTGTCACTTAGAGGAAAAAAACCATAATTTTGTGATATTTGTAGTTTAAATAACAAAAAATATAATTGTAATATATAACTGTATTTAAAAAACCAAATACTAATTATTTAACTTACCTGCTTAGTGACTTCTTTGTTCATCTGTCAGTCGCTTTCTTTTGTTGGTCTTTATATTATTTAACTTACACTACACTACAGCAAATGTTTCATCCTCAGCATGCGGCCCCATACTTCTTTATGCAGTTGCATGCGGCCGTGTATCATTGAAAATGGCTATGCTTGTCAGTGCTGACACGTGTGTCATAGGTTCCCCATCAGGGTTCTAAAAGCTCTTCTTTTATAACTCAGCAAATTTTCACATGGAAATAAGATTATAACTGGTGGTTAGGTTCTCAGGCAAGTCCACAGAACCCTCCTTTAACCTTGGATGTAGCCAAACACTATCACAATTAGAGTTCTATGGAATTTAGCCACCATGGTAAACATTGTTTCAAAGGGAAAATGTGTTCTGCATCCCAATTTGGATTCCAGGAATATATTTCCTCTTTTATCCTTAGCACTAAGAAAAAAATTAGTCTAGTATAATAGAAAGACTGCTGCATTTGGAATAAGAAGATCTGAATACCATTCTCATTCTGTATTATTCATGTGACTTTTCGCAAAGTATTTCACTTTCACAGATCTTGGGTTTCCTTCTCTTCTCTATGATATAAGAGGGTTAGATTTGATGCTCCTTAAAGGAACCTTCCAGCTCTAAATTCAGTGACCTCTGGCTCTGCCTCAGTACTAGTAGTACTAGTATTGTACCTCTCACTTAGGTTTCCTCTGCTTTTGCTTCAGAAGCCCTTAGGACCTTAAAACTTCTACTAGACTTAGTTTTCTCATCTATAAAATGAGCTAGAAAAGGAAATGGTAAACTACTCCAGTATCTTTGTCAAGAAAACTCTAAATTCTTTGTCAAGAAAACTCTGAAGAGTCAGACATGACTGAAACAACTTGAACAATAATTAGATTATAAGTTCCACCATGTCAAGGACTGTTTCTTATCTAAACTTTGTATCTTATTTGTATTTGTATATTTTTATTCCATTGGCAGTTTTATAGGTATGTCATTCATAAATTGGACATTTGTAAGGCAGAGATAACCATAACCTATACTTTTAAGACAAAAATGTAAATAAATACATTTTAGGATGACTTTCAACAATAGAAATTTAAATAAGGAGAATTTTCCAGATTACCCTGCTTTATTAGAAATTTAAGCATCAACTTGTTCTCTGTGGAATCTGGTTAACTGGCACTATTGTTTTGAGTAGCCAAGTTGATTTCCATGATAAAACAGTGAATACCAAAAAAGCAATCCCATGAAGGGGTGACTTTTTTTTTTTTAATTTAGTATATTTTTCCATGGTTTCATGTTTCATGATACCCCTCCCCCCTGCTCTTTCCTCCCCTCTCCCAAAGCTGACAAGCAGGTCCACTGGTTTATACATGTATCATTGTGCAGAATTTATTTCCATGTTATATTTGCCATTAGGGTGATTGCTTAGAGTCTACATCCCCAATCATGTCCCCTTTGAACCATGTGATCAAGCAGTTGTTTTTCTTCTGTATTTCTACTCCCACAGTTCTTTCTCTGGATGTGGATAGGGCTCTTTCTCATAAGTTCCTCAGAATTTTCCTGGGTCATTGCATTGCTGCTAGCAGAAAAGTCCATTACATTCAGTTGTGCCACAGTGTATCAGTCTCTGTGTACAATGTTCTTCTGGCTCTGCTCCTTTCACTCCCCATCAATTCCTGGAGGTCATTGTAGTTCACATGGAATTCCTCCAGTTCATTATTCCTTTCAGCATACTAAAATTCCATCACCACAATTTGTTCAACCATTCCCCAATTGATGGACACCCCCACATTTTCCAGTTTTTTGCCACTACAAAGAGCGCGGCTATAAATATTTTTGTACAAGTCTTTTCCCTTATGATTTCTTTGGGGTACAAACCCAGCAGTGGTATGACTGGGCCAAAGGGCAGGCAGTCTTAAAGTCCTTTGCGCATAGTTCCAAATTGCCCTCCAGAATGGTTGGATCAATTCACATCTCCACCAGCAGTGTATTAGTTATTTTAATTTGCATTTCTCTAATCAGGAGGTATTTAGAGCACTTTTTCATGTGCTTGTTGATAGTTTTGATTTCATCATGTGAAAATTGTCTTTTCCTGTAAAGGGTAACATTTTTGAGGAATGAAATTAGTAGTATATGAACACAGTTTCCAGATGAAAAAAATATACAACTGAAGCACATGGCAGTTGATAGAGCACCATAAAAAAAAAAGAGCTTCACTGTGTATTTCTCTGTCTCAGCATCAAATGTTAGTAGATAAAGGATGTCAGCAGGTTTTTAATGCTGCTTTATACCTGCCCAGGTTTGATTTTTGACTGAACCAGAATTATGGCATTTGCCACAGATACATATATATATATATATATGCATATGTGTGTATCTATATATAACCTATATATACATACATATGTGTGTGTGTTTGTGTGTTTGTAACCAAGCAAGTAAGACAGCCCTGTAAGTGTCTTAGGGTTAAATGAAAATATTTTGATATTTCAGTAGGCTTGTCATCTCCCATTGATATAAGTACTTTTCCCAACTCATACTCCATGAACACCTCTTCTTTCATGATTTTTGCACATATCCTTCTATCAGTCTTTTTGGGGAAGAATTGAACAAGGGGAAGAGTGAGAGTCAAACTCATGATTGGTGTATGGAGTTTCTTTACCAAGGCATATCAGTACCTCTGCAACTTTATTTAGAGAAAAGTGACAGTGACTTGACCAATGGATATGTCAAAGGAGAGACTTGAACTCAGGTCTTCATGATTCCAAAGCTCTGTACTGTAGCACTGTTTTTCTCTTCCCTTATAAATCTTCCATAGAAGATTCTATCAGATCTGCTTAATTCCTTTCCTTAAGTCTTCTAACCTTTCTTGGATACTAGCATTTGAGCTGACCATCTAATAACATGATTTGCCCATGCCCTTTTTTGTTCATTCAATTCCCCAGAATATATATTTTAAGCCATTTCTTGTGGACAAATAATCATTGTTGGCAGTACACTTCACTCTGCTTAAACTGATCATGCTTCATTCATTGCCTTTTGGGTTTTTCAAAACAGTCCATTTGCCAAATTTGTCCAAGGTATGTTTATTGATGCATATCCTCATCAGTACAGTGAGTATTCAGCTACTATTTTTTCCCTTTATTGTTAGGCTGAACCCTGTTCAATGATTATGGATTTTATTTGAGAGACTTTATGTGAACAGAGAGAGAGAGAGAGACAGACAGAGAGAGACCCAAAATACCGGGTTTAAAACAATAGGGTCCAGGGGCCTTTGAGGAAATGTTTGTTTTTCTGCCCTTAGGCTAAAGTGAATCCATATCCATTGCTGTCTGAGAAGATGCTGAGATGGCAGGTCATATTTTTTCTTCCATTATTCTTCCACATTCACTATGCATGTACAGAGAAAGTACTCTGGAGGAGAGTAGTCAATAATATGGGAGAGATTAGGTTTAGATCAACATGTCACACCCTACACCAAGATAAATTCAGAGTGGGCAAATGACTTGAATATAAAGAAGGAAGCTGTAAGAAAATTAGGTGAACACAGAAAATAGCATACTTGTCAGATCTCTGGGAAAGGAAAGATTTTAAAACCAAGCAAGAGTTAGAAAAAATTACAAAATGTAAAATAAATAATTTCGATTACATTAAAAAGTTTTGTGCAAACAAAAACAATGCAACTAAAGTCAGAAGGGAAACAACAAACTGGGAAAAAATCTTTATAACAAAAAACTCTGACAAAGGTCTAATTACTCAAATATACAAGGAGCTAAATCAATTGTACAAAAAATCAAGCCGTTCTCCAATCAATAAATGGGCAAGGGTCCTGAATAGGCAATTTTCAGATGAAGAAATCAAAACTATCAATAAGCACATGAAAAAGTGTTCCAAATCTCTAATAATTGGAGAAAAATAAATCAAAACAACTCTGAGGTATCACCTCACACCCAGCATATTGGCTAAAATGACTGCAGGGGAGAGTAATGAATGTTGGAGGGGATGTGGCAAAATTGGGGAATTAACGCATTGCTGGTGGAGTTGTGAATTGATCCAACCATTCTGGATGGCAATTTGGAACTATGCCCAAAGAGCACTAAAAGAATGCCTGCACTTTGATCCAGCCATACCATTGCTGGGTTTGCACCCCCAAGAGATCATAGGGAAAAATACAAAAATATTTATAGCCACGCTCTTTGTGGTGGCAAAACTGGAAAACGAGGATATGCCCTTCAACTGGGGAGTGGCTGAACAAATTGTGATATATGCTGGTGAGAGTGGAATACTATTGTGCTCAAAGGGAATAATAAACTGGAGGAATTCCATGTGAACTGGAATGACCTCTAGGAATTGATGCAGTGAAAGGATCAGAACCAGGAGAACATTCTACACAGAGACTGATACACTATGGTAAAATCGAATGTAATGGACTTCTGTACTAGCAGCAATGCAATGACCCAGGACAATTCTGAGGGATTTATGGAAAAGAACGCTACCCACATTCAGAGGAAGAACTGCAGGAGTGAAAACACAGAAGAAAAACAACTGCTTGAACACATGGGTTGATGTGGACACGATTAGGATGTAGACTCTTAATGACCACCCTAGAACAATTATCAACAATATGGAAATAGGTCTTTTTTTGTTTTACTTTGTTTTTTTTATTTTATTTTTTTAATTTTTATTTTGAATAGTTTCTCCTAGTTACATATTTCATGCTCTATTCCCTCTCTCCCAAGCCCCCTAACCGCACTTAGCTGACGCACAATATGGAAATAGGTCTTGATTGACAACACAGGAAGAAACCAGTGGAAATGTGTGCTGGCTACTGGGGGGTGGTGAAGTGGGGGGAGAGAGAGTAAGAACATGAATCATGTAACCATGGAAAAAATTTTTCTTAAAAAAAAAAATGGTCTGCCCTTTGATCCAGCTATAGCATTGTTGGGTTTGTACCCCAAAGAGATCATAGATAAACAGACTTGTACGAAAATATTTATAGCTGCGCTTTTTGTAGTGGCAAAGAACTGGAAAAGGAGGGTATGTCCTTCAATTGGGGAATGGCTGAACAAATTGTGGTATATGCTGGTGATGGAATACTACTGTGCTCAAAGGAATAATAAACTGGAGGAATTCCATGTGAACTGGAAAGACCTCCAGGAACTGATGCAGAGCGAAAGGAGCAGATCCAGGAGAACATTGTACACAGAGACTGATAACTGTGGTAAAATCGAATGTAATGGACTTCTGTACCAGCAGCACTGCAATGACCCAGGACAATTCTGAGGGATTTATGGTAAAGAACGCTACCCACATTCAGAGGAAGGACTGCAGGAGAGGAAACATATAAGAAAAACAACTGCTTGAACGCATGGGTTGGGGTGGACATGATTGGGGATGTGGACTAGAAAAACGACCACACCAGTGCAACTAACAACAATATGGAAATGGGCCCTGAACAAGGACACATGTTACAACCAGTGGAAATGTGCGTCAGCCATAGGTGAGGGGAGAGCGGGGGTTAAGGGGGTGAAGGGGAAAGTAGGGGTATGAAGCATGTAATCAGGTTAAAAATGAATATTAATGTATAAAAAAATGGTGATTAAAAAGTTAGAATAGTCTGACTAGAGAAAAGTAGTATCTGGACCCATCCTTTAATACTTAAATTCCAAGGGTGGGGGCCTGAGGAGGGAATGTGTATATCTGATTCTGTTCTCCATAGGCCATTACTGCTTTCACTTGGGGACTGAATGCCAAATTAAACCATTGTGATAATCAAATAATCTACTTTTCATGCTGGGGAATATTGAACCTACATCTCTTTCAAGTTTTCTTATCTTGGAAAAACTTTTAACTCTCTCACCAGGACTTCTATAGAGTGAAACCATGGATCAGTATCAACAGGCAACCCTGTATTTTGGGCTTAGTTGTGAATGGATAAATATCTGGGGCCTCACAAAAATATGGGTTATTGTTATGGGAAACTTAAAGGGAATGCATTTGATAAATCTTATGACAGAAGCAATATTTATACTTTTTAGATATGTAAGAGGGAGAATTTAAGTATTTTATAGATATATATATTTAAAGTGTGGCCACCAGGAATCAACAATTCAGATTGATTCCATAATTAAAATAGACCCAAGTCAGGATCGGGTTTAAGGTAGTTTATTTACAATTAGGAAGGTAAAAGGTTAGAGAGAGGGAGAGACTAGTCCAGGCCTGCAGAGGCCTGGACGGAGAGAGGAGGTTAAAAGGCTAATTAAACTAAACTACAAGCCACAAGACCATAGCAATCAGAGAGGCTATAAGCCTACTTAAGGCAGAGCTTGGAAACACCAAGGTAGGCCAAGGAAGTCAGCCCAACTTACCCACGTGACAATTCAGAGTGGAAGCAGTCTGAGGTCTCAGCCTAGAACCTTCAACACCAAGTTCAAAGCGGGAACTCCCTCAACAGGAAGTAACCAACATACTTGAAGAGATAGTGTCTCTAGTCACTTCCTGTGGGTCCACCTCTAATTCAAGTGGACAAATGGCAGCCTCTACACTGATTTGGACTGCCCAAAGGGCAGTCCCTTGTTCTTGATTTATTACTTATTGTCATGTGTGGGTAACTCATCTCCCCTCCCACTAAGGGAGGTGGGGATGATATCATCTAGGGTACTAGAGTTTTGACTATGAATGGGCTAGAGCTAATTCCATTTACACAGAGATTAATCCTTGTGATATTACTTTCCTCTTCTACACTCTTTTACAAATCCTCTTTACCTACTGAACTTATTGGACTGTTACAGTTGCACTAATTGTGGGCATTTTCTTTCCATCAAGATCCTCCTATATGGGAGGAGCACAGGAGTCTAGGATAGGATGAAAACTTGTTGATTTGTAATAAAATGTGATGGTGGAATTATGTGATGTTGGGAGTTTTACAGTCTCTACTTTTGCTACATTACAATTTCACTGATTGAAGGGGCTGTTTCACATTCTTCCCTATCAGGTTAGCAAACAGATAGAGAATCATATTGAAGGTAAGGGACAATAATATGTAAAGTAATTGAGTTTTTTAAAATATAGTCATTTATTGAGTAATTACTGTGCTGTTGAGGATTTAAAAGACTGATTTTTCATTTTCATCTTTGGCCTCTACAACATTTGAAATTATTGATCCTACCTCTTCATTTTGAATATATCCTTCTCTCTGGTATAAGAGACATCATACCCTTCTGGTTCTCCTATCTCTTTAAACTATTTCTTTTGTCCATTTCCCCTGGGTGTTTAGTTCTTAGCAACCTTCTCTCTAACTCTTCCTTAGCAGTTCATTCACTCTCAGCTTTAGCTATCTGCAAATGATTCTTAAATTTGTATCTCTAGCCTTAACCTATTATAAGTTTCAGATCTGCAACCTGTGCATCTTCCTTCTCTCTCTATTAGTACTCTACAATGGTCTTCTTGTGGACAGAGGGGGCTCTGATAGCTTTTATCCTCTGAAACTTCTAAGTCATGCACATAGATCACTAGTAACCAAACTGCTTACTGAATCTGAATCTCATTTTAGCCACCTAAAGCATCAAGTTGCTATATCAGATTCATATGTGATTCTCAGCATTAGGCCTCTGGAAACTCATCATATTTACATATCTGCCTGTATGGCAATTAGTTATAAACATTTGAAAGAGATAGTAGCTGCTTATTTCTACCATTGCATTATGTAAGTCCAAAAAGATGATCATCATGGTACTGATAGTGTAGAATTTAAAACACTACTTCAATCTACTTTTTTCAAATTGTCCACAATTTTTCATTCCCCTCCTGTCTTCCTATGTACTAATCTTCAGTCATCCTAGATAATATCTTTTAACATAATTTAGCACTAATCTAGTATCCTGTCCCCTTTTGGTTATATGAGATATTTAATGGAAGTCATTTTTAAATAATATAGAATATTTAATCATACTAAACCTAAAAAAGACAAACCTGATATTTCTTTATAACGTTACTTTGCACCATCGTTTTACACAGTCATGGTTTCCCCACCAGTTTTATTTCCACCTTTCTAATATTCTTTAAATCCTATCAGTTGTATTATTTTGAAAGAGTAGTCTTAACAGCAAAATAAGTGGTGGTCACATAGAAAAAGTGATTGATTTTGATGGTTTCCTAGAGGTCAGATAGATTTTATTCTTCTTAATCAAAAATTGATATTTTCAGCATAAAGGTTTCATTTCACTCTCCTTTCTTGAGAATATTTTGTAAATCAAGTTTTGCTTTTTATCACTTCAACAAACCATACTTCTTACTCAGTCCTATAATGGTGTGATAGGCAATGTCCTCTGGGAATCCTTTGGGTGTCCTCAGGTAGTTTAAATGTTTACATGACTTTTTTTTTTTTTTTGTGATTTGAACATTATTTAATTAATTAATTTAGAGTATTTTCCCATGGTTACATGATTCATGTTCTTTACCTTCCCTCCTCCCACCCCCGTCCCATTGCCAATGAGCAATTCCACTGGGTTTTACATGTGTCATTGATCAAGACCTATTTCCATATTAATAATATTTCTATTAAGAGTGATCACTTAAGAGTCTACATCCCCAATCATATCCCCATCAACCCATGTTACATGACTTTTTTTTAACATTGGATTTTAACTTGAATTAATTATATTTTTAGTCCTCATTGGTGTCTCATCCAAAGTAGTGGTGTTTTTGTTTCCGTTTTTGTTTTTATTAATTCCTGGAAAGGTGGTGGTGGCGGCTTGTTTTTCTGTTTTTCTCTTCACAGCAGCAAGTTCTCAGCTGATGATGATCCATTGGAACTTTTACCCTGACTTGGAACAAACAAGTTGATTATTTATTTACAAAAAATGTTCTATTTTCTAGAGACCTTTATTGATTATTATTTTTTTTTAATTTTAAACCCTTAACTTCTGTGTATTGACTTATAGGTGGAAGAGTGGTAAGGGTAGGTGATGGGGGTCAAGTGACTTGCCCAGGGTCACACAGTTGGGAAGTGTCTGAGGCCGGATTTGAACCTAGGACCTCCCATCTCTAGGCCTGGCTCTCAATCCACTGAGCTACCCAGCTGCCCCCCTTTATTGATTATTAATACATAAAATTGTGCTTTTGTTTTATACCAAATTTACAGCTTAAAGCAACTCTTTTACATTGAACCCCACTGTTCATTGTAATTGTCATTGAAATAGAATCCCAGATTTAAAGTCAGTTTCCTTACATACAAAATAAAGAGTTGGACAAAATGATCTCTATGGCCCCTTCTAGCTATAGAGCAAGGATCCTCAGACTTTTCAGTCTCAGGACCCTTTTGTATCTTAAAAGCTATTCAAGAGCCTAGAGAACTTTTGTTTATGTGAGTTATCAATATTTACCATATTAGAAATTAAAACAAAAATTTAAAATATTTATTAATCCATTTAAAATAACAATAACAAATCCATTACATGTTAACATAAATAATACATTTTTAATGAAAAACAATTATTTTCCAAAATAAAAAAATAGTGATAAGAATGGCATCATTTTACATATTTCTGCAAACCTCTTCAATGTCTGATTTATCAGAAGAAGGCTGAATTATCTTATCGATTTTAGCATTCATTCTGTTGTTGTTTTGGTTGAAGAACATGAAGAAAATCCAGCCTTACACAGATATGTATTTGGAAGAGAAAAGACTATCTTAATAGGCAAATAATATCTTTGTCTTATTATGAAAATGGTTATGGCTTCATGAACCAGATTTTCTGCTCTCGAGCTACAATCCTATAATATGCCTCATTTTCCTTATCTGTAAAATGTGGATAATAATATCTGTAACTGGGTAATTTTTAGGCTCACATAAGATAGTGTGTGTAAAACAACTGCAAGCTTAAAAAAATCAAATCAACAATTATTTATGCATTTTCTGTGTGTTACAAAGAAAGGCAAAAACAAAAAACAATCTCTGTTCTCTAGGAGCTCAGAATCTAATGGAGGAGAGAGCATGCAAACACATTAAATACAGGCTATATTGGAGACTGGCTCAGAAAAAAGACACTAAGACTAAGGAAATCTGAGAAAGATTCCTTATATAAGGGGGAACTTTCACTGAGACTTGAAGGAAGTCAAGAAAGTCCATGAGTAGAGATGAGGATAGAGAGTGTTGCTGTCATGAGAAACAACCAGTGAAAATGCTGGAGTCATAAAGAGATATTGTGTGCAAGGAACAGCAATGAGGACTGTGTCCCTAGATTACACAGAAAATGGAGGTGGAAGGAGAGAGGAATGAGGTATAAATGACTGGGAAGGTAGGAAGAAGCCAGATTATGGAGGAGTTACTATATTTGATCTTGGAGGGATTGGGAAGCCACTGCAATTGATTGGGTAGGATTAGTGGGTGGGAGATACAGTGTGACGTAGTAAATTTGACCACTGAGCCTCAGAGGATTGACTGGAGTGAAAAGAAACTTGAGAAAGGGAAACCAACCAACAGGCTGTTGCAATAGCCCAAGCAAGAGGTGATAAGGGCCTGCACCAAAGGTAGTGGCAGTGTCAGAGGAGAGAAGGAGACCTATGGGAGAGAGATGATGCAGATAGAATCAGTCAACAGAACTTGGAGATGAGAAAGTGCTAAGTCAATGATGATGACATACCTAGATTGTGATCCTAAATGACTAAAAGCTTGATGGTTCATTCAACATTCTAGTGAACCACTCTATAATAGGGAAATTAAGAAGAAGGGAGGGTGGGAGCAGGATATGACTTCAGTTTTGGATCTGATGAGTTTGATATCTGCTGGATATATCCTGTTCAGTAGGTAATTGGAGATGTGAGTTTGGATATCAAAAGAAAGGTTAGGACTGGACAATTAGATCTGAGAATCACATGTTTAAAAGTGATATTTGAAACTATAGGAGCTGATGCCATCACCAAGTGAAATAAAGTAGAAGGAGAAGAGCATAGAACCCTGGGGGACACTCATGATTAATAGTCACTTGTAAGAGGGAGGAGAGCTGCAATTCCCAGGAGGAGGGAACAAGGCAATCTCAATTCTGGAGGAATTACAGTACCAAGAGGGAGTTTTAGGCATGAAGGAATCAATAAATTAATCAAAAGGCATCTACTCTATGCCCAGCACTGATCTAGGTACTAAAAATAAAAATAAAAAGAATGAAACCAACAAAAACCAGGCGTGACTTAGATAAAAATCCAGCAGAAGAGACTGAGGGGTCAGACAGGTAAGAGGCAAATCTCAATAAAGCAGTGTAATAAAAACCTAGAGAGAAGAGAGTAATTGACCTTGTCAGAGACTATTGAGGTCAAGAAGAATGAGGATTGAGAAAAGGCCACTGGATTTGGCAATCAAGATCATTGGTAACTCTGGAAAGAGCAGTTTCATTTGAATGGCTTTCTTTTCTTTCACTATCCAGAACTTATCTATCCTGAATATTTTTTTAAACCCTTACCTTCCATCTTAGAATCAATACTGTGTAGTTCTAAGGCAGAAGAACAGTAAGTGGGGAAGTGTTGGGGTTAAGTGACTTTCAGAATCACATGGCTAGATTTGAACCCAGGACCCTCCCATCTCCAGACCTGGCTCTCTATCTATTGAGCTACCTAGCTCAATGAAATGAAAATGAAAGAATTTTATTCTTTCAAGTAGCTTTCTACTACAGAACCTAGTCTAGTTAATCTATGAACCTTGGTGTTTTCAACAGAATACTAGAGTAAGAGTCAGGACACCAGAGTTCTGATCTCACTATTGCCACTGATTAGTCCTATGGCATGGGGCAAGTCACTTTCTGGGCCTCAGTTTCTCTATCATTAGAACCAGGTAAGTGATAAAATAATCTCTTAAGATTTTAGCTCCAAATTTCTATAATCCTGTGACACTAATTCAACTGTTAATTGGCTTAATTACACTAATTACTCTTTCCAGATATTCATATTGACAAAAGCTTTCAGTTTCTTAATTCAAGAGCATAGTAGATATTTCAAGTACTGCTGACAATCCAGTGAGGAAGATATTTAATCACATTTTCTGTAGGTCTCTCAATGAAGGTGGTATTTTAGATATTTTGATTATGACTATAGTTCTCTGAGATGAACTATATACAAGCTCATAACAGTAATGTACACTTGTTGTCAGCATTTGTGGGGTACAGTTTAAGTTCTGCATAAATTTTAGGTCCTTGATACTACAGATAGTGTTTTCCAGCCTAGAATATATTCTGGCTTTATTCTTAAGAGAATGGGAGGCAAAGTGTGAATGGAAGGTCCATGTCTTTGGAACTCTTTCCGTCCTTGATTTAAAGGATCCTGACTTTCCTTTCTTCTCCTCCCCACCTCTCCCCTTCACCAAAATAATTGGCATCTTGCTAAACTGATAAAGCCCATCATAAACGTAGAAGCTGATTCCTCTATTTTAGTCCTACCCAGTTTTGTGCTATTATAGATTTGTTTTTAATATTTTAATTATAGCTTATTGTGCCTGCACTATAGGGCTTTTACAGCACTTCTGGTAATTTATTGTCTGGGTTTAGAAGTATATTTTTCTATACATAATTTGTAGCCTGTCTCTAAATCTAAATTCTACTGGTGGGAAAAACCATCTATCCATATAAACTTAACTTCCTGCTTCAAACTATTTCAGTATTATTAATGAAGTTTCATCAGCTAAATCCTCAAATACTTGGGGAAAAGGTAGGACTTAAAAAACAACAACTTGATAAGCCAAAAGTTTAATTAGTGTAAGCCACTAATCAAGCCTCCCTTTATACCTTGCTGAGGCAAAAGTGAGTTGATCCAGGAACTTCATTGACAAGTTAATAAAACCAGTTGACCAAGCTAATAGTGGGCATCAGTAGGTGTGAACAGTAGAATAGTAAAAATTCTCATTTATATATTCTTTTATATAGTTAAGATTTGCAATATGCTTTTCTTGCAATAAATAACTCTGTGAGAGAGATAGATACACTGTGGTACAATCAAACATAACGGACTTTTCTACTAGTAGCAATGCAGTGATCCAGAGCAAGGCTGAGGGACTTATGAGAAAGAAAACTAGCCACATTCAGAGGAAGAACTGTGGGAGCAGAAACACAGAAGAAAAACAACTTCTTGAATACATGGGCTGTTGGGGATATTATTGGGGATGTAGACACTAATTGATAACTCTGGTCCAACTATCAATAATATGGTATTAGGTCTTGATCAATTATGTATGTAAAAACCCAGTGGAATTGTGCATCGGCTAAGGGGGGCAGGTTAGGGGAGGGGGAAAGAACATGAAATATGTAACTTTGGGAAAATATCCAAAATTTAAAAAAATTAAAAAACTCTGTGAAGCATGGCAGTCCAAGTATTATTGTTCCTATTTTATAAATAACAACACTGGGTTTCAAAGTTTAATGGCTTGCCTTTAGTCACCCAAGAATTAAGTATCAGCATTAGGATTTAACACCAGGTCTTCTGACTCCTATTTCATATTACCTTGAAAATTCCCCTCATTCTCTCTCTCACCTGACCCCCTAAAATACACATAAAGTCCATGGTCAGAAGGCATTTATCATGCACTGAATAAAGAGTCCTGCCAAAAAAGGGAGAAAAGCTATTTCTTTAGTTTTTCATAAACTAGCTTTCCATTTTCATAGAAAAGCTGAATTTGGAACTGGGGAGGAACTTCAGGAAATTTCTTACAGCAAAGTGAGTTAGCCAAAAATTTGTTTTGAGTGCTGCAATTTGAGCTTTTCAAGAATTAGCACCCAACTATTTCTAATAGTTTAGTAAAGGAAAGGATGACCCTGTTGGGAAACACTAAAGAGTCTCTGCCTACTTTGTTGGCCCTAAGGGGGCTGAAATGAAAATTACCTTCATAGTTTATTTGCCATAATAGATACTTGTCTGGCTGGGGCTATGCAACATTGGAGTTGTGTAATATACTTAAACGTCCATTGCTTGTTTTCTTTACACATAAACATATATAGTATTTATTTCTGTTGTTTAAATTAACTTTTCCTGGTGCCTGTATTAAAAATACTTAGCTGACTGTCTCTACCAAATTCAACCAGTAGAAAAACTAAGCTATGAATAGTCATATGTTTTAATCACTGTTATTCTGAATTTACCTTGTGTCATCTTACAGACATCTGAATTAGCAGGGTGTGAAACATTTTTGCATCACCTTGTTACCATAATTATTGAAAATAGATTATTTTTTGAACAAACTAAGCAAGGTAAAATGTGCCAGGCAAGGCAGACCACCAGTACCACCTTGACCCCTCAGATCCTGATGGAGATAAGCCAGGTCTCCTCAGTCCAAGAGCCCTGAGAATGGCAATACTTCCAGCCCCCCACAGTTGCCATCTTGAGAAGCAACCCCTCCTGCAGCTGCAACTGCAGCCACAGCTACTAAAGACCTAGGAAAGAAAGTTACCAAAGTCCTTGGCTCTGTCAAATGGTTCAACATTAGAAACTGACATGATTTTATCAATGAACATATAATTAAAGAAGAGACATTCCCACTTGCTTGGATGCTATATCCTGAAGGCCAGAACAGTGTGGGGTCTAGAGGACAGATAACAGGACTAATCAGAAAAGGATAAGAGTAAACCAGAGGGGGGGCAGCTGGGTAGCTCAGTGGATTGAGAGCCAGGCCTAGAGACGGGAGGTCCTAGGTTCAAATCCGGCCTCAGACACTTCCCAGCTGTGTGACCCTGGGCAAGTCACTTGACCCCCATCACCTACCCTTACCACTCTTCCACCTATAAGTCAATACACAGAAGTTAAGGGGTTTAAAATTAAAAAAAAAAATAGTAAACCAGAGGGCCCTTAATTTCTCCTCTTACACTGCTGTCTCTCATATATGTATAGATTATCTCAGTGCCTTCCTCACCCTAATAATCCCACTAACTCCACTCCTTTGCTCTAGATTTTAATTTTTTTTAAATGTTTTATTATTTAGTCTATTCTCCAATGTTCATCTATTGTGGAAATGGCTAAATGATGGTATATGAATGTACATGAATATTATTGTGCAAGGCAATACGAAACCTTAAAGAAGCATGGGAGGAAGACATAAACCAATAAAGAATGAAGTAAACAGAACCAAGAAAACGGTCTATGCAATGATTACAAGAAAGTAAATCAAAAAGGGAACCCCAAACTGAATGTTATGTAATAAAACTAGTCTTGGCTCCCTAAAAGAAATTTGATATGTACTTTCTCCCTCCTTCTTTAAAAAGGGGTAGTACTTTGCCTGTGAGCACTGTATTATCACATAAGCTTTTTTTTTCTTTTTTCAGTTTGGCTGAACTGTTTTTTTTTTTCTTTAAAAATTCTTTGTTGTAAGTGATGACTCCTTTATTTCTTGTTAAGAGACAGAGAAATTTAAGTTGTTATTTTTTGAGATATTAATATTTATTTTTAGATGCTGTATTTTTTATATGACTATTTCCAAATTATCCCCACACCCTTAATATTTTCCTCTCATGAAAAGTGCAGTTAACCAAAATAAATTAATTGCTTTGTCTGAAAACAAATGCATTATTTCCCACCTGTAGTATTTTCTACAGTTCTGAGAAACAGAAAACATTCTTTACCATCAATCCTCTGAAGACACGATTAGATTCTGTATTATAGTATACTCTAAAGTCTTTTAATGTTTCTTTGCATTACTATCATCTTATAACGTATTTTCCTAGCTCCACATATTTCATTGTATAAAATCCTTAGAAGTCTATATGTAGTTCATAAAAGTAAACTGCCAACCCAGTCTACCTAAAGCAAGAGGACACTGTGAGAGACAGGAGGCAGCATGCACCAGGCAAATAAAAATATCACCACCACCTTGACTAATACCTCTCTTCAGACTCCTATGAAGACAAGGCAGGCCAAAAGCCTCGGGCAGTATTCCCCATGCCACTGTGAGTCATGGTTCCACCCTGGACCCCATAGCCATCATAAAGTATAAGGGGGGAAAGGGGGCTTTTGGTTGATATATTAAAAGTTTAGGTCACCAGGGAATTGAATAATTATCAATTCCCAATTAAAGAATAACCTCAAGTCAAGTTTATGGAAGTTTATTTACAAAATATAGGAGAGAGTGGAAGTAGAGAGATGAGAGGAGGGTAGAATAAGAGATTTGTATTTAAGTCTGGGCTTTACTCCAGCAGGGCTCCAGAGGCCCAGCCATAGCCTAAAAATCAATTAACAAGGGTTTTAGCCACAAGGGCTTCTCCCAATATAGGGAGCCTCCTGGAGGCTAGTCTCTCCTGGGAGATTAAAGGAGTGAGCCTTCTTCACCCACCATGTGTAGTTCTAAGAGATAGATTTAAGAGCAGTCTCAGCAAGATCTCAGGGTCCCAGATCCAGAGTTCCTCCATGTCCAAGCAAGAACCAGAAGAGAGCCCTGAAATCACTCAGCTCTCTTTTTAAAGGGGCCTCTTTTGTGTCACTTCCTGTGCAACTCCTCCTAGTTTATGAGTCCAATCACAACAGACACTTTTCTTAGGACTGCCCAAGAGGCAATCAGTAAATTCTGATTTGCCATTTACTCTAGCACACATGGGTTATAGACCACCCAACTTGTGAGTTAAATGGAGATGTTTTCACCATTGGTGATTAAATCTAAAGATGGGCAGAGTAGATTTAATCTCATTATCACAAAAGGAATTACTTCCCCTTCCCACCCCCGAACTACTGGTCTTCCAACTGAATTCCCATCACCATAATTCAAGAGAGCAGCTTCTGTAGAGAAGGGGCCAAACATTCCCACCAACTGCCAGTCATAAGACAGGAAAGCCAGCCTAGATGAAGCAACAAGCAGCACTCTGAAGGAGAGAATGGAGATGGCATCTGCTAGACAAGTAAAGCCATCACCATCACCTCAACTACCATCACTTCTCAGACCATGGAGACAATCCAGGACTTAGGCCAAGAAACCTGTAAATAATAGCATTCCAATCCCCCTCACCCCACACCAACCACAATCCCTCCCTTTAAGGTTACCCCTTGTGCAGCTGTAACCTGGCAACTTCTGCAGGAGCTACTTCCTCAGGAGGTACAACTACTGAAGATCTGGAAAAAAAGAAAGTTCTTGCCACCAAAGTTCTTAGAACTCAACATCATAAATGAATATGGTTTTATTAATGGTAATAACATTAAAAAAAATGGATTGCCATCTAATTTGCTGCTAGACTGAATTTTCACCTGATTTGAAGCTGAAGCTTTCTTTATACATTGCTTACTCCTTTAGAATGTGAGTTATTTGAAAGCAGGGAATATCTTAGTTAGGTGTTTTTATTCCCAGCACTTTGCACAGTGTTTTGCAAATAGAGTGCTTAATACATGTTTTTTAATTAATTTCATTTCCTGCTTTATCTGAATTCTTCATATTCATCAAGCCATAGTATAGTAGATAGGGCACTGGATTCAGAATCAGGAAGACCTAGGTTCTAAGATTTGAAGGCGTGAATGCTTTTTTTTTTCCCCCATAAAAATATTGTTAGGTAGGGGTTGGGCACTTAATACTACTATTGATATAGCATATTTAAGGTACATTATAATTTAAACAGAATTTTGTGGGACACCTTTTTCCATGGGGAAATGCACTGAGTTCTAAACACCTGACTTAGAAACAAACTTTTGGAATACAGTTGATTTATAAGGTAAAATAAATAATAAATCAAATAAGCCTGAGCTCTTTATACATAGAAATTTGTATAGCAAAATTTCACAGGGGACAGCTGGATAGCTCAGGGGATTGAGATCCAGGCCTAGAGACGGAGGTCCTAGGTTCAAATCTGGCCTCAAACACTTCCCAGCTTTGTGACCCTGGGCAAGTCACTTAACCCCCATTGACTAGCCCTTACCACTCTTCTGCCTTGGAGCCAATACACATTATTGACTCCAAGACGGAAGGTAAGGGTTTTTAAAACAAACAAACAGAAACAAAACTTCACCTCACTTAAAAGTCAAAGTAAATTAGAAGTAACCCCAATCTAATTTGGGACAGCATAATAAAAATGTAATTAGGTGTTAGAGTATTTATTTATGTAGAATTTATGGTGTTATTTGCTTAAATTCAGTATCACAAACAAATTTTAAATGATCTTCATTCCACCAAAGCAGGCTGATTATTCAAGGTGCAAGGAGGCAGATTTGTGATAGAACTTGGAACTTTAAGAGACAATGTAGGTTCATAAAGTAGATGGAGAAGCTTTAAGAGCAAAGGTAAACCGGGTCAGTTAGGTGACATAGTGGATAGAGAGCCAGGCTTGGAATCAGGAGGACCTGAGCTCAAATGTGGCTCAGATATTTCCTAGCTATATGACCTTGGGTAAGTCACTTAATCCCAAATGCCTAGCCTTGCCCTTCTATCTTAGAGTTGTAATTAAGAAAGAAAATAAGGTTTTTAAAAAAAATAGCAAAGGGTAACTCATTGAAGCTGACTTGTGGGTAAGGTATATTCTTTGGAAAAGAAGAAGGTAGTTGAGGAAGATTCTTTGGGCAGAAACTAGTGATATTACTGTCTTAAGAGTTTAAGTAACTGCTAGAAAAATGGTTTCTACCTAGGATTGAGGGGTAGACCCAGAGTCCAGATAGGAAAAAAAATCTTATTCCCTTGGTAACCAGAGCTGTAAAGAGATATGTGCCTGGCCTTGTAAGAGAAAATAAAGTGGAAGTGAAAATGGAAATAATTTTAAAAGTCAGATCCATGGTGAACTTTAGATCTTCACTAAATCACATAATTAATCTCTATGCCTGTAGTTTATTTTGTGCAGTGTGTACGCCAAGACATCCTGATACTGTAATAAAATAGACTGGACATTTTAAATAGTTGACAATATTGTGTTGAAAAGGGGATAATGAGAAAAGTATGCTTCAGGAGGAGAGAACACAATAGTCTTTGGAAGTGGGGGGAGGAGGAACTGATTTCCTGAGATACTTGCTGCTAATAAATTGCTCAAGCAGTGCTAAAACTGACTGAAGAGCTTTCTCTTTGGGAGACTTGACACTTCTCTGTCCTGTTTTATCACTATGGGCGGGGGGGGGGGGCGTAAATTACTTGTTTGAAAATCTCTATTTTTCAAAAAACATATTTCATAGGAAAATCTATCTTATACCTAGAAATTCATGTTTACAAATAGATTTATTAAGTCCAAGAATTTACTTAGACCTCCATTTTCACAATAACCTTTTCTCCCCAATTGAATTCTAAGAAAGGACAGAACCTAAGTAGCAATAAAACAAAAAATATTCTTAAAACGTGAAAACTTATGAAGTATGCAAAAGAAAGCCATCAGTTTTTTCATTTTATTAATAAATTTTGTTTCTACACATTACACAGTCTCCTATAATATAGTTCCATAAAATTTACAAAGCAAATAGAGGCCAGCCATGAGCAACTTCTCCTCAATTTTATACATTAAAATCCTTCTACATCATTTTCCATTCTTTCATTCTTTTCTTTAGATTCTAATAAAGAGATAATACTTATCTATTTTGTGTTCTTGTTCCTAACTCCTCTTGTCTCATCCCTCTTCTTCCCTAATCTCTCGCCTGAGATGTATTCCCACATCCCCAACTACCAGATGAACAGTTCTACTGAGATGTCCCATAAACAAATAAAACTCATCATATCCGAAACAGAATTTACCCCTCCAAGTATTTAATATTTTTGTTGAGAACATCACAGTCCTTTCACAAACTCAACTCTTCTAAGCATTCTGTATCCAGCCAGTTGTCAGGTATTGAGAATCCTTTCTTCCACAGTATCTGTCTGCCTGCCTGCCTCTTCTCAATTCTTGGATTCTCTCTTTTATCTCTCTCTGTCTCTCACTCTGTGTCTCTGCCTCTCTATCTCTCTCTTTCCTCTTATCCTCCCCTCCACCACCCCAATTCAGGCCCTTTATCACCTCTTATCTGGTCGTCTGCTGTAATAGTTTCTCTCCACTTATAGTCTTTCTCTTCTTCAGTTGATCCTCTACACAGCTGCCAGAATCATCTCCCTAAGGCACACATTTAGCTATATTCATCTTCTATCAAGAGGCTTTAGTGGTTCCCAATACAAACTCCTTAGCTTGGCATTTGTTATAGCCCTTCACAATCTGACTCCAGCCTAACTTTTCAAACTTATTTATTGATATTCCCCTTTATCTACACATGTGAAATCAACTTGTATTTGGCCAACTTACCAACAAACTATCTCGCTTCTGCATAGGCTGTTGCTTATACCTGGAACATACTCTGTCCTTACCTTCAAATTTTAGAATCCTTTATTTCAGGGTTTTAGTTCAAATGCCACCTCTATTTGTGAAATTGTTTCTGATAAACCCTCCTTGTTTTATCTTTCACTTACAAACCTGTCTGTGTTGACTCTACACCCCAATAGAATGTGTACTCCTTGAGAGCAAGAGATTGTTTTTCATTTTTGTATTTATTTCTTATCTGTATCCCTGAGTCTGGGGATATAGTAGTCTTTTATTTGAGTTGTGGTGAATAGTTAAATAAAAACATGTAAAACACTGCTTGTGATGAATAATATATAACTCGGTGTTAAAAGCTAGAAGAGAAGTTAGAAGTCATCCATTCTAAGCAAAGTACATTGCAAAGGATAATCATTTATTAGTTTAAGTAAAGCTATCTATAGCTGGTTAGTTTAGTGTATAAAACATCAGGTTAGTAAGGCAGGTCTGCAGGTGGTGTTATGATTTACTTTTTTTTTTTTTTTGCTATGTCCCCAGAATAGTCTGATAGCATCTCATGTGACTTGCATGACTTATTGCCATCTATCATACAAATTATACAAATTCATGGTTATGGCCATAGATGAGCCTAGATGAGAGGATTTGAAAAGATCAGTGTAAATTTTTTACCTCTACTAAAAAAAAGTACAGTTCAGCATGTTCTTTTGTTTTATTTACCAATTTTTATATGTAACATAACTTATTATGAAATATGTAATATGCTTATCCAAGAGTAACAAAATCTCACAATTAGCTATATTCAAAAATCTGTCTTTTTCTTTCCCTCCCACCCATTTCCCTTCCCCAATAAGGCAGTTAATATGATATAGGTTTTACATATATCATTATCTAATATGTATTTCCCTGCTCATCATATTGTGAAACAAGACATATATTGCTTATACTAGAGAAAAATTCATGGAGGAAATTACATGAAGAATGATATGTTTTGATCTACATTCAGATTCTGTCTATTTCTTCTATGGTAGTAGATAGCCATTTTTTGTCATGAATCCCTTGTAGTTGTTCTGAATTCTTGTCTTGTTAATAATAATTAAATCGTTCTCAGTTGATCATTATACATTATTGTTCTACTAGTTGAGGGCTAGTAGTTTCATCTCTATATTATGAGAATGATGATGTTGATGCTAAAATTGCATTTTAAAGTGCTGTCTAAGCTTGGAGGCATGCTATGTAATGCAAGAGTCTCAAATTAATATGTATTTATGAGAGCTGATACACAGTACTTATTCAGTAACACTCCTGGTAGATTTAATGAAGGACAAATATCTTAGCCAAATAGAGTGATTAGCCTTGGCAACTGAAATGTGAATAGAACCCTAATTAATTTGCCATTTCTTCTCTGATATAGACATTAGCTAGTTCTTCCATATTTGGAGCACATACACACATTACACACATCTTCTCAGTGTTTCTGAAAAATGATATATGTATATATGACCAAGGAATTTTCCAATATAACATAGAGCTCAGTATGAAATAAAATGTCTGAATTTCAAATGAATAGTTAAGTAACAAAAATCAGATTTCTGAAGGATGTATATGTGCAGAAATCATAGTCATTCTTGAATATGAGTCTCCAGAGTGAATTTCTGTGCCAGCATCTGGCACCTCCATTCCTCAGTGGGGAAGAAGGCATTCTGGCATATTAGACCTGAAGTCAGAAGACCTGGCTCTTTTCCTGAATCAGCCTTTTAGGAGCTGTGTCACTGACTCAAGTCATTTCGCCTTTGGAGGCTCCATTTTCTTATTGTAAAGATGAGGGCTTTGAACTATGGACTCTTCAAGCTTTAGCATTCCATGGCTTTTTGAAAATGCATTGATCTGTGAGCATATTTGGGAACTAATATTATTTCTCAAGAGTTCTTTCACAAAAGGCCCTTAGCCATTTTCCTTCCCCACTTCCAGTCTTCGATCATTATATTATTACATTAGAGGTTTTTGCCCTGCCCTTAAATAGGAGTCAAGGTGATTGCTTCATGATATTGACAATACAAGAAAAAGTTTAAAAGGCTTGAAACAGACAGAATACAGCATTTACCTTATTTGCTTTATTAAATGTCATAGCTTGATTATTTTAATCCTTTTTAAATCTTAACATTTTTATTATTAAAGGCTTAGTTTTCCTCTCATCTATTGGAAAAGGAAATATTTAACTGATTCCCAGATTCATTATCATAGTATCACTTTACTTGTTAAAATCCATTTCTCATGCCTGAATTAATTTTTGCTGCAAGCCTTAGAGTTGTCTGTAGTAGAGGTAATTCTGGGTATACTTTGTAGAATTAAGGGTTAATAGATCCAACACTCGCATATGGCAGCGAGCAAAATCGCAGATGTTGATGATACCATATAATTAGTATTCTTTTATGTAAATGAAGGCTGTCATCATGTTACCAGAGTGTCTTCTCTTTTTCAAGCTAGAATTTGTGTCTTGGTCTTACCAAGACCAGACAGGATTATTCCACAGTCCCTTAGCGTAAGAATCTAAAAAACTTTGACAAGAAGGAGGAGAGGGGTAAGGGGGAATGGAAGCTTCCCTTAAGCATAACTTTTCCACTTAATTTTTTTTAAAAGTTTCATTTCTAAGGATGCATTTGGACATTAAGACTCTGCTAAGAAATTTAATATCGGAGAATAATTAGAATTAGCCAAGTGAAAGACAAACCAAATCTTCAAGTTAGATTTTTTTAAGGGTGATTATGATTATGGATTATCTCATGTGGATATTTTTTCAATCTAGAAGCCTCTCATCAAAATGAAAGCCAAGAATAAAAAAAGTTTAGTTATCTTTTAAAATATTCATCATTTGCTAGTATAACCTATACCAGGTTAATCAAGACTTTTTTCCCCTAAATTAAGCACAAGGTAATTAAAAAGCAAAAGCTAGTTTTTCTGTGTAAAAAGTTTATTTTTCCTCACTCCCTCAACCCCCATAAATCTATCCAGAGTGTATATGGCAGGTATCAATTTTTAGTCAATCTTCTTAACATCTTAGAACTGTTGCAAGGCATCTTATCCATTCCTGATTATATTGTAATTTTAATTGTGTAAGCTGACATTATGTTTGAGGTTTCCTTTGGGCCAGTATTTTTGAATGCTATATTTCAAGTATTTTAAGATAAAATGAGAGGTGTTCATTTAGACTTTGGGGAATCTAAAACAAAAGCTATACATTTCACATGTATAAAACTGGATTCCACTATTTGCCAATGAGTATTATGTCATAGTGAGTATATGTGAGAAGTGAGTAAAGGTATTTACTGGTTTTCAAAAAAAAAAAAAAAAGACCATTCATCGCTTTTCTCCTTTTATTTCTTAGTTTAAAGTCAATTGGAATTTTGTTTTTCTCTTCATTTCTGTATTGATTAAAGATTATTTCTCATTATTTTTAAAAGATTTCCATTCTCTAGAGCTTAGTTTATCAGCATCAAATCCACTCTCCATCCCCTGCCATTCCTGCCTCAAATCTGAGTGGTGTAGTATACAGCATTCTTGAGTCTTCCTGTGTGGGTTTTGTGCCATATGGCAGGTTAGCTAGTTACCATAACAGACGTATAATACAAGGGTGGGAGAAGGATGTCCAGGAAAATATTAGTGTGATCTGCAGATTTATATATTAGAAAATAAAATTAGGGGGAAAAAAATTCTATTGTCCTCTTCCACTTGACAGATGTCCATGGCAGAATGTGAGGTGGTTTTGTATTTTCACTGAGCTAGTTCTATTTTTCTTTAAAAAATAATAAAGGAAATGGTTTTAAACAGTTATGTGCTAGATGTTATATTCATGCATAATTTGCTCACCAAACTCTCCTCTCTCTGTAGATTTTTGAAGCTGTGCTGTGTTTCTTATGATAAAGAGCTCAGTACCAATTAAATTCCTGAAGACCTGCCAGATCCTATTGGCTAAAATGGGGATTTGCCAGGCCCCAGGTTCTGAGTTACAAAGAAGAGGCAATACAAATATGACTCAGTGAGTACTGAAATATCAGGGAAAAAGACAGGCAAAAAACCCTGAATGGATAAAAGATAATTCATTCTGAACTATTTGTGGAAAAGAACTTTACAAATAAAATTCCTTATTTAATTTCTACAAAGCTTATATAACTACAAATGGAATCAGTTAGTGTTTACAACTCATGAATGTGGAAGACATGAAGATTTAACTGAAATTTTCATTGTCCTGTTTTTTTATTTTTTTTAGTTTAGTGAATTGGATAAGTTATAGATCATTTTGAGTGTTGTATATATAGCTAGCCTCTGAACTTGTTCTGTTTGTTGTTGATAAGAGGCACAAAGAAAATCTTTTCTAATTACTTTAGCCTTTCAAGTCATGCTGTTCTATATAGTTTGAGTAAGTCTGAACTGGGAGATAAGCAAACTTCACAGTTTTAACCTAAACGAGAATCATGTTTCATCACCAATGTGTGGTTTATAATACATAGAGTAACTTGGAATAATTTTGAGAGAGGATAGCTTTGATTCAAAACTTTGATCTTAGCAGGCACTGAATACTTATCCAAAGCAAAATTCTAGGGTTTGTGGGAAAATGTTAAAAAAAAAAATAGGAGCCAGTTTTCCAGCTTTAAGGACTTTACAATTTTAGCTTAGTTAAAACATAAGATGTTACAAATGACTTAAGACAATTTAGCAACATATTGATGAATTAATTATGAAAGCTGGAAATGTATGTGTCGAATGGAATTCAAAAGGGAACAGAGTGAGTGAATTTTTAAAAATAATATTCATTCCCTCCAAGCAATCTAAGATGGGGCAGTAACAGAAGTAGGGTGTCCCAATTGTGGCAACAATATGGGGACCACATTTAGAAGAGATTGCAGTGAAGGGAGTAAGCAGGCCATCTGGTAACTGTGGGATCTGTAAACAGGGTTGAGCTGAAATATAGGACAGTAGAGAGAGTAACCAGAGGTGCCAAGTAGAGAAAGTATAGGACTCATAGCCTCAGTGGGCACCCTCTTTTTCTGTTTGTTCCCTGTGGAAGGGAGCGAGGGAGGAAGAGAGAGACAGAGAGAGAGAGACAGAGAGACAGAGAGACAGAGAGAGAAAGAGACAGAGACAGACAGAGACAGAGACAGAGAGAAGAAGAAGAAGAAGAAGAAGAAGAAGAAGAAGAAGAAGAAGAAGAAGAAGAAGAAGAAGAAGAAGAAGAAGGAGAAG
>NC_058133.1:273309047-273334719 GCF_016433145.1 Gracilinanus agilis | reverse complement strand
AAGAAGAAGATGAAGAAGAAGAGAAGAGAAAAGAGAAGACTTTGTGCTTTTTGTAGTTCCCAAAAGTAGTTTTGCACTTCTACCAAGGATGATTTATTATGATAAGCAAAATTTACAGTATGATAAAAATTGAACCCTTTCAGGCTTTCAAAATAATAATAATTACCTACTACTTTGCATTTGTAAAACCCCTTTAATTTTTGTGTACATTTGCTGAAAGACTTGTATCTCTGTCCTTCTTCAGGTAGCTAACAAATAGATAACTTGTTTGAGTAGTTAGACTCGCCCAATTCTCTTCTATTTAGCTCCTTTTATCCTAATGAAAATCTCCAACCCCATCCCCTTTTCTAGAGTATATAAGTATTATTTGCAAGGAGACATGAAAAAATTACCTTGAGTGTTGTTGACAGCCTGCCAGTTTTGTCACTTCCCGTTTAAGTCAAGAAAAAGAGCATGATTCTTTGAATTCTGTGAATAGGAATTTTTCCATTCTGATTTCTTGGGGTTTTCTCCATAGGATTTCTTTCTCTCATTTCTATTCTCTTGACTTCTGGAAAATACTTTGGAATTGACACAAGTTAGCTATTTTCTTTAAGAATCTTCCCCACAGAAAATTGTACTGGGAGTATCTCCTGGCTCCTGACTCCCCTGTTCCTACTCTAATGGCACTTTTCACACAAATAGGAAATCAGTAATAGAGAGGCTTTCACTAGTTCAGCAATGACTGACTTCTAGTGCTTCAGAGTCAATGGCCAATGATGGTGATCACCATCTCTTTTCTAAAGAATACAGTGGACCTGTTAATTCATCCACCTACATTTGTGTATCACCTTAAATTTTCAAAAATTAAAATAAGCTATCACTATATAATTTTTAAATTGAGCCAGAAGGAACAGTATCCCTGTTGTGTCTTAAATTATCTTTTTTGAGGGATCTTAATCTCTTTACCTTATCATTTGATAGGTTTATTGTTCTTTCAGGATCCTTATTTTTGTGACAACTAATTAAGAATGACAAATTAGTGAGTACTTTAATAAAAAAGACCCCCTTCTCCAAAATAAAGAAGAAAATACTTCAGGGGCAACTAGGTGGCTCAGTGGATTGAGATAGAGACCTAGAGATGGAAGGTCCTAGGTTCAAATCTGGCCTCAGATACTTCCCAGCTGTTTGACCCTGGGCAAGTCACTTGACCCCCATTGCCTAGCCCTTACCACTCTTCTGCCTTGGAACCAATACACAGTATTGACTCCAAGATGTAAGGGTTTTAAAAAGAAAATACTTCAGGATGATTAGTAACACTGAGATAACTTTTTTTTTTTTTTTTTTTTTTTTTTTTTTTTTGCCTTGCTTTGCTTTGCCAGGTTAAAGGAGTGGAGACTTCTATAAGACATGGATAGATGCAAACATGTAGGGCGGTTACGACTCGCCCAGGACCATTCTATCTTGAATCCTCAGAAGTGGCACTGCATGCAGTGTAATACCACAGAGTCTGTCTGGGCATGTCTGAAGTGCTCTCATGTGGCTTGTGGACGATACATTGAGGAACATGCATTTAAACACTTTGAAGAAACCAGACACCCATTGGCTATGGAAGTCAATGATCTCTATGTGTTCTGTTACCTTTGTGAAGACTATGTTTTGAATGATAACCCTGAAGGGGATCTGAAACTGCTCAGAAGTACTCTCTCAGCAATTAGGAGCCAGAAGCAGGATCTGTCTGTAAGGAGTGGTAGGATGCTTCGGTCGATGGCTTCAGGAGAAGATGTGTTCCAACCTCAGCAGGCTCCTCAGGGACAGCCCCAGATGCTGACAGCTCTGTGGCACCGGCGCCAGTGTCTGCTGGCTAAAGCGCTGAGGATCTGGTTTGAAAAGAGCACCAGAGGCCAACAGAAACTAGAGCAAAGAAAGCAAATAGAGGAGCTAGAGAAGAAGAAAGAGGCTGCAAGGCAGCGGAGGCAGGAGATGAAGCGCCGCCTCCTTGAGGAGCTGGCCAACACCCCCCCCAGGAAAAGTGCAAGGCTGCTATCTCATGTTCACCAAGCAAATTTGATTCCCAGGAAGTTCAGAGAGACAGCAACAAGTTCCCCTACCTCAAGAAGAGTGCAGAGCAGCAAATTCAAGCCGTTTTATTCCATCCGCCGTAAGCCAATGGTGACCCCTGGTGTAACAGGTCTACGGAACCTGGGTAACACCTGTTACATGAATTCTATCCTTCAAGTGCTCAGTCACCTCCAGAAGTTCAGAGAATGCTTTTTGACCCTTGACCTCTGTGAAACAGAAGAACTGCTTGCCAAAACAGCCAATGGGAAGGCTCAAATGTCAGGTAAATTGGCAAATGAATCTCCTGCTGAGGAGTCAGCAAGAAATGACAGAATTGAGCCATGTAGGCAGGACTTGCCCACTGGCTTGAATGGTGGGTCCTCCATAAATAGGAGCTTAGAACTAATACAGCCTAAGGAGCCAAGTTCAAAGCACATTTCTCTCTGTCATGAATTACATACCCTCTTTCGTGTTATGTGGTCTGGGAAATGGGCCCTGGTGTCTCCATTTGCTATGCTCCATTCTGTTTGGAGCCTGATCCCTGCCTTTCGGGGTTATGACCAGCAAGATGCTCAGGAGTTTCTCTGTGAGCTACTGGATAAAGTACAGCAGGAGCTGGAATCGGAGGGAACCAAACGTCGGATCCTCATCCCCTTCTCCCAGAGAAAACTCACCAAGCAGGTTCTGAAGGTGGTGAACACAATATTTCATGGGCAGCTGCTCAGTCAGGTAGGTTTCTTCATTCACCCTATCCCTGATACTAGTCAAGACCAAGGACAGCCATCGTGTGATTCTTGTGGAGGTCTTGGGCAAGTTAATAGAATGAGGAAAAATCTGAGATTCATTAGAATTCTATTGTTTTGAATGTGACATGTCATATGGACATACACCACCTTGTATTTTCTGGTGACAACTACTCCCTCTTTCTGCCCCATTTTTGTCATTTGCCATATCACTAAATTTCAAATGTATGCCCATGATGCTAACATGATTGTTGTTATATCAGCATTTCAGAGGATTGATGACTCTCTCCACTGCTGTTGATTTCAATCTGTGCCATATAATTCTATACAGTTTTTGTCCATCTTTTCCCACACATCCCTCGGGGAATCCACTTCATGCACTAGATGCATACCCTTTGTTTTTTTGTTTGTTTGTTTGTTTTTAAACTCTTTACTTCCTATCTTAGAATCAATACTGTGTACTGGTTCCAAGGCAGAAGAACAGTAAGGACTAGGCTTGGGAGTTAAGTGACTTCCCAGGGTTATACAGCTTAGGAAATGTCTGAGGGCAGATTTGACCACAGGATCTCCTATCTCTAGGCCACCTAGCTTTCCCTTATGCCCCCTGTTTTAAAACATATTTTATACAATATTCAGGCTTCTCTCAGATTATTAATACATAATCTGACATTTTTTATTTATTATGTACATTATTATTATATGTAGTATTTATGTATATTAATATATACAGGTGGCTTTCCCTGCTGGTCCTTTTAGGAAATTATACAGACTTCTTTAGGAGCCCTAATCTCAAAATGGCTGGGAAAGAAATTTTGCTGGGCTGTTTCTCACTGTACTTACATATGATCATAATTACAGACTGATAAAGAGCTAAGACATTCTAGCTAATCCTCCCAGCTAGAGGCTAGAAGGACTCCTGGGAAATGACCAAACAAATATATAAAATGGCAATCTTAAATTTTTTAATGATATTTAGAAGATAAGAATATATACCCTAAAGAAAGTTTACAGATCAAAATGTAAGCTTAATGCTTTAAAGTATCTAAGAAATGTAAAGTTAAATGGTTATATTTTAGTAATATATTTTCCCATGAGAATTCAAAAAAACATTCCCTATATCAAGCACTAGACTAGACTCTGAAGAGTTGAGACTGATATAAGAAGTGGTTCCTGTCATTAATGAGCCTACCAGCTGAGGTGAAATGCAAGAACCCCGAGTAGTGTACTTAAAATTTACTTAAAATTGAGTTTTTTATTGCTGCTATACACTTTATTAGTCTTTCTTTCCTTTGCAGAGGTAGGGAACTATGGACATGGAGCATATAAACTTTCAGATTTGCCCATGTATGTTAGGAAAAGCCTTTCTTTTTTGTTCTTTCTTTTTTTCCACCTTAAACTCTTACTTTCCATCTTAGTAATAATTCTGAGACAAAAGGACAAGGGCTAGGCAAATGGGGCATTAAGTGACTTGCCCAGGATCACACAGCTAGGACGTGTTTGAGGCCTGATTTGAACCCAGGTCCTCTTGACTCCAGGCCTGGCACTCTATCCATTGAGCCACCTTGCTGCCCCTTTTATTCTTTATTTCATGGGATTGCTCCCTAGGTTGGGGAGGGGAAGGATAGACACAGGAATGAAGCTAATATAAAAACAAAAGAAATCCTATGTCATTTGTCATTTGTACTTTTGCAACACAGAGTAGTATACATACTTAGGGAGTTAATTTTTTCTGTGTGTCACTTGGTCCTTAAATTTTAGCTAATACCCTTTTATAGCAGAAATGCCTATTGGAGAAATAACAAGCCCCAGATATTTTTTTTTTATCATTTTTTGGGATTCTTTTTATGTCACATGTCACTAAAACAAAAACACAACACCTGGTTTGGAGCAAGGCAATTTAGAAGACTTTCTGAAGATATGAGCAAAATTTATATCATGTAAAGGAATAATATAATCTGCATATAAACCTTTCATTTTTAGGTCACATGCATTACATGCAATTACAAATCCAATACCATTGAACCCTTCTGGGATCTGTCCCTGGAATTCCCTGAGCGCTATCATTGCATAGAAAAAGGGCTCGTCCCTTTTAATCAGACTGAGTGCATGCTGACAGAGATGTTAGCCAAATTCACAGAGACGGAGGCCCTGGAAGGGAGGATCTACGCATGTGACCAGTGCAACAGTAAGTGACAAGTTCTGAATGGGGGAGGTAACTAACACAGCTTAGACATTTAATATGAAGTGATCATAATGTCTTCTTTTAGCTTAAAAGTAAAATTGTTGATATTGAATTGATATGAACCTTTGTCAGACTTTGAGTTTTTCTTCAACTTTTGTCCTCATTTCATTAAAGGCACGTTTATCCAACCTTCGGTAAACTTAAAAAAAAAATCGGAGTGTTCCCTTTTGTAACATTTCCCCATAGGCTTCATTAGATTCCTTGAGAAGGAGTTAAAGGATTGCTTCTTCTTTTTTTTTTTTTTTTAATTTTTTATAGGCAGTGGGGGTCAAGTGACTTGCCCAGGGTTACGTCTGGGAAGTGTCTGAGGCCAGATTTGAACCTAGGCCCTCCCATCTCTAGGCCTGACTCTCAATCCACTGAGCTACCCAGCTGCCCCCTAAAGGATTGCTTCTTTATGAGACCTGGTTAATAGTTAGCATTTATATAGTCCTTTAAGTTTTGCATAGTGCTTTACATATGTATATCAGCCTTATGAGCTAGGTAGGTGGTATTATTATTCCCATTTTACAGATGAGGAAACTGAGGCCAATAAAGGCTAAGTGGTTTGCCCAGGGGGTCACACAGTTAAAGTGTCTGAGCAGAATTTGAACTCAGCTCTTCCTAAATCCAAGGCCAGCACTCTTGTCTACTATATTGCCTCCTATATAGGTTCTTTTCGAATATAATTTTTCTTTTAGAGAAACATAATTTGTTACAGAAAATGAATCCTTAGAGTTGGATGGGGGTGAGGGGTGTTGTGAGGAAGATTAGTTAGTAATTAAGTATTAAGGTTGGCCTAGCAGGAAGGACTGGAGCTGGAGAAACCAGAGTCTAGAAACCAGCAGGCAAGGTAAAAGGGTTTAACAGCTTTAATTATGTTTAACTAAAAGGTGGGAAAGGGATTTCTATACTTAAAACTTAAAGGGCAAAAACCACAGGGCAAGGGGAGGACTTCTCTACTCTAATCTTAGTGATCTAAGCAAACAGGGCCAAAGGAGCAGTAATGGAGTCTCTGGGAGGCTGCATCAAGCCTGGTTCCTGCCAGGCTTGACCAGCACAGCTAAGGGCTGAGGGTGGCTTTGGGGTTTCTCACAGTAACCCACCGATGATCTCAGGATGCCAAAAGCCAAGATGGTCCAAGGTAACCAAGTAGAGAAGGTGTGCTTGAGATGCTATCCACCAGATCCCAAACTCCTCCTCCCTTTGGTGCTGCTCTGTAGTTCTTGTCCACTTGTTAGAAACCACCACCACTCAGGATCCCAGGGAAATCAGGATGCAGGCTGAGATCTCCCAGGGCTAACAACAGTTTGTGCCAACCCCTAATGGAGTCTCTCCCAGAGCACAAGCCCCTTCCTGCTCCTTCATTCCATCTTGGAATGCTCCAGCTCCAGTCCTTCCTGCTAGGTCAACCTTAATACTTAATTACTAACTAATCTTCCTCACAACAGGGGCAATGGAGAGCAATGTCTTTGGAAATTAAAGTGTCCAAAAAAATTAAAGGAAAAAAGGTAGAGATGCTTAGACAATCAGGACTTAGACTCCACTGAAATTCTAAGACGTGGTAGATTGATATCAAGTCCCTCTAACTTAAGTTCAGATTGTTGGTATAAATTACTTCTAGGAATGGTTTCAGAAAGAATTTATGGATAGTGTAGTAGCAGAAATGAGAGAGAAAAAAGATGTCCCCTTTGAAAAATATGGGACTTGCTGAAGTTGAGAAATTAAACTGAAAATACAGGTTTTCAAAAACTGGCTTTTTTCTGAGATTTTATCCCAAATGCTTCTGAATAATTGATGGTTTTTCATAGGTCTTATAAGAAGGTATTTTCCCCATCTTATGATTTTGATTTTGAAGTGAAATTTGCTCCATATGACCGCCAAGGCTCATATCATTTCCGTAACTTGCCTATTCATATTTGGTCTTTTAGCAGTTTAAAAACAATAACAGACTGTGGAAAAATCTAAAAACAGATTTGTAAGGCAAGTTTGCACTACTAGGTAAAAAAAGTGCTATGTTAATACTACTTTAAGTATATTTTTGCATAATTTTTAAATTGGAGAGACAAATGATGTCCTTTAAAGAATTAGGTGAAAAGCCCTATAGCATTTAGTATCATTTTACTGGTTTAGAAAAATTAACATAGAGCATATACTTGCTTATTCATATTGAGTTATGGAGTAGCCAGGCATGGAGCAGCAGTGTCTAGCTGCTTTCTTTAAGAAAAGTGAATCACAAAACTTAAAGGGAAGAGGCACAGAACGCATTTCTTGATGGTTTAATTTAGTCTGATTGACATGCCAATATTGGACATAATGTACTAAGAAAGGAAGATTTTTATATTAACACTTATTTTATTTTTATTATTATTTTACTTGGCAAATGAAAATAAATGTCAGGGAAGAAAACTCATAGTGAAAGGAAAGTTATATTGATCTCTTAGTTTAGAGTAGTCCATAAATGCCAACGTTCTACCTTACCCTATCTGTATAGCTTGAAAGAAAGCACTCAGAACTGAAACATTTTGATCAAATCTAAATTCTCTCTTTCTAGTGATAGAATTAAATCTCATTTTAGATGAATAAAGACCAGTCTTTGATTGTTATATAAGTTATACATTGCTACTACTCAGTCATAACAACAATTTAATTTTTCAGATTTGAAATTTTCTGGTTAATAAGAATGTAAAGTAAAGCCATAGGCCTGGTTGATTTTAGCCCATTTATTCCTCTATCCCTCACCCTTTCTACCACTACTGCCTGCTCTGGCAAAGGCAATCCCTGTAGCTACTTCATTCTGCTATAAACTTTAATGAGATTGACAGCAGTTCGACTCATGATTGTGACAAATAACTCAGCTTGTAATGTCATCTAGTTTTGATTTGCTACACTTGGTGTGGTATAGATATGGCATGCCAGCAGAAATGCAGGGCTTTGCTGGCAGAGGGACCATGATAGCAGCTCAGAGACAATTGGCAAACACCTTTGGGAACTGCCCATTAATTTCCCATCCCCCTCCATACAAATATTTAATTAAAAACAGCAGCCATCGATTATAGAGATGGCTTCTGTTGGAAATTGGGATGCCCTCAGTTCCATAGCTTATCTCTTGAAATATTAGAGTGCACCTTCCTACATCATCCAGCAACTATATGGCATTTGGATACCCAAATTGCTTTAGATCTGGTCACCCTCAGCCAGTCTGCCAGCCTCACAGTGCTTTTATCTGAGGGGGAAAATATGATGAAGGTGGTGGTTGTTAAATCAAGTACACCACCAAAATACAGAACCCTATCCATGATGTAGACATATTATGTTGAAGAAAGGTCTTATTCAAATGCTTTGGTAATTATGAATCTTTATCCTAATCTTTGCTATAAACCCCAAACTGAATTTTTCCTCCATCTAATTTCATTTATGTACTTATATACAAGAGTATCAGTTGAGAGTGAACATTTTGTGGATTCCACCATTAAGTACCATTACCTTAAAGTGTCATGTTCTTTTTAGCTTGAGTCCAAGGCAAACCTTCTGCTTATTGTATGATTGCATCATATATTACATGACATCATTTTCAAGAAAATGTCACTGCAAAAACTATGTTAATAACATAAAACTATGTTATGAGGCAGCTATTTCCATAACAATTGTTGGAATTTTTACTTTATGGTTCCAGACCTATAATCTCATTGGTCTAGTGATCCTCCCATTAGGAAATTCCATCTACTAATGCAGACTGGAAGTTATTCTGAAATTTATTGTCTAGAGCAGGGGTTGGCAACATATAGCTCTTTTTGCAGGAGCCATAAAGTCAATTTTTTTCAGGCGCTGTTACAGGAGCGCACACTGTGAGCACTGTACGGCTCTCACAAAATTGCATTTTAAAAAATGTGGCGTTTATGGCTCTCATGGCCAAAAAGGTTGCCGACCCCTGATCTAGAGGGTTGCCTAGAACACTAACAGGTTACATGATTTGTTTAGCAGTATGTTCAAGGGGAAATTTTTACTTCAAGACTTCCTAGCTCTGCAGCTGGCTTTCTATTTACCATGCCACACTACACTACTGTGCAGCCAAAATTTGGACTGCTAAAAACTCAAAATTTGTCTTTATGGAGAGCTGAGGCCATAAGAGAATTTTAGATACTAGCTCCCATACATGAATGAGACCTCCATAAAGCATTTGCAGTGACTGAGAAAACTAAAGAATCTAGAGATATGCTGGAAGTAGGGAGGGGAAAGTGGTTAATTTTTCTCCACAGGAATCCTCTAATTAACATAGAGCTTAAGCAAAGTTCTTTGAGATGTTTGGATTCTGTTCTGTTCCCATCTTCTCTCCTAACTATCCCGCCTCCCTCTCTTTTACAGTGAGTTCATTATTAGGAGTACTCTTTCCACCAACAAAATCAAAACCCTTCCACACTTCAGTAAGATGGTTTCTTAAGTTGCCATAGATAAAATAATGATCCTTTTGTGGCCAGCTTTTTGGTGGCATGTGTAAATTCAAAGTGGTCCTTATACAAAAGTCTGTCAGTGGGCCTTGGCTTAAAACCTTCTCCCCCAGCTTGTGCTCTGCTCGTGTAACCTTTGATAACCTTTCTCCCAATAGGCTTAATTTGAATACTACTTTAGTGGAGGATAAAATTTGTAACAATAATATATATTCACAGTATTATTTTGTGGTGTTGAAATTTTATTTTATATAATCCTAATACATTCAACCACATCTATATTCACATTTATTGTTGCCAGGAGATTTCAAAACATTTAGCTTTCATATATGAAGCCCCCCAAGTACGTGGTGTTACAATGAGATTCTTTGGTGTCTCATATGTGCTGATGCTAGATTTAAATGTAGGGAGGAGGGGGATGGACTCCCTTTCCCAACAATATGCTGACTCAGTAAATGGTTTATTTTATCCCTATCTCTGTAGGCCGACGGCGTAAATCCTCTCCCAAGCCCCTGGTTCTGAGTGAAGCTAGAAAGCAGTTAATGATCTACCGACTACCTCAGGTCCTCCGGCTGCACCTTAAACGATTCAGGTGAGTGTCTCTTAGGAGTCACAGGTGCTGTGTAAGCAATGGGAATTCCTACTTTAGGAGGCTTTAGTAAAGCCGAGGTCCCTTCAGGGTTGGAAGAGAGAAAGTGGTCCCTTTGAGATCCTTGGACTCCTCCCTGTGGAATTCAAGGGAAATTGAACATCTCATCCACAGTCTGTGTTGATGCACAGCAGGAGACTTACATATCTGCTCCCTTGGCTGTGTTTAACTGGACTGCCTGCTTTTGGTTTGTCTGCTCAAAGATTCTCTGAAATTGCTTAGGCTTTATGTGGAATCATCTTCAGGGTAGAATGAGACAGGCATTTTATAGCAAATGAAAAGGAGGGGGGAAAGTACAAAGGAATTATTAACTAAATGGCTTGCTTAGGGATTTCAATCTTCAAAGCATATTTTGAACACTGGTTAATCTACCTTTAATACTGTATGTTTTAGAAAGAATTTTATAGATGAGTATATATGCAGAAGAAAAGTTGAATGTTCTACAAGTATACCTTTGTCTAAAATTGTGCCTGTTTCCACTAGTGAAAAGAATTTCCTAGAATACTGATTATACAGTAGCAATGAAAGCCCTAACCACTGGGCCATGTTCCAAGGCATCTCCATCCTCCAACCAACACACCATGTACACACACCCCTTTTTGTAAATGTTTATCTGCTTTGCTTCTTGATAGAACCTTATTTATTTATTACATCCATATTCTAGGTGGTCTGGACGTAATCACCGTGAGAAGATTGGGGTCCATGTCGTCTTTGACCAGGTATTAACCATGGAACCTTACTGCTGCAGGGACACTCTCTCCTCTCTTGACAAAGAGACCTTTGCTTATGACCTCTCCGCAGTGGTGATGCATCACGGGAAAGGGTTTGGCTCAGGACACTACACAGCATATTGCTACAACACAGAGGGAGGTGCGTGTACCTTTTTCCAGGATGTGGACACCATGAATTGTCAGTGTGTTCATAATGTGTGTGCTTTCTTTGCCATTCAGTCCTATAAAGTCTTCCTAATAGGGAAAATCTCTAAAGATATCAAATCCATTAAAATCCAGTGGAGAAGGGGGCAACTAGGTGGTTCAGTGGATGAGCAGGCCTGGAGATGTGAGGTCTTAGGTTCAAATATGGCCTCAGACACCTCCTAACTTTGGGACCTTGGGCAAGCCACTTAACCCACATTGCCTAGCCCTTCCCACTCTTCTGCCTTGGAATAGGTATTTAGATTGATTCTAAGCAAAAGGTAAGGGTTGTTGTTGTTTTTTTAACCTAATGGAAAAAGTCAGGAGGTTTCAGTTTCAGCTCTAATTCTATCTACTACTGACCTAAAGACCTTCCAGTCTCCATCAGAAAGGGGAAAATGAAAGTATCATAGGACAGGAATAGACACATAGGATATCAGCATGAAAAGGAATTTAAGAGATCATCTAGTGCAACTCTCTCATTTTGTAGAATAGGAAACTGAGAACCAGAAAGGTTAAGCAAACTAGACCATCTAAACATACATAAGTAGTAAAGTTTGGAGCCTAGATTTGATCCTAGGCCTGGTTTTTTTTCCACTCCAACATTCTGCTTTGACCTCCATTTTCATGATATAGACTATTTCTAAAAGTATTGCCAAAGTATATGCCGATTAAATTTCTTAACTATATAGAGGAAAAAGATGAGGGAAAAAGATGTGGTTTTGCTGACTCCTGACCTTTTACAAGAATGCTTTGGCCTCCTCCTCAGGCTTATAAGAATTATAGATCAAAAGTAAAAAGCAAAAAAATTTAAATGTTACTTTTCACATCAAACTATTTTAAGTCACTAAATCTGTCAGCCATCTGAATATAAAAACAAATGATTGGTAACTCCCTGACTGCTAGGCTATGTTCACAAAGTTGAATCTCAGCAAATTCTAAGTCTTAGTATTCAGCCAATTCTTAATAATTTCTGGCTAACTAATGTAGCTTATGAATTGTTCAAGGCTCATTTGCAGCCTCTTTCTTCTTTCCTTCTCCCAGCTTCTCCCCCTACTATCCTTAGCTGTTTTACTACCTGTTAATACCATCTCTATAACAAGAAGATAGAATAGAAATTAGTCCATTTGGTTCCTTATGAGCAGCAGCATTGCTATTATGAATTTTGATGGGAGAGAAAGTTGTTAATGTTTAAAAAGAAATTTTTTAAGTATCTGTTTTACTCATCTGTTCTACATAGAATTGCCTATATTCACAATTCTGTTCTTCCTCTTATTTGGTGGTATCAGCTGCTGCTCTGAAAGCAGGAAGGTTGGGTAATAATTTTCTTTCTTTTCCTTTGGTTTCCTAGGTTTTTGGGTCCACTGTAACGACTCCAAGCTGAATGTATGTAGTGTCGAGGAAGTGTGCAAAACCCAGGCCTACATCCTTTTTTACACTCAAAGAACAGTGCAGGGTAATGCAGGAATTTCTGAAACCCAACTCCAAGCTCAGGTGCGATCCAGGAACAGTGATGAGGACAGAAGACTGACATTCCCCTGAAGGGATCATTGGTCACCCAATGACCTCTGGCTTGTTATTGAAATCATCTATGTTCACACATCCTTCCTCTTTGCGGGAATTAAGGCTGACTGAAGGAACAGATTTGCCACAATCTGGGGTCAAGAGTAGGAGTTGTCAGGCTATTCAGTCCTGTCATGAAATTTGTAGTCAATTTCTTTTTAATGTATTTGGATATTCCCCACCTTCCATAAAACAGAACAAAAGGAACAGCCTCTTCAGTCATCATCCTTTATCAAATTCTCTTCATTACAAAAGGGATCCTGGTATAGGGAGATGTAATGCAATGTAAATTGATGGTGTCCAACAAGGAGAGAAACCTGAGAAAAACCTTATAGTCATCTCTCCATTATGCCTTTTTCTCTCTCCTAATCAGTGCAAAACAGTGCCATGAGCAGGTACTATAGTTATTCCCAGGTGAGGAAGAATCCTGTCCTGGACCTGAGCCAACTGCCTTATCAGGCTGGTTACCCTGGGCTCAAGCATGATGACATGTCTCAGGCCTGGGTGGTTGGATAGTTTGCAGTTTTAGGATTTGGCTGTGTCAGCAGCGGGTTGGATAGATGGGTGCTACACATTTGTCAGTCTGGGAGATCAATGAAATTGTGCACTTAAAGGAAAAAAAGAAAAAGAAAACCACATGAAGAGTGCCCCATGGAACACTTTTTTACAAAATCTTTTTTTAAAATGTCTTTGTCAACTCTAGGAAGACAAGCCCTGAAATTTTCTTAAACTGTTTTGGGTGTAAACCAAGATCCCTACAGGAAGCAAAGGCAGTCGTCACTTTATAACCACAAGCCGGCTTTTGAAGTGTCCTATCCATTGCTCATTTGTGTATCAGCTCTGGGCTGCCTTTTGCTTTGCTTAACAGTAGAAAGGGCAGCTCCCATGAGAATGCAACAAGATAAGTAAAGGCCATCCATTGCACTCTGTTCTTTACCTCATTGCTAGAATAAGTCTTAGAGCTGTAGATCTAAGACACAGGCCCTAGATGTATAAGTCTGTCCTTGGGTCAGCCATGTATTCCTGAGGCTTCCCCAGAAGTAAGGTCATTGGGAACAGGGAAGCCCTTCAGTCTAGCATTTGATTTGAATAGTTTTTACCATGTTCCACAGCCCTGCTCGCTGACAGTACAGACATCTCAAAGAGCAAGGGCCTCCATTATACACTTGAAGATCTTGTATCAACCTAAGGAGTGGCAGTTGCTCAGCAACCTGTTCCCATTATAGCTGTACAGCTTGCTGCTTCTGGGTCTGACCTGGATCCCTCCCAAATTTCTTGAGAATTCAGGATCAGTTAGAACTACACTACCTGTCAGAATTAAAAGATGTGACCCAGGTGCTGGTGGAAATGTACCTTACTCTTTAAATTGGATCTGCAATTAAAGTTGTAATGAAATTACACAGGTTGACCTTAAACATGAATGTACCCTACTTAATGGCTAAGCCACCACTAAGTTTACCTTCTGAGCCCTTTGGCTTTGGCAACCCTTTTGAAAGTAAATTGCAAACCATAATAGCATTGTGGCTGTTGCTGCAGTGAATGAAGCCTCAGCTTATCACTATGAATGCTCATCTTTTGACTGAGTATATCACATTAATATTTGAATTCAGGTAGAGGTACAGCTGTCATTTGAATGGAGTAAATGTGGAAGGGAGTTTGGGAGGGAGGAAAGTTGGGGGGGGAGGGGCCGTGAGGAAAGGGAAGAGGCTGAAGAAAGAGGGTAGGTTTAGCCAAGCTGATGAACAGATTTCCCAAGCAGATCTGTAGCATTTGCTGTTAACCTCTTTTGAGATGGCCTCTCCCAAATGACCTACCAAACAGCACCAAGACATGGAGACATAATAGATGCAGGATGGCTTACCCTGGTAGGGAAGGGAGTAACTATACTTTGAATTAAACTTGCTTTTTCCAACACTGTGAGGTTTCTGTAATATTTAGCTTTTATTTGGAAGCGATAGCGTATAGCATTTTTTATGCTGTTTGGTTTATATTGTCTCCTGCAGGCTTCTTTATATAAGCTTTGCCCAGGGCTCACACTCTGCTGTACACTGTTTTAAAGTGTCTCAGCTGCCAGGGCCACCAGAGGAGGTTCTGATGTGGAGTTAAGCTCTCGAGGCCCAAATTGTTAATCAACACAATTGGGAACAATGTTTTTCGTGGTGACGGCAAAACCCATTTACCCCAAGAGTTAAGGATAGTAAACCTGTTAAAAGGAAAATAAGAATCGTGCCTCATCTTTCACTGAATCCTATATTTATTATTCTAGAATTGTAGAAATTAAAAAGATAGGACTAATAGAGTACCTACTCCATTCCACTGGCCAGTCCAGGGGAAAATTGTTTTTAAAACATAAAAAAAACAACACAATGTGATAGGTTAATACAAATACTCAAATTTAATTTTTAAAAAGTAGTTTTATACCAAATAATTATAAGGATTATTAAGCTGATTAAAGAATGTGTAAAGTAAATGCTTAACTTGGCCAAGGACCAATCAAAATGATTTTAAAAACCTTTTTTAAAATTAGATGATATAGAAACATGAGAACTACCACCTAAGACCCTGTTCAGGCAGGGCAATGGTTTTAAGAGGCCAAGATAGCACTGGAAGCTAAGAGTAGACTCTGAGCTAAAGTTATGAAAACTAGGGCTGCCTTCCACTGGGTAAGTCAGCCCAAATTTCAAAGCTCAAATGAGAGATAAGCATAAAATGCCCCTTTTTAATTTATATAAATCTTGAATATAGACAAGTCTCAATTGCATCTTGCTTTTTAACATGAGAAAAGACTGGAACCAAGTGAGACTTGTAAGGAAAGGCCACCAAATCTAATCCAAGTTCTACTAACTGAAACCTCATGAACCCACTTTGCTCCAAAGAGCAAGTAAGTGGTTTATTAAAATCTCATTCCCAGAACATTTGCCACTTGGCCAGCATATTTACTTTCCACTGTGATGTGCTTTCCCAGATGAAGGCATTCTGGCCCCAAAAGGTGTTTTACCTCAAACTCGTCTGACCTTGATATTTTCATTCACCTGAGGCAAGCATGTGTGCTATGTTAATCAACAATTAACCCTCGGGAAGCCAAGAACTGAAGCCCTTATAGAACAGGCAGGGCCCTTGCCAGCTTAGATTCAGCCCCTCTTCTCAGGGTAGGAGGCAGCGCCACACTGTAAATTTCCACGTCTCTCAAAATGTCAAAAATAAAATTGGAAACTGTAGAAGTGTTAATGTGTCCTATGGACTCAATAGCAGAGTTTATTTTTATTTTGAATGGCAAGGCTTCTGGAGTCAATGATTGTAAAAAGTTCCCTCTCTGGCTTGCTTCATTCCAGCCAAATGCAAGAAAAGACCATGCAAGTTAGAGGTGGCTGGCACAACGGTGCTCTTGGCCCCAACTGGGCTCCCGTGTAAGCTCAAGCAGAGGTTGACAGTAGTCTAATAATGAGAACTTTTTTGGGGGGTGGGGAGGGTGGGAGGAAGGCCAGAGCAGGGGGTGGGGGTGGGGAAGGGAATTTGCTTTATTGATAAAGCTTTGTGAACTAATTTTATACAAATCATGAAATTTGGTGCCTTGTACTCAGTTATGGTTTGCATGGGACATGAGTTTTAAGGAAAGAATCCCCTCATCATTCAAGTGACAAAGGAGTTTGTGTGGTTTTTCAAGGACTTTCAACATCACAGTTTTTTTTTTAAACATTTCATATCTGTGTGGATGCAAGTTGTTCTTACCAGCAGTTTTCAACTTGGTGTTTTTTACTGTATGTGTCCAAGATCTTTGTATTTGTGATTATTTAAAAGCAGATTCTTCCCCTCTCCTTCACTCCACTCAACCTGTCTGTTGCAAATAGTAACTCAGGCCTTTTCTAATCAGGTTGGGAGGACCATCCCTCCCAAACACATCCTATCTTTCTTGAGACTTGTGTTCAGTCAAGTTTGGAAAGTACTTTCCCAGCAAGTTGGCTGGAGCACAAATTCTGGAAAGGCCTTTCAGTTTTTAACAATGACAAAGGTGCTGTTAAAAGTCAAATGGTTAAAAGCAACCCCAAGTTGGTTCCTCCTGAAATGGAGCAAGTGTGAACTGAAGTTCTTTGCACAGAATTCCAAGGAGAAATGTAATAAATGCAACAGTCCTCCACATGTGAAATGCTAGTTATTATATAGACCCAGCTGTATTATGGGACAGCTCAACATTCTCTTCCCACTCACCCTTCTCATCCCCCATCCCCTAAGACCCTTGGAGAAGACTACCACAAGCAGATCTAGTATGTTCAGTAGAATAACCAACTGAGAGGAAGATAACCTTCCTTAGGTATTCTCTGGTCTGTTCATTTAATCCTGATGAGTACTGTCAACACTGGATATGTGAAAGGCATTCCATAAGATGATTTTTTAATAACCTCATTTAAAACCCATTTGATGATTTGTGTCTTATCAGTTTTGGGAGGGTGATATCTCAGACAAAGCTTCCATAGCAGTATTCCTGCAAGAGAGGCATGCACACACCCACACAGAGGATGATTTTTGAGGTATTTAAAGTGTTTTTTAAAGTTTCTGAATACAACCATTATTTTCATCAAATAAATGCAAAATTTGCTCTTTAGCAAAGGACTTTTGACTTCAACCATCTTGTACAAAGTTATATGAATCTCACTTAAAAGCTTTCTATGTGCTGTGGCCACACTTAATCGAATGGTGATGGGGGGGGCCTATCTTTTATACTTCCTGTATCTTGGATCTCAGAAAATATTTTCCAATTTAATATCTAAGGGGCCACTTTAAGAAAGCATTTTTTAAAATAGTGTGAATCACAACCAATGTAAAACTGAAGGGATCGTATTAATATGGGTTATTTGGCTTGGGGAAAAAAGGTATACAGCAAATTGCAGCAAAATCTTAATTGTTAATGGGGGTAGGAAGTAATCAGCATGGTTCAGTTCCTGGTGAACTGATGGTTAGTCACCAGAAAACTGATTTAGTTCCCTTTTGGGAATTGTTGGTTCATTACTTATATATACAGGCACCAAATTCCTAACTTTTTAGTACCAAATTTTATATAAATCCTTCCTACCTGCATTGTTGGAAATAAGCCCAAATTCTCCAAAGTTTTTTAAAATGTCTATTAAGGTGCTGTTAAGATTAAATTTTAATTGATCTGAATGGAGCCACTTTTATTTGCAGTGTCTTAAGAACTTTTACTGAACTTTTATTCATACCTCAAATTTAAAGCTACAATTAGATCTAATGTTTGAAATAAGTTTTTGTGGGCTGTAAATTTTAAGAGCATGTGTTGGTTGTTGTTCCTTTAGTACTGGGCCATCCTATTGCCTAGAACAGTGATAGGTGATAGACAAACTTTTTAAAGAGGGGGCCAAAGGAAAGGAAATGCGTGGCCGGATAGAACACATCAGGGGGCAACATCTGGCCTGCAGGCCAGTTTGCCCATCACTGGCCTAGAATGCCTACTGTGGCTTAATATATTACCTGCCTTTACCACTGACAGCAGTAGCCTCAAACCTGATCTTTTTTCTCATCTGTAATGCTTATACTAACAACATTTTGTGGATTTGAGGACAAAGCATCATCACTAGTTCTCCCACCCCAGGACTAACCCAGAGAGTCTGGTCTTTGTGGTATGAACTTCTTGCTTAAACCACATCCCTATATTATCTACTAGACTCATGGTTTTCTGTAATAAGATTGTTTTTGCTACAAGGGACTTTTATCTTACAGGTGAGAAAAATGAGGCCCAGAAATAAGATTGCCCAGTGTCATATAGGTACTAGCTTTCTGTTCACAGAAGAGCATTATCTTTTTGGATATTCCTATTGAGATTTGCTGTGCTAGGGCCTAGGAGGAAAATTGTGACCAGCATCTGTTTAGACATGTGGCATGATTACAATGGACTCTAACAATGCATGAAAGAAAAACTATATTCAACCACCTTGAGTCAAAGATTAAATTTCATGGGGGAAAACGACTCTAGAATTTATCTCCTATGCACAACAGATGTTTAAGTTAGTTGAGCTGAAAACATCCCCACTCATCCAGCATTTTGGAAGAATCAGTTCAACAAAACATTAAATGGCTACTGTGTCCAAAGCACTGCACTAAAATAAAAGGAACAAACTTGCCTAAGATACTAAGTATATAGCTAGAGCTAAATGCAAAAATTTCAGAGCCAAGGACTCAAATGGAGCTTCCAAATCTATAATGAAAGGAGCTATTTCCAAATTAAAGCTTTGATGGACCCAGGTCAGAATTATAAGTGACTAAGCCTAACCTATTCTGCCCAGCCCTTTTTCTCCTTTACAGAGGCTTGCATTTCTTTCTAGTAACAACTTGGACTTGTAGTGGTGAACTTATGGCACACATGCCAGAGGGGGCTGCTCCCTGCCCTCTCTCCAGGTGCACCTAAGGACATTTCTCCCATCACCTGTTCCTCTGCCCAGTAGCCCAATGGAAGCCCTTCCCCCCTCCCCTGTCTGGGGTAAGGAGGGGGAGAGGTAGGGATGGGGCAGCTCACATGCAGCCTGAGGATTGCATTTTGAGCACTCGGTCTAAAAGGTTCACCATCACTTAGTCTATAATGACGTCATCTGCCCCAAAATTGAAATTTCTTAAGTTAACTGAGGTAGTATCTACATTTTTAAACAATAGAAGATTCTTATTCTGAGATCTCTCTAAACCAACTCCTTGCATATTCTATTAAGAATTTTAAGTTCTTATGTTCTATATACTTCCATATCGGATTCAGCAGTCTTTTTCAAACGGAGTCATTTTCATGCACCCTAAACAATAGTGACTTTGCTTCTCCACTGGTCTCTTATGTACAAAATCCATGTACCTTTACCCCGTCTCCAGACTTCAGCCTGTATTCTAGCAAATGTCGTGGTGGCAATTCTAAAACCTGCCTAAAGCACTAAAATGCTATGCAACACCAAACTGGCATCCCACCCCTCTGAAATCCTGCTCAAAATTTAAATCCTTCAGTGAGTTTTATCCCACAATTACCAACATCAATTTCTAGTGGTTGCAGTTTGCCTGGTCAGGACTTTTTTAGTTTTGTTTTCCCTTTAAGCAGCTGACAAGTCCCATCTTACAACCCATGATGGGGGCCTGTTCTCTCTTGGATATGAAATATGAATCATGTTTTTATGATTTTTGTAAATCTTTACTCTTTTTACACTTTGTTTTTTTGTAAACTGAAGTTTCTTATTAAAAGAATAAAATCCCAGGGTCTTAATTGACTGTCTTTATTTCAAACATTTGGGGGGGGAGAAAAAAACCATCTTTGTATAACTGATGAGAACAGTAAATGCCACTTGCAACCCACTCCCTGCCTGGCATCTGTCCAGCCTCTTAAGGATGTGCAAAATAAGTATACAACATGGAGCAAAGGCAATATACATCACACCATGCTTAAGTAGACTGAAGCTATGGCTGATCATTGACTGACTGACCAAAGAAGAAAGATCTAATGTACAGAAGGGAATGCAGTAGTAAGTCAATCAGATTTGTGGTAGCTGGTCAAAGCAGATCTTCTGGTGGTCAATGTCAGGGTCATACTGCAGGATGGATATAGCTTCCAAGAAACTGCATTCAGATCACCAAAGGCAGTATTAGAAATGAAGTCACTAGTTAGATCTGTGGAAAAAATACATTGGACTTGAGTTTTAACTTTTCCATACTTCTCTACTTCCCTACTACACTCAATGGATAGGGAATGTGCATTAAGATGGATAAATACAATAACTCAAAGACTTCCACAGAGTCTTAAGTATGCCCTAATTGCTGGGGTACTTACCAGCTGTGCTACAGGCCTGGCTGGGGTGCCATCAAGTCAATGTCACTTAGGTTCCTGGCCAGCCACACACCAGCAGCAAAGAGTCCCAAATTAATAATCAAATTCCTGGAAAGCAGAGCAACTTTTTAAGTCTTGTCAATGGGGATTTTATTTACCAACTCCCCTCCAATGCCAGAATGGTCAGTACTCATCTCAAACATCCTAAAGTTCGAGGAGAGTTGGGTAACCAAGGCATAGCTTAAAGGCATGGCTAAAATGTCAACTTTTAAAAACGGTTTACTGTGCCTGAAAGAACAGAAGTGCCTACCTACAAAAAACAAAACAGGCCAGGGAGTGAAAACTCAAAAGTCGTTGCGGACTCCCAGTTTTTGAATGGGTTCCCCAGAAAAGTAGATGGAGAAACTCAAACACCAAAGTGAGAGTGTTAGAGGATACTAAGGAATCGGGAAACATTCAAATCACAGCTCTAACAACGACTAGGCACTCTAACCTTTCCGAACGCCTTCGCTCAACTGCGAGTTGTGGAAGATAATGCCTTTAAGCCTCATATAAACGTTAAAGCATTTAAATGTGACAGCAGTTCGCATTTAAGGATAAACTGGGCTTGGGGAAGAGAGTTCAAAGAGGCCAAAGGAAACTCCTAGCCTAATATTTGAAAAATGTTAAAATAGACCTAAAAGAGCCTTCAGAGTTCATCTAGTTCAAATCTCACTTATTTTACAAACGAGGAAAACTGGAGAATCAATAAAAATAGTCATTTCCTCACGCAGAGGGTGGTGACTGTCCCAAGGTGACACCGCGTGCCAGTGGCTAAAACAGGATCGAAGACCGTGTCCCCACTATCCTCTTCCCCGACACGCCCGCGCCCTCGCCCTCGCCGGGGTCGGTCGTGGCTCAGGGATCGCTCCTGCAGCCACAAGGGGAGGAAGGAAGGGGGAACCACCTTTTCCCCGGTCGAGAAGGCGAAGGAGCAAGACCCCGTTACCTCCGGAAGTCGTTCCTGTCGGTGGCAAAGCGGTAGGCGCCCCTCAACCACTCCCCGACGCCCTCTGGGGCTCCAGGCCCTCCGCCGGAGGCCCCTGCAGGTGGCATCGCTTGAGGCGGACCCGAACACCCGCTGGAAGCCATGGCAGGGAGGCAGGTAAGCCCCAAGTGCTCAGCTACACATGGGATCCGGCTCGCCAGCACGGCTGCTCGGCGCCCCTTGTTTGCGTCACTTCCGGCTAGAACCTTTTCCCTTCCCCTTCCCCCTCTCCCCAGCCGCCGCGGGGCAGCGCTAGGCCGGCAGGGGGCAAGCGTGTGCTAGGGGCAGGACACATGATTGGGAGGGCTGGACTCTTCGAGCTCTGGGTGAAATGGGTCACCTTCCCCAGCGAGTCACCCACGCACGTAGTCTCTGGAAGGTCACTTTATTAAGTCCGACGGTCTGGGCAGGCTTGTGAATGCATAGAACCGAAGGGTGGGAAAGGGACCTAAAATATGAATCATGCAGGCCAACACAAATATAGGGGAAATAACGAAAGAGGAGTAAATTTGTCCCATGGCTCATTTCCTTTACACCATCGTGCCTGTACGCCAGTCAGTCAACAAGCATTTGTACATTCAAGGTTGATAAATGCTTGTTGACTGACTGACCCGAGATCTGAGAACTGTGTGATCTTTGACTGAAGACATGGTTGATCTGAGGACAGCTGTCAATGCAAGGCTAGTACTATACTTGGAGCAATAGCTGACCTGGCAAACAGAACTGGAATAGCCCCAAAGGGCTGGACTTATTTGAAGACCCAGAAAAGGTTATGCTACTCCGGAGGACAGGTGCCTTCACCTCACAGCAGAATCATACTCACTCATTCCCACCCCAAAGACCTCAAGGGCCTGAACCCCTGCCCATTACTGAAAGTTTCTTGGCTGTTGCAATCTCCTATACTGAGGACTCCAGGCTGTATTGCTAGGGGAGTGGAGATGGGGGATGAGGGTGGGAGGTCTCCTGTCTGGGACTTAGGCTCTGGTTCACACTTCTGAGCACCTGCACCTGAAGGAGGGAGTGGGGGTGACAAGGGAAGAATCCTAGCAGACCCTACACTGTCTTCCTAGAGCTCTGCCTCCTTGATGAAGGTGGAGACTACCAGGAGCAGTGGGGCCCCCAATCCTGGGCTGAGGAAGAGGTTGTCCAAGAAAAAAACCATCAGGTTCAGAGTCTGAAGAAGAAGAGCAAGTCAGACAGGGTCCATCTTCTCCTGGATGTGAGGTCCTCAAAGAATGACTCAGTCTTCTTCCTGTAGAGGCTTTCTCAAGGATTCCAGCACTGTTTAGAAAACTCTGGGGAATCCTATCTTGCTCAGGGCTGTCTCTAGGCTGCTCCATGCTGTTTTCATGGCAGGAACTTGAGGAAACATCAGTAGGATCATTGCTCTGGGAGGCTGTGGGAGAGGAAGCAACAGAGGTCAGTCTATCAGTCAACAAGAAAGAAGAAACAACAAAGGTCTGTTTGTCACCAAACAAGCATTTATTAAGTACCACTGTGACCACTCTTCACTCTTTTTGCTGAATTACTGCTCTAACTGGGGGGCATAAAAGGCTTTTCCCCTCTTTTCTGTTTCCTTTTGCATATTGTCTTTCCTGATTAGAATGTAAGCTCCTCTTTTTTGTAGTGAAAAAGAATTGGAAACTGAGGGGATGCCCATCAATTGGGGAATGGGTGAACAAATATATATTATATATATATATATGTATATATATCATATAATTATATATTAGTGATGGAATACTATTGTGCTATAAGAAATAATGAACAGGATGACTTAAGAAAAAGCTGGAAAGATCTACATGAACTGATGCAGAATAAAACAAGCAGAATCAGAAGAACATTGTTCACAGTAGCAGCAATATTATATGATGATCAACTGTGAAAGACTCAGCTACTCTCAGCAATACAAAGATCCAGGACAACAATGAAGGATTTATGGCAAAGAATGCTATTCACCTCCAGAGAAAGAACTGTTGGAGTCAGATGCAGATCAAAGCATGCTATATTTCACATTACTTTATTTATAATTTTATTTGGGGCTTTTGGTTTTATGTGACTATTCTCTTACAACAATGACCAATATGAAATATGTTTTGCATGATAATACATGTATAACCCAGATCAAATTGCTTACCAGGAGGAGGGAAGAGAGGGAGGGAAACAATTTGGATCTTACAACTTCAGAAAATGTATGTTGAAAACTGTTATTACATGTAATTGGGAAAATAAAACATCTTTCAACAAAGAAAGAAAAGGAAAGTTTAAAAAATAGAATGTAAACTCCTTTGGACAGCTAGATAGCAAAATGGATAGAGTACCAGGTCTGGAATCTGGACGACCTGAATTCAAATATGACCTTAGACTCATTCTAGCTTTGGAACCCTGGGCAAGCCACTTAACCCCAATTGCCTAGCCCTTGCCACCCTTCTGTCTTAGAATTGACAATAAGAGAGAAGATAAGGATTTAAAAACAAAACAAAACAAAACAAAAAAACAAAACACGTAAGCTCCTTGAGGGCAAGGACTGTCTGTATCTGAGTGCTTAGCACAGTGTCTGGCATATAGCAAGTGCTTAAAAAACAATTCTGGGCTAGACTTACCTGTAGTATCTGGCACTTAAAGTTCTTCAAAAACACCTCCAACCTACTATATTCTAGCCAAACAAGCTTTCTTGCTGTTCCTCACCAAGGATACTTCATATTGCCTAGTCTGTGCTTTTGTACTCTGGCTACCTCTTCTCTCCCCCAAGTTTGGAATGTACTCCCCTCCTCTCTCCCTGGTAGTCCAGCCTCTGGCTATGGTTCCTTTCCCAAACCTGTCAGTGTAGTTTGACACTCCCATTTCCTTGTAGCAGTAGTAAAGCCAAGAGGTATATAAGTTCCTCAATTTTCATGGTTCGTCAGAGCTGTCATCTAGTGTAGTAGCACTCCCATGGATAGTGTAGCCAGACTGCCAGAGCTTTCAGCTCTGTGTGCTTTTGGGTGTGTGATTCTCTGTGGAGGCCTAAATATCAAGTACTATCCCTCTCCTGATTAAAGACTTGGTTTTTCTGACTATTTAATAGTTCTGTGTTTTTTCCACAAGTTAACACTGATCTCCCAGGCTAAATGCCTTCCCACAAAATTATCTAGTATTTATTTTGTATATACTTCTCTTTGTAAATATAGTTCCAGATACAATGTAAATTCCTTGAAAGTAGGGACTGTTTCATTTTTTGTCTTTGTATCCCTGATATCTACTACTTAAAAAATGCAAGAGGACTGATCCAGTGATTCTGTGTTTCACGAGCTGAGAAAGCAAAGATATAGGATCATAGAATCTCAAATTTCTAGCTAGAAGGAGCCTTAAAAAGGTCATCTAGTCCAACTAGGTAGCATACTGGATAAAGCCATGGGCTTGGAAAATCAGAAAGACTTGAGCTCAAAACCCATGAGCTCCTTCTTCTTACAGGTGAGAAAACTTGGGCCAAAAAAGGTTAAGTGATTTGTCTAAGGCAGTGATAGGCGACCTTTTGAGCTTGGTGTGTCAAAATTCATCACAAAACTGAGCATAACTCGGGTGGTATGTCACTTCAAGAAAAAACCTATAATTTCGGGTTCCGGGTTAAGATGGCGGCAGAGTAAGAAGCAGCTCTTAACCTCTCCTGACCGAAACACACAAAACTCCTCAAGGGGACATAAAAACAAGTCCAGACGAACGGAGGAACCCCACAACAGGGCACAGCGTGGAAGGTACGTGGAATCGAGACATTTCCAGGCTAAAAAGGGCTCTCACTCAATCGCGAGCTGAGCAACCGCCCCACCCCCACCCCCTCCACACTCACCTATAGCTCCGAACCCAGCTAAAAAGAAATAGAGCAAGTTTGGGGCACCCATCGAGTCATCGGCAGCTCCGGGACCTGTTCCTGAGAGCAGCAAGACTTAGGACCCCATTAAGTCAAAAACGCACGCGAAATCTGAGCGCGCGCGTGGGAGCAGGACTCTGGGCGCAGAGTGCCGGCTGAGCAGAGGCGTGGGTGGAGGCAGACACAACCTGGAACTAAAGCCTAAGTGGGGAACCAGTGCAGACGGGTATACGACTGTGGAAGTAGCTCCCTGAGACTTGTAAAGGAACCTCCTGCAGAGGATCAAGCAAGGGAATCCACCAGGGGGCTTGACCTTGGAAAAAACTAGAACTCAGACCTCAGGAGCCAATAGATCTCTGATAGACACTGAGCGCGAGGATAAACCTGAGAAGCTGCTGGGCTAATGATGGCTAATCAGT
>NC_058133.1:273248225-273299051 GCF_016433145.1 Gracilinanus agilis | reverse complement strand
GGGGGGGTGCGGGGGGGGGGGGGTTGAAGGGGAAAGGTGGAGCATGAATCATGTACCCATGTTAAAAATGAATATTAATAAATGTTAAAAAAAATTAAAAAAAAATAAAAAGTTTAAAAGAAAAAAAACCCCTATAATTTCATGATATTTATATTTTAAATAAAATACTTCTCTGTATGTGGCTGCATGGGGCCACATGCCATCGAAAATGGCTATGTTGTCAGTGCTGACACACTTGTCATAGGTTTGCCATCAGGGGTCTAAGGTCAAATAGGTGGAATCTCCAAGAAAGGGTCCCCTTTGAGTTCATAGTTAGTCCCCAACTCATTAGACTTTGAGTCTTGTTTAAATATCATGTTGATTCAGTACTCCTAACTTCTAATTTCAAGAGAGAAGTTAGAAGAGGCTAACCTTACTTCAGGTTGCTGAAGGAAAAGACTCTAGGAAGACATAAAAGAAGAGCTGGCCATCTGGATCATGTCCCTATATGAAACTTACTTACTACTCTAGAGACTTCAGGAAGTTTCCCCTTCGTTGAGAACTAAAACCCTCTCTCTTGATTGAGCTGAGTTAACTTGCTCCCACTGGAGAGTTCCTTTATTCTCTATTGTCTGGTACATATTGTTAAACTGGAAAAAACAAGAACTATTAAATAGTCAGAAAAACCATGTATATAATCAAGAAGAGGGGTTTGGCAAATTTTTCTCAGGCCATCACAGAGTTGCATGCCACAAACCTACACAAAGCCCTGAAACTCTGGCTGCTCTGACCATGGAACCCTAGGAATGCCAACCATTTGAGATCAGAGATTGATTGGCTTTACAATGGCTACAAAGAAAAAGAGGAGTCCTAGACAGGATTATCAGTGAGAGGCTGATGGACACAAAAGGGAAAAATCCAGCCAAGGGCTGGGCTACCTTGGTAAAGGACTTTGGCCTAAGAAGAAAAACCATTGGGACAAAAAGGATACTTAATCTAAACCACTTTAAGGTCTATGTTAATCTGAAATTTGTGAAGCTGTTAATCTGAAATTTGTGAAGTTGTTAATCTGAAATTTGTGTAAGTTGGGCTTTCTCTCCGGGAGAAACTCTCATGTGATAAGGTCAAACTTGAGATCTTCACCTTCAAGCTGACTAAAATGGGGATCAGATTTCACAAGGATACAAGTTTGAGGCTTTCTAGATTCCACATCGACAATATCCTTCTATGTAGACTCTCACTAATTTCTGTTTTGCTGTGATTTAGACAAAGGGGTTTCTTTGCCTTTTGCTATATGTGTTCATTATGGAACTGGCAATTGGAAGGAAAGGGGTCAAGCCTTGGACATGGGGCTTGGGGTCTTCCTCTTTCCCCAAAATGGCAAAATGAAAGAAGGTAAATGGAACCCGATTATATTCCCTTGACCATTGATAGCAAACCTTTTAGAGGGGCAGGTGATGTCCTCAGGCACATATGGAGAGGGGGAGGGGAAGAGCCTAGCCCCCACATCCCTCTGGCTTTCTAGTAACAAGCTCTGGACAACTCTGTGCTGGGGCAATAGTGGGCATGTCCAGAGAGAGAGCTCTGAGTGCCCTCTCTGGCACATGTGACATAGGTTCACTACCAAGGCCCTAGCCTATAATATTGAGGGAACTAATAAATATACTTCTAACCTGATACTGGTCTCTCTGAGGAGAGCAAAGTGGTAGCTTCTAGCCTTAACTTCCTGTTTCCTCTCCTGGTAGGAATAAGTTGCTTTTGAAGAAGGGAGGTGAGAGAAGAGATTAGAGATGTCTCTTCTGCCTCTTTTGGAACTACACAAGAACAACCTCACTACACACGTGGGACTTACTACTCTCTTCACTAGATGTGGAAGCTCTATCTATAGGAATATAATTTTTGGTCACTTATTTTTTTTCGAAATATTGTTGAATTTGGGAGCTGAGGTCTTTTCCCCCTAAAAACTAGAACAAATTACTTTCTATACTGTTTTGAAAATGCCAGAGAAATTTACACTTGTCTTTAACATCAAAATTTGAACCAAATTGGGAACACAACTAGCATAGTGCACACCCCTGCTTTATTTTGACAGGGTCTTCAATGACAACTTCAAAACCTTGTAATTTCATTTCTTTTTACTGACCTAGAATAAAATCCATAGTGGCAGCAACCCCTTAGCAGGTTTTGTCCCTCATCCTACCTCCTTCCTTGCTGATCCCACCTCTATGGCTATAGTCAACCCTGTGAAAGTAAAGGGAAGGAGGCTTTTATATCTTGTTTTGAAATACACCCCCTTTCTCTTCCCCACAAGGGTCAGAGGAATGAATGAATAAGTAAATTTGGGGGAAGCATGATAGAAGCTAGGGAAAGGAAAAGGAATAGCTAAGTTTTGGGGGCTGTGACCAAGGGCCTCTAACCTCCAAGACTATAGTAACATTAGTGTATGACACTGCTTACAATGTCTGCTTCAAGCCAAAAATGTCTGTCTTCCTTAGACAGGAAGAGGAAACTGCTGACTGTAAAATCTAGAGACAAGAATTCCAGTTCTTAGGCCAAAATATGATAGAATTAGATTAAAATGCAGTTAGGAAATATTTAACAAGATTAAAAAATACAATCAAATATAATTTGTGATTTTCTAAATTGATATATGTCCTTATTTGTGGCTTAGTGACCCCCATTTCTATTTGAGCTTGACATCTCTGTCCTAGACTACTAACTTATCCAAAATGACACAGCTGGACATTTTCGTCCCTCTGAGTCCCAATTTCCTCATCCTAAATGGACCTTGGCTGGAACAAAGGACTAATCCAATCCACCAATCCATTCTAATATAATCTTCCTTCTTTCCTCTCTTTTTCTCACTCTTTCCCCTTACCTTCTGTCTTAGAATCATTAATTTCAAGGCAGAAGAGTGACTTGACCAGAATCATACAGCTAGGAAGTGTCTGAGACCATATTTGAACCCAGGACCTCTTGACTCTAGGCCTGGCTCTCTATCAACTGAGCCATCTAGCCACTCCTAATGTAATATTTATTATGTACCTACTATGTTCCAGGCACTGTGCTAAATGCTGAGTATACGAATCATAAAAAGAAAATCATGGGGAGAATAATAATTGCACTCCTTACCTCCCAAGGTTGCAACACTAACTGGCCTCAGACTCAGAAAGACTGGTTCAAGACCTTGACTATGACTTGGCTATGTGACTCTGGGCAAGGCTTTAAGACTGTAAGTGTTGGAGTAGGTGTCAATCTGCATTAATGAAAGAAGTTTCCAGGCACCCTAAGAAATCACTGTTGGGCTGAGGGCTTTAGAAGGAGGGGTAATAAGGAAATGTAGCTATTATCTTGACTTTCCATCAGGCATCTGTTGCTCCTCAACATCTGGGATCAAGATGCCTCTCCCAGATTAGCCTCATCACCTATAAATTACCATGCTGCTAATTCAAGCTTTGAAGGATACCACCCCACTTAGTCTCATCTCTCAGCTGATTGGAGAGCTGGAAGGTGGAGTAACAAACTCCTCCCAATATCTTCCTTTATTGAGGCCAAAAATTTTCTGCAGCTCTTATCTCGAATCCATGGAATAATATGCAAGATGCCTTTATGTTGGCTACCTCCAGCTGTCCCTCCTAATACTATCTTTCCATCCTGCTTCCATTTGTGGATGTCTCCCCCAATTACATTTTTTAAAAAAACCTTACCTTGTCTTAGAATTGACACTAAGTATTGGTTCCAAGGTAGAGGAACAATAAGGGCTAGACAATTGGGATTAAGCAACTTGTTCAGGGTCACACAGCTATGAAGTATCTGAGGTCAAATTTGAACCCAGGACCTCCCATCTCCAGGCCTGGCTCTCTATCCACAAAGCCACCTAGCTGCCCCTCCCCCACTACATTATACATTTTTTGAGGGCAGGAACTGTCTTTTTATTAATTGTATCCCCAACCTTTAGCAAATCCCTGGCACATAATAGGTGCTTAATACATTTTTATTACATTAGATTGGATTGGATTGGCATTCTGTCCTTCCCCTTTCCTTTAAGCTGGTTCTCTCTTACCAAGGGTCTCTCCTTCAGGCTGTCTAGGGTCTGCATCAGAGTCAAGGCGGCTTTCAAAGCATCTGGGGCAGCAGGGACCACTGCCAGGCAGGGCATACTGCCCAGAGTTAAGGGGTCTTGTACAATCCAAGCAGCAGAAATGATCTTCGTGCCAGCGCCTCCCTGCAGCTTCTGTGCATCGGCCAGAGAAGATGAGCTGTGGAGGAAGGGGAAGAACAGAAAGACAGAAATGGAGGGACTTGATTAAAACTGGGGAGATTGAGTCTTGCAAATGATAGAGTGAAGCATAGGGCCCTAGACAGAACAATAGACTGTAAACTGGAAGACCTGGCTCCTCAGAAGGGCTCTGCAGCCCTCCAGCCACTAACCTGGCCAAGGGCTTTAATTTCCAAACTGTAAAGTAAGGGAATTGGGCTAAAATGGCTCCAAGGTTGGTCCTCTGGAGGCCTCCACCTCTTCCCCTGCCCTAGCCCTCTTTATCTCCTTCCTACCCTTCCTTCCTGAGGGAGTTATACCTACTTGGTCACAGGCAGGACAGCGAGGTCTGAGCAGTTCCGCATGATGCCTGCCACAATACAGGTGCCCTTTATGGTAGAAATAGATCAGGTCGAGTAGGGCCTGGCTACAGGCCTGACAGGTAAAGCAGCCAGGATGCCAGCAACTACTCTCTCCTGCCCTAGCTGCAAATACCCCAGGCTCACCTGGTCTCAGATTTGTACCACACTGTGGGAAAAGGAACAGTGTCAGAAAAGAGCCAAGAAAAATTTCCCATCTCCTCACCTTCCAGCCTCCTGCATGTGGCTTCCAGAAATTTTCATACCTTTCACTTTAGCCATCTATTCTTTCTCCCACCTCTCTAACTCTACCATTCACCTCCAAAAAATACCCATTCACACATATGCAGTGCCCCAACCACACATACCATCTATCTCCTATCACAGTGATGGCGAACCTATGGCATAGGTACCAAAGATGACACACAGAGCACTCTACCCAAGAGTACCTTATGAGAACAGCAAAGGGACTTGGGTGGAGCTTCTCCCCTCCCCCTCTCCATGAACCTGATGAGATCTTTTCACATCCCCAGCCCCTCTACCCAGTAGCCCAATGGGAGCACACAGTGGGTAAAGTGGGCAACTCATAGGGGGTAGAGCTGGAGGGGAGCAGAATACTCAGGCCACCCACCCAGCGGCCCAATGGCAGTGCTTCCTCCCTCCCCTATGTGGGGTAAGGGGCAGAGGGTGCACCTAGCATTTGGTGTGGGGAGAGGAACATGGCATGGAATCTCTGGGGGAGATGGGTATGGCACTGGATCTTAGGGGTGGGGTGAGGGTGGGGTCTGGCACTCTATCTCTAAAAGGTTTGCCATCACTGCCCTATCATATTCCTTCCCCAAATCTAGCTTCTATCATAACCTCTTTCTATTTTTCTCTTCCATATAATTTCCTCTTGATTCTAATTTTTCTTAAATTCTTACCTTCTAACTTAGTAACAATTCTAAGACAGAAGAGTAGCATGGGCTAGGCAACTAAGTGACTTATCCAGGGTCACATAGGTAGGAAGTGTCTAAGACTAGATTTGAACCCACACCCTCCCAACTCCAGACCTGACTCTCTCTCCACTGTGCTACCTTAGCTGCCCTTCCCTTAATTCTATTTATGAAATATTCTTCCCCCTCTCTTCCTTACTGCTTCTTGTTTTTTAAAGACCTAATATTTCATCAATGTAGAAAAGTCTAAGTAAGGAGCTTCTTCTCCTAAAGTAAATCAAGATCTTCTCTGAAAATTACAGTCTTAGAGCACTACCTAAGGGCCCTGAGAGGTTGTGTCCTCCTCGCAGTCACAAAGATATGGCAATTAATCCCAAGTTTTCTTGATTCTGTGGCCAGCTCTCTATCTGCTGTGCCATACTGACTCTTCAGATCCTTCAATACCCTCCATAATGCAAACCTTCTATATGACTCCCGGAGTTCAAGGTAGATAATAGTGACTGATTAGGACATAATGGTACCAGGAGCAATGGGATTCTGGAGTAGCTCACCTTCTCACACATATGCCCTTCAAACCTAGGAGGCACCAATCGGATGACCCCCTGACCCAGGGCCTGCTGTCTCCGATGGGCACTGAACAGTCGAAGCTGAACTCTCTCTTCTTCCCCAAGAGTTGAACAGTACCGTTCCTGTTAAAATATTTGAATGATGGATAGATAGTGAAGCAGAGGAGGGGAAGTGTAAATTTAGGCCAAAGGAAAAACAATAGATTGCTAGGAAGAATGGAGATTATAGAGTCTTCTTGCTTAAAAAAGGAAAACTGGGAAGAAGAGGCTAGTAGATGGTCCAATAGGAGAGAGAGGAAGAAAGCTGAATGCAAGCCTATCAGAATTTCACCTCTTCCAAGAAGCCTTCCTTGACCATTCAATAGCACTAATCTCATAGAATCATAGAATGAGAAGTGACTTTAGATGTCAACTACTCCAAACAACTCATATTTATTTGTAATAATTTTATTATTATTCCCATGTTTTTCCCCTCACTAATCCTTGTTTCAAAAGAAGCACTGTAAAATTTTCCAGTTCTAACCACAGTCAGTGCTCAATGTATATAGGATGGATCAAGATGAACTGCTCTGGGAGAGAGATGACAAAGAAAAGAGAAAGGAGAAGGGGAACTCAGCAGATGAGGGGTGCATTTTGGGGCTCACATCACTGTCTTGTGGAGGTAGCTGCTGCAGGAGGGTTCGTATCCGAAGCCAATTTGGGGACCTGCCAGGATCCACATAGGAGGACTCCCAGTCACAGTGTACTGGCACCTGAAGAGACAAAGCAGAGCCCTGGAGCCAGCTGGTGGGATTTATTATATGTCTGGACTTCTTTCATCACCTCTTCCTCTCCACTGAAACTGTTCACTTTTCATATTTATAGCCCTGCTCTTTGTAGTGGCAAAAAATTGGAAAATGAGGGGATGCCCTTCGATTGGGGAATGGCTGAACAAATTGTGGTATCTGTTGGTGATGGAATACTATTGTGCTAAAAGAAATAATGAACTGGAGGAATTCCATGTGAACTGGAATGATCTCCAGGAGTTGATGCAGAGTGAAAGGAGCAGAAACAGGAGAACATTATACACAGAGATAGATACACTGTGGCAAATCGAATGTAATGGACTTCTCTACTAGCAGCAATGCAATGATCCAGGACAATTCTGAGGAACTTATGAGAAAGAGCACTATCCATATTCAGAGGAAGAACTGTGGGAGCAGAAACACAGAAGAAAAACAACTGCTTGATCACATGGGTCGATGGGGACATGATTGGGGATATAGACCCCAAGCAATCACCCTAATGAAAATATTAGTAATGTGGAAATAGGTCTTGATCAATGACATAAGTAAAACCCAGTGAAATTACTTGTTGGCTATGGGGAGGAGGGGAGGGAAAAAAGATGAATCATGTAACCCTAGAAAAATATTCTAAATCAATTATTTAAATAAAATTTTTCAATTAAAAAAAGAAAAAAGCCTAGAGATGGGAGGTCCTAGGTTCAAATCCAGCCTCAGATACTTCCCAGCTGTGTGACCCTGGGCAGGTCACTTGACCCCCATTGCCTACCCTTACCACTCTTCCACCTATAAGTCAATACACAGAAGTTAAGGGTTTAAAAATTTAAAAAAAAATTTAAAAAATGAAAAGAAAAAAAGAAAAAAATAACTGTTCACTTTTCTCCCCTTCTACATTTTCTATTCTATATTCCTTCTACATTTATGGAATTCCTTCTCTGTTCCTGATTCACTTTCATCTAAGTCCACAGGGCTTGACTCATGCCCACAATCATGGGGGTATTTGAAGGATCAAGAATACTATGGGTTGCTAGGTAGTACAACAAATACAGTGCCGGGCTTAAAAGTCAGGAGTATTCATCATCCAAAATTCAAATCTAGTCCCAGATGCTTACTAGCTATATGACCCTAGGTAAGTCACTTAACCCTATTTCCTTCAGTTTCTCATTTGTAAAATGAGCTGGAAAAAGAAATGGTAAACCACTCCAGTACCTTTGCCAAGAAAGCTCCAAATGGGTCAAGACTGAATGACAGCAAAGGAATATTCTCTATACCCTAAAATATCTGCTCCACTGGGACTTGAAACTTCATCATTAGAAATTCATTCATTTGACTAAGTATTGCCCTTTTCTCAAAGTCCTCTTTTAAAATGTGACTCTTTGGGATGCATGAAATCTCTGATATTATTAATGCAAATGCTCCAGAAGGTCTGATTTTCAGCCAGACAAAAGACCTGAGGGCAGCATATCCGGAGTGGGGAGAGTTGTATGAGATAGTTTGGACCAAAATTGACTCAACTGGTTTAAAGATCTAATTCTAATATTGTATTATTTCTAATTTTTACCTTTTAAATTGAGGCTCAGATCTGGCCTTTAAATCTCTTTCCTCATTCCTTTGTTCCTAACAAAACCAAGGAATCCTTTCACATTCCCTATTCCGGTGAATTTTCTAAGTTGGGGCAATTGAAATGGAAGATTATGGGCTCCATCAAGTTCAGTAAACAAAATCCATCTTAGGCCAGGTGTGTCTTTGGGCAGCAGGATATTGTTCTTGAATTCTGCATTGGGGTGGATGAACATTGTCACTCTTAACCAGACTTAATCTGATTTCTTCATCTAGACGTTGGTATTTTAGGATTGGATATGTGATTTCCCATAACTAGGAATTGGGGAGGGACTACAAAAATGATTCCTTCTTCTCATAAGGTATTCACCAATTAGAGACATCTAAAGGATGGTTGAAAAATGAAATTCCAAAGTTGTATTTAATGACTCAAGATGCTGCATGTCTTGGTCTTTGATCACCAATTAATTTACTGACCAATTAATTTACTGGTTATTGCTATCAATAAACTGATTTTCTTACTTTGAACCCAGTTCCTCAGAATTTGTAATCATCACACTGGAAAAGCAAATTTCCCCAAGAGATAGAAGGTTCTGCTTGTCCAGGAAGGAAAAAAGGTAAGAAGGGTTCTTATTACCTGGGAAGGAAGAGGATCAGTTCTTTCCTCCTCCAGGGTGAAGTAGGATTCACTGTCCAACAAGCAGACTGTTGTCTTCTGATCTCTGCAGGTGGATTTATCTTCTTGGTGGGAGCAGATTTCAGTAAGCTCAGATAGCATAAGGACACAGGAAGAAGCTACTTAAGGAAAGGAGTCTGTAATAATTAATGATTATGACAGCATTAGTATAGTGCTTTGAAGTTTGAAAAGCACTTTAATATTTTCTTATTCTATCCTCACAACATTCATAGGAGGCCAGTGCTATTATTATTCCCATTTTATAAATGAGGAAATTGAGGCAACCAGATGATAAGTGACTTTCTCAGGGTCACTTTTTTTTCAGGAAGAAAGAGCCATGGACTAGGAATCAAGAGAGCTGAGCATATCACTTAACTTCTCTATGTCTCAGTTTCCTCACATTTAGAATCCATGATTTTCTAAGGTCATGTTAACACTCTCTGATTCTGTGTTCTGTTCCTCATTAAGCAGACACAGTCAGAATTCTTCACCCTTTTCCATACATGACATGCTATAGCCCAAAATTTAGTCAAAAGATCTGAGTTTGAATTTCACCCCTACTACTGTCTTGTTGTGTAACCTTAGACCAGTTAGGTTCCCCCTTCAAAGATGTAGTCTCCTCAGCTGTAAAATTAAGGGGTTGAATTAGAGAATCCTTGGGTGCTCTTTTAGCTATGTGAATGTGATTCTGATTCTATCATGCTGCCCTAATTTCAACCTCTAAGTCTTTTCTTCTTTTCTTCCTTCCCATCCAAATCTCACTCATCTTTCTAGGGTTGGGGCTCATGCAATCTTCCCTGACCACTAGAGCCCCCATTGATTTTTTCCTCCTCTGAACTTCTATTCTACTGATAGTCCTTTGCACTATAGCATTTAATTCCTCTATCAGTTTTCTATTTTTGTTTTTCTTCCTAACTAGATTGTAATATGAGTAGCTGAGTGGTTCAGTATATAGAGGGTTGGGTCTGAAGCCAAGAAGATTCATCATCCTGAGTTCAAATCTGGCCTCAGGTATTTTCTAACTATGATTTCCTGGCCAGGTCAGTTACCTTTGTCTCAGTTTCCTCCTTAATAAAATAAACTGTAGAAGGAAATGGCAAACCACTGTAGTATCTTCTATCTTCACCAAGAAAACCCCAAATGGAGTCATGGAGAGTTGTACAAAACTAAAAAACAAATGAAAGGCTATACTATCAATGTGTGAAGGCTAATGCTCTTATATATCAGGTATGGAATCTGTCTTCTACCCCCTTCAACCTAGCATAGTACTTGAAACAAAGCAATCAATAAATGTGTTTAATGATTGAGTTTTGGTCTTGATTTCCTCAACTCTAAAATGGGAATAATAATTCTACTACCTCACAGGTTAGCTATAAGGAATTTGCTTTTATAAAACCACAAATCCTTATATGAAGGGGAGCTACTCTTATTAAATATCCTGACTATGGTGTTGACAGAGTCTCGAGGATTAAAGTAATAAAGCTGCCCTACTATATCAGCCCCTCCTTCTGTAGTCAGATTTCTTTATGAGTGTCCCCTTTCCTACTCCATCCCACCTCTCCCACACCCCATTTCCTTCCTCCTACCTTCCCAAGGGTCCACTGCTAGGTTTCCTGTAGGGAGGAGGTCAGACCTGAGTGTTTACTCTCATCCATCCCCCCACTCATTCAGCCATTTTCTCACAGAAATGCTGAACTCCTGAGAAAGACTCTTTGAATTAGAGCATCTCAGAATTAGAAGAAGCCTCAGAAGTCAAATTATATTTGAACAAGATCCCTGGCAAGTGATCATCCTAGCCTGTACTTGAAGATCTTCTATAAGGGACAAGTCCCTAACTCTTAAAAGTGATCCCATTTCTCTATAGGACAGTTTTTGTTAGGAAGTTTTGCCTCCATGCGACTTCCCCAGGATACTGTTGCTAGTTTTGATCTCTGAGGCCAAGCAGAATAAGACTATGCAAAGAATTTCGTCAAGCATAACTGCTGCCATGGAAAAAGAATGTTTAAGTCTGGAGGCAGAAGACCTGGGTTCCAATCCAATTATTTTGCTTCTAAATAGTTATGCCAATGAACCTTTCTCTGTGTCACTTCCCTCCTCTCTAAAATGAGGGGGTTGAACAAGCTGGCCTCTGCAATCCCCTCCAGTTCTAAATATAAGATTCCACAAAAATCATTATTTCATTTGAAAACTGTGCCCTCCCCGGTGTTACTCTCTCCTATAGGCTTTGGATCTTCATCCTAAGAGAGGTAGATAGACCTGTCAGAAAAGAAATAGCTGCTTGACATGGAAAATAATATTTTTTGGCAGCAAATATGAATGCTTTTATTTTCTTGCTCCTCACCTTGATTCCCTCTTCCTTCCCTTTTTTACTTCCTAGGCAGCTGCCTGCCTTGCCTGCCCTTAGTTTCAGCCTTGGTCTAATTGCATTTTCAGGAAAACAAATCTATAGATTTTTTTGAAGGGAGCAACCTTGTGTCTTTAGGTGCCAGGGGGAGATCCAGCTTGGGTGGAGCTGGATTTCAGAAGGAAGCTCCCTAAATGATGATGGCCTGGACACAGGGCGTTTCCTATTCCCCTAAAATCCCCTTGTACAGAAGTCGATTCCACCCCTAGTGCCTCCCAGGCTCCCATGGTCCAGCCTTGTGCCAACCCCTAGGCCCTCCCCATTCACTTGCCTGTTGCTTTCTCTCCTTGTTACCCTCAGAGTTCTCTTAAGAAGTCCCCGAGGGGGCAGGTATCGCGGGACTCCCGGGAGCCAGAGAGTAGGAGAGATTAGGCTTCGTCCCGGTTTAGGAGTCCTCAGTTCGGAGGTGGGCACGAATTTTCCTTCTCTTCCAACCAGCTCAATGATTAACCAGCTGCCCGCCCCGCCGGGGGCAGTGCCCTGTGGGGCCCCGGCGCAGGCCGGATGGGTGGGGAGGAGAGCAGAGAGAAAGGAAGGGAAAGAGGCAGGATTCTGGCATGGGATCCGCCTCCAGAGAGAATTGTCCTAGCCACCAAACTGGTGGGGAGGAAAACAGGACAGGTGGAGAGCGGGAAGGAAGCAGATCTACTGCCCTGTCCCAAGACACCTTGTTGTTCTCCCTCCCCTCCAGTCCCCAAAGGGGTGTTAGGCTAGGGAACTAAGGGTTCTCACTTCCAGCCAGGCCGTTGCGTCTACCCTCCGCTCACCCTCCATTCCCGTCCTCTCTTCTCGCCAGCCCTACCCCTTCCAATTTCGCTCTCTCCCAGACGGCTGCATGGAGCCAGAAGTAGGAAGCACAGGCCCTGGAAAGTTTGATCTGAAACGTGAAAGGAGTGCGTGGGGTGCGGGGAGAGAGCGAACGCCCCAGTATCTCGATACAGAACAGTGCCGCATAGCCTTACCGTCCAGGTCTCCAAACACAGTCAAATAAAATAAACATGAGGAATTGCACAGGTTTGCATTCATTTGTATGTCATTCATTTAATGTAAAATAAAGATACACCTTGCTCTCCCTCTCCCCAGAAAGAGTTCCGAGACCTCGCCCCTCCAGTCTTCTCGGGTGTTCAGTCCGTTCCACTCCTCTCCGAATCTCCTAGATCCTCCCTTTCCTCGCCCCTAGTGTTTGCCAACCTCTTCCCCCTCCACTTTAGAGTCTCTCTGAAGCAGCAAGGCACCTGAAGAAGAAACAGGACATGGCTTGTTCAGGCAGCCCCACCAGCACTCTTTAGCCTGATCTACACCATCCAAGACCTTGAACCAATAATTTCAGGAATACTAGTGGCCCCAGAGCAGCAGCCCTTCTTACCACCCTGCCCAGGCATCAGGGAGGGGAGCAATCAGTGTAGAGAGGCTTTTTTTTTTTTTTTTTAAACTCTTACCTTCTGTCTTAGAATGGATACTAGATATGGTTTCCAGGAAAGAAGAATGGTAAAAGCTAGGCAATTGGGGTTAAGTAACTTGCCCAGGACCTCATAGCTAGGAAGTGTCTGAGGTCATATTTGAACCTAGGACTTTCTGTCTCCAGCACTGGTTCTCTATCCACTAAGCCACTTAGCTGCCCCTGAGGCCCATCTTCTCTTCTACCACCATCACCAACTGCTGACCAGCTGTTATAGGTGAGGGGTGGCAGCATTCCCTAGTCCACCAGCCCTTGAAACCATTATCTAGAGGAAGTAAACCTTTGTGGATATGTGGTTGCTTCTGAGGGTTACAAAGCCACAACTACTCAAGACCCAGAAAATAAAGCTCATCATCAGAAATGGGGAGAGATAGAGAGAGGCACACAGAGAAAGAGACAGACACGGAAACAGAGAGAGCTGAGACTCCAGCAGTTTCCCCATAGCTTTGGAAATGTCTGTAATACAAGCCACTTTAGAATTATTATTATCAAAGAATAGATAAGATTCTATAGTAAAGACTAAGCTGGAGTCAGTTCATAATTTAGATTACAGTTCAATGAACAGTTTGCTTCAACAGAACAATATACACAACTTTCAGCATACTCTAGAGCTGTGTTGGTGAACCTATGGCACCTATGCCAGAGGGGGCTACTCACCTCTCTTCACATGTGCCTGAGATAATTTCTCATATCACCTGTCCCTCTGCCCATCAGCCCAATGGGAGTGCTTCCTCCCTCCCCTGTCTGGGGTTAGGGGGTTCTCACAAGCAGCCTAAGGGTTGCAGTTTGGGCACTTAGCCTCTAAAAGGTTCACCATTACTACTCTAGTGCAACAGTTCTCAAACTTTTTGGCACAACCCTTTTACACTCCTAAAAAGTATTGAGGAGAGGCAACAAAGTGGCTCAGGGGACTAAGAGAGCCAGGCCTAGAGATGTGAGGTCCTGGGTTCAAATATGACCTTAAATACTTTCTAGTTGTGTGACTCTGGGCAAATCACTTAACCCCAATTGCCTAGCCCTTACTTAGTATTTGATTCTAAGATGGAAGGTAAGGGTTTTTAAAAAATTATTGAGGACCTTTGCCGAAGCCATTGAGGCTGTGAGGTTAGCACGGCTACTCACAAGCTCTGACAATCCAGCACAGCAGGTTGTCAGGAGGATGGAGATTCCACACTCAGTTTACCCTATATGATTCTTTTTACAGTGACATTCACTTGCATTGAAATTATTGCAATCAATATCCTTATCCAGCTCAAAAGAGACACAGAAAAACAATACAGGTTCATGGCAAGAACAATCACAGCCAAAGACTACCCACTATCCAAAAATAAACCCCTGTACAACCTCTTAGAGTAGAGAAATTTCCCCTAGAATCAGCCCAGCAGAAAACCAGCAGTTAGTGAGTTAATGCAAGTTTCTAAAGTTCCCAGCAAGAAAATACCTGGCCTGAGTTTGTTTCCAAACTCCTAAAGACCACAGAAACAGTGAAACACAAGGAAATTAAGGCAATGACAAATTAGCACAGAATCACCCTACCAGAACTGTATTCTTAGTGATCCTATAACAGAAAAAACACCATGGGAACAAAACATTGGACCAGACTGATATTATTGTATCTTATTGGATGTAATCAAATACCATAACTATCTCCTTGATTGATGATGGGAATGAATAGTATAATGTAACTATATACATAATATAATTAGTTAAAATATAATTAAATAGTATGCTTAGCTAGGAACTGATGTATTTGTACCTTACGCATGGCTGAAAAGAATAAGTTCAAACTAAGCCACCCTGTAATGAATAATTTTTGACAAGCTTGCTTCTTTGTTTAACCACAGTAAGATATTTGGTAAATGTCAATCTTGTGATGTTTCAAAAGTTAATATGTGATTTTGAATGTATGGGAAGAAAAAAACCTGTATGAGATCATAAAGAAAAGAGGGTATAAAAATTAAAATCAGCAGATGGCACTTCAGATCAGCCACTGCAAACCTACTTGGTCTCTGGCTCTTCTCACTCCATTTTCACTCAATTGTCCCGCCCCCAAGGGGAACTGGACTGCTGGTAACCCCCCAGCAGACCTTCTATAGAGTTTTCATTTATGTGGACTATATCTACCAATATTTACAATATTATTAATTAAGAACTTTTAGTACTGTTGCTTAATTTCTAGGCTTTGGAGGGAAGAGAAGCAAAAAGGGGCTTTCCTTGTGCCTTCCATCCTATCTTATGCTAACCTCCTGCTTGATCTCCAGCCTCTTCTAGAAAGAAAAAATGGCACCTGCCACTCGATTATAAACATTCTCATGCTTGGTCATATCCTACCCTTTCAAATGATTCTGAATCTTTTGTAGGTCATCATCTAAACCCTTACTCTCCCACACCTTATTCAATATTCTTATTCCCCTCAATCCTCCCACTCCAAGGTCCCAGCCAAATAAACCTGACCCTTCCACTGTGCCTTCTGGAATGCCTGTTCCATAGGCAATAAAAATTGCCTTCATCCTGAATCTTTTCTTCTCTCCTCCATTCCATCTTATAGCAATTAGAGAAACCTTGCTACATTCTGACAACATATGGAATACTCCTCGAACCCCATTGCTACTTCCAGATTCTCCACTTACCTCCATGATTCAGTAACTTCTCCTCCAAGGTTCATGCAATTCATATCTTAACACCCAATCAAAATCCAGGTAACTGTTATCTACAGACATTCAGGTTGCTCCTCTTCCTTCCTCAAGGAATTCAGTCCTTGCCTCACAATTTTTCTCTTCTCCCCAATTCCTGTCCTCATACTAGGGAGCTTCACAACATAGGTATTGACCCTCTTTTATACACCCTGATCACTCAGTTCTTCATCCTCTTCACTTTTCCATGACCTATTCTTTTATTCCACCTCAGGCATGCACAAAGACAATCATGTACTTGATCTTGCTATCACTCCCAAATGCAGAACCCCTATGTTCAAGAGTTCTGAAATCCTCTTATCTGGCCATAATCCATGGGCTTTCCACTAGTCTTTGTGCCTTCCCTCAGGAAATTCTATTCCTTGTCCACACCATTACCTTGTTCCTTTAGTTTTCCCTTAGGTCTTCACTCCTGCTTTAGCTATCTCTTCTTTTCTTATTTTGAGCCCTTGGGGAATTAGTTAAATTCTACACTGAGCTCTTCTAGAGTCTCTATCCTCTCTTTGTCATATATATTGCTGACTGTGGCCTGCTAAGCTTTATTTTTGCATTGCTCCACCAGCATCTTCCTTGCTCCTACAGAAGAATTGCTGAACAAAGGTAGAGAAAACCAAGCAACTTTCTGACTGCATCTATTACAAATTTTTTGTTATACAACCTTGATTGGGTCCTCCTTGCTTCTAAGCAATCCTTCTGTACCTCCCTTATGAACTTATTATCCCACTCTCCACAGTGGTTCTTTAAAACCTTTTCATCCCTTCTCAAACTTCCCATGGCTCCCCTTACTTAGCCAACCTCTCAGCTGAGAATCTTACCTCAAATTTTTCAGAAAAAATTGAGACCATCACTGTGACTTCTTTTTTTCTTCCCCCTTCCTCATCTACTATTTCTCAAAGACTTCAGCCACAATTTCATCCTTCACTCTTATCTCACAGGAAGAGTTAGCCTTTCTCCCTACCAAGACTAACCCTTCTTCTTGCACAAGTAATACCATTCCATCTCATTTTCTCCAATAGATTGTCCCCTCTGTCATCTCCATTCTCACTTATCCTCAATCTCTCCTTGTCTAGTGACTCCCTCCTTACTACGTTCAGACATGTATATCTCCCTCCATCCTCAAAAAACTCTCTTGATCCTTCAAACCCTTCTAACTCTCACCTACATCTCTCTTACCATTTGTGGTTAAACTACTTGAGACTATCTATATATTTATGCCTTCACTTTCTTACTTTCTTATTCTTTTTATCCTTTACAATCTGGCTTCTGATCTTATCATTCCACTGAATCTGCTTTCTCCAAAGCTACCCACGATCTCTTAATGGTCAAATCCAAAGACTTTCTCAATCTCTACTCTTCTTTACCTCTCTGCAGGCTTTGACACTTGCTGATCATTTTTCCTCTTCTTGATATTTTCTTCTTTCTAGGCTTTTCCTCTCCTTTTTCTCCTCTTACCTATTAGAGTGCTCCTTCTCAGCTGCTTTTGCTGGATCCTCATCTAGGTCACGTTCTCAAACCTTAGGAGTTCCACAGGGTTCTTTTCTGGGTCCTCTTCTCTAATTTCACTTGATGATCTCATAAGTACCCGTGGATTCAGTTATCCATCTCTATGCTGATGATTCTCCAATCTACTTATTCTTTCTTAAGCTCTTTGCTGATGGCCAGTCTCACATCTCCAACTGCCTTTTTGACATCTCCACCTTGAAGAGCAATAAACGTCTTAAATTCAAAAGGTTGAAAACAGAACTCATTTTCTTTCTCCCTAAGTCCTTACACTTCCTAACTTCCCTATTATTATAAAAGGAACCTCCCTCCTCCCAGTCCCTAGCTCAAAACCTAGGTGTCATCCTTGATTCCTCTCTGCCTCTCAAACTGCACCCTTATGTTATAGGGGAGCAAATTGTGAACCCCTGGGTTCGGGAAGGAAACCCTTCTCAAGAATGAGAGGACTCCAAACTTAGCTTAAAAGTAAAAAGAAAGATTTATTAGTAAGATATGATTAATGGCCAGCAAGACAGCATGAGTGGAACAGCCATGGGAGGCTGCCCCCTGAATCCCTCAATCCTGGGGATTATATACTTTTACAATTGTGGGGGCGTGATGCTGTATCATGATGAGGATGTGATTCTAGAGTGGTAAACATTCAGGTATTTGGTGGTGGTGGGGGTTTGGTCATCTGATTGGGGTCTGCCTGGAGACATAGGGGGTAACCTTCATAGTTTAGGGGACAGATGGATGTCTGAGATACAACTTGATGTTATCGAGGAGGTGTATCTCTTTGTCTATCTCAACTTAAAGGAATTCCAAGGACAATGGTCTTTGCCTGGAGAGTCACAAGGGCAGGAAGGGGGAAGGGAATTCCCCTGTTCACAGCCTGTCTGAGTTAAGGGGTACAGGGTCCCTACCATCTTTGCACAATGCCCATGTCACTTACACCCCCCCCCCCACTGCCCCCCGGCCAATCTGTTGCCAAGCCCTATTGATTTCACCTTTGCAATATCACTTGGAGCACTTGGATTATTGAAAGAGCTTACTGGTGGGTCTGCCTGTTTCAGGCCTCTTCAATCCATCCTTTATTCAGATGCCAAAGTGATTTTAATAAAGCACAAGTCTAAACATGTCATCTTCCTTCTCAATAAACTCCAGTGGCTCCCTATCATCTCCAGGATCAAATACAAACTTCTCTGGCATTCAAAGCCCTTCATTACACAACCACCCCAGCCTCTATACACTCACAAACCCACACCCACCTTTCCAGTTATCTTACATCTTATAACTTCCCAAGTTCTCTTAAACCCACAGGGACATTGACCTCCTTGCAGGCTCATAAATAGGATACCCCATCTCTCAAGACTTGACATTTTTTCTGCTGTGTCCTATGATTGGGAATAATGTTCTCCTCCCTCATCTCCTCCACCTGGGTTCCCTGACTTTCTTCAAGCCCTAATTAAAATCTCATCCTTCAGGAAGGAAGCCTCTCTCCAGAGACTTTTAATTACTTCCTATTTATCCTGAGGATAGTTTGATATTTGATAAACATATTTGTTTACTCGCTTTCTTCTCAGATTAGAACATGAACTCTTTGAGGGAAAGAACTCTCGTTTTCTTTTTAATGTCTCCAGGAATTAGCACAGCCAAGTGGATACTAAATTAGTATTTGATACTTAATAAATGCTTATCAACTGACTTTTATTATGAAAATAGTTTTGACCTTATGGATAGCCTAAAAAGGACTTGGGGATCTTCAGAGGTCCCTAATCACCTTAAAAAAAAAAATGAAATCTCACTTTTAGTAACAACTCTAGTGTCAGGAGGAGCTATAGATAGAGTGGTTAAAGGAAGGGATTTACAAGGAATTATGCTGTCTTTTGAAAGGAACCTATGGCTTGCAAATCCTTCCCATGCCCAGGTAGCAGCACATGAAAACTAGGGTACTGTTAGTCTGTGAACCCTTACTTTCTTGGAAATAATTTTTACTGTTGTCAACCTTGAAAAACACAGAATCACTAAAGTAGTTAGAAAGAACAAGTCTTTAAACAGGACAAGGAAGACAATGCTCTAATTGGCACAGTCATGCACTAGATACCAAACAGAGTCAAGGCTCTGGGATTCTGGGAACAACATCTACAGGGAGAAAAAGCACCTCCAAAGGAGATCTTAAAAATTAGCTGAAGCACTTGGGGGTCTTATATATACTGATAGGGAATAAAGGACAGGAAGGTTCAATTGATAGGCTTTACAGTGGACACAAGGGAAGAAGGAGACTACCTGGGAGAGGCCTTTGCTACAATGGAAGAAACTTCTAAGACAAAAGAGTATTTTTGGTTTGATTTGATTATATCTACTAATTCTATCTAAACTGAGATAATTGGGTACTTTAAGGTTTATTGTTCAGTCTAAGACAAGTTCAGTCAGAGATTTCTTGCAAGGCAAGTTCCCAAGGGACAGAGGCAAAACTGGGGATTCTGTAAACAAAGTTGACACTGTCTTAGTAACAATGCTAAGATAGAAGGACAAGGGCAAGCCAAAAGGGGTTGTCACAAAGTTAGAAATTGTCTGATTTCAAATTTGAACCCAGATCCTCTCAACTCCAGGTTTGGCTCTCTAATCCACTGAGATTTCTAAGCTGCCTCCCAAGGACCTTTTAAGAACAGCTGCCCTAGAGAATCATTGGTAAAACCATTCAATCCCTCTTCAACGACTCCCTCAAAAAATTATACTTTTTATTTGGTGAATCCAAAATTCATCACTGACTGAAGTAATAAAAGACTTGATTTTTCTTTTAGGCAGATCATAACTCTAATCTCTTAACCACTTCCTTTGCTAGCTAATCAGAAAAAGAGGGATCTGGGGTTGGGTTAGAAATTGGTTAGACCTTTGATAAGAATGACCAGAAAAGATTATGGGGACAGACTTTGTTTTGAATTGATAGGAAAAAACTGATAAGCATTTCTCATTTAGATTAGTCCTAAGGCTTTAGATCAAGATTCTAAGAAAATTTCTTTCTTAATAATTCTAAAAGTGTGTGTATGTGGAGGACTTTGTTGATTTCTCTATATTCCTAAGTCTATCTCTCTTTCAAATTTCCCTGGTGTCCCAAGGACACCAGAATCTCTTCACTCTCTCAAAATCTCATTCCTCTTAACCTTGACTCCTTATTCAAGTAAAACTTTTTCTTTTAAGTTACCAATGACCACATTTAACTTCCTTTAAAAAAAATCTTTATCTTCTGGTCCTTCAGCAACATTTGACACTGCTGATTAGCTGCTTCTCCTAGGTACTTACTTTCTCATCCCACGTGTCCAATCTGTTAGAAAACCCTGCAATTTCCACCTTCACAACATCTCTTCTATTTGCCCTCTCTCCATTCACACGGCTATGATATCAGCTTGGGCACATATCACCTGGAGTATTGCAATAACACATTTTTATAAACCCTTGTTAACTTGAAAGCTGGGGACCCCAAGTTTGTCCCTGTTCCCCTGAGAATTCGCCTTTAGGGAGGTCTCACCATTTCAGCCAGAAGGACAGTCCTTAAAGTAGTTTATTATCCCAGCTTAGGTGGGGCTAGCCCATCTAAGCAGATGCCAAGTACTCTTTTAGTCTTAGAAGTCTTCCCCATTGTATCAGAGATTCTACCCAAGAAGATCAAACTGAGCAGGGACCATCCTTTTAATATCCATTGTAATTAAGCCACTCCCTGATACCTCAGCCCCTGAATATGGTTCCTTTCCCAAACCTGATTGTATCCAGTCCGTGTAGTTTGGACACTCCCATTCCCTTGTAACCATAGTAATATCAATCAATCATATTTCCCTGTCCCTTAGTTCCCCCAAAAGTATACAAGTTCCCCAAATTTTATTGTTCTTCAGAGCCATCATCTAGGTGGTGATCCTTCCAGGAATGCATTCCCAGAGCCCCAGGGTGTAGGCACTGTAAAGTTCTTGGCGCTGGGCTCTGTGTAGCAGCAGAATATTGAACTCCTGATTGAAGAGTGGTGTTTTTCTGACTATTTTAACAGTTCTATGTTTTTTCCAAGTTAACTCTCTTAACTTCCATCTTAGAATTTATACTGTGTATTGGTTCCAAGGCAGAAGAACAGTAAGGGTTAGTCAATGAGGGTCAAGTGACTTGCCCAAGGTCATACAGCTAAGAAGTGTCTGAGAGCACATTTGAACCCAAGACCTCTTGTCTCCAGGTCTGGCTCTTTATCCACTGAACTACCTTATTCCCCCTTGCAATAACATTCTGTAAAATGGGGATAATAACACCTCCCTCCCAGAGTCGTAGTAAATATAAAGTAATATTTGTAAAACGCTCCCCCAACTTTAAAATGCAATATAAACGCGATTAATGTGCCTCTTATTAATGGTTTGTTGGCTCGACCTCGAGCGCCCTCTGGCGGCTTCCTGCTCTCCTAGGTCCCTGCAACAGCTGTCGCGTCCTCTAGGGGGAGACCTTCCAGTCTGCTCTCCGATCTCTGCGCCTCCGGCCGAACACGCGTCTCGTTGGTACGGCCTCTGACCCCGGCAGCTGCGGCAGTGGAGGCGGCGGTGGTGGCAGCAGCGGCGGCGGCGGCGGCGGCAGCGGGCTGCGGCGGCGGCAGCTGCGGAGGGAGGGGCGGGGCGGGGGCCGGCGCTGGAACCGGACCCGACCCGACCCAGGAGCCGGGAGCGGGGCCCCTGGCTCCGCATGGACTGCGGGGCGATGTGAGTCCGGGGCGCGCCGGGCCAGGCCGACCCCTCCTCCTCTTTCTCACCGCCCTCGAGTAGCTGCCCTTGGCCCGGAGCTGTGGAGGAGCGGGCCTGGGCTCCGAGGCCGCGGAGGGAGGAAGGACCCGCCCCCGACACCCCACCCATCAGGCTCTGCGGGGTTTCCTGCGGCCCCGGTGCGGGGAGCACCTCTTCCCCCAGCCTCTCACCTCCATGAACGACCCTTTCCCCTATTCGCTTCTCCAACTCCGGGATCTGGCCTGGCCGGATCTGGGCTGGCACCACGGCAGCTGCAGGCATCCAGCGGGCCGGCCATCTCCCCTATTCGTCTGGTCTCACAGCCGAATCTCTTCTGCCAGGGAAGGGACAGGGAGACTTGGAGACTGAGGACAGCAGGGCCGGGCAAGAGGGGCCTAGAGCTCAGGCTGATGATGGAGCAGAGAGCAGGGGCTGCCAGGCCTAGAAGTGTGATAGAACAGAGCAGGGGCTATCAGGCCTGGAGGGGCCTAGAGTTCAGGCTGATGATAGAGGAGGGCAGAGGCTGCCAAGGATGGAGGGGGCCTAGAACTCAGGATGATAGAGCAAAGCAGGGGGTGCCAGGCCTGGAGGACGCCTAAAGCTCAGGATGATAGAGCAGGGACTACCAGGCCTGGAGTGGATTTAGGATGATAGAGAAGAGCAGGGCCTGCCAGGCTTGGAAAAGACCATAAAACAGAATGAGTAAACAGCATGGTTGTCAGGGCTGAAAAGGACCTTAGAATATAGACTGATCAGACAGAGAACAGCAGAATTGGAAAGGAGCTCAGAACATAAAATATTTGGACAGATATTGGATGGTAGAACTGGAAAGGCCCGTAGAATAGAATGTTAGGAAAGGTGTGGAATGGCAGAGTTGGAAGGGACCTTAGAATTTACAGCATTAGAACAAATGAAGAATGGCAGAGCTGGAAGGGACCTCAGAAGGTAGAAGGTTAGGACATAGAGCTTAAAATGCCAGAACTGGAATATACCTTAAAATGGTGTCAAATTCAAATAGAAAAGAGATTACTGAACTACTCATAAGGTTCCCTGTGGACCATGTATTTACTTAGTTATAAAATATTTATGTTTTATCGTATTTTGTTAAATATTTCCTAATTACATTTTTTTTTTTAAATTTTAAACCCTTAACTTCTGTGTATTGACTTATAGGTGGAAGATTGGCAAGGGTAGACAATGGGGGTCAAGTGACTTGCCCAGGGTCACACAGCTGGGAAGTGTCTGAGGTCGGATTTGAACCTAGGACCTCCTGTCTCTAGGTCTGGCTCTCAATACACTGAGCTACCCAGCTGCCCCTCCTAATTACATTTTAATTGATTCTGACCACTGGCATGTTTGACACCTCCACCTTAGAACATAGAATGTTGGAGAGCAGAGCTTGGAATGTTGGAGGGCTGAAATGAACCTTAGAACATGGAATGCTAGAAAACAACATAAAGTGATAGGGCTAGAAGAGACTCTAGAACATAAAATGTTAGATTAGAAAACATAGAATGTTAGGGTTGGAATAGACAAACTCACCTAACAAGAGACAGGCCTAGAGAAGAAAAGTAACTTCTCTAAGCTAGTCAAGGCAAGGACTAAAACCCCAGTCCCCTGATTCCCAGACTTGTGCTCTTTCTAGTACCATGTTACACTGAAAGGGACCCTTGGTCACCTTGCCTGGCAAGTGTGACTAGGTAACAGTCCTGATTTTTCTGGGGCAAAGAGTTCTTGGGAGATACCAGGTAGGTTGCCCGGAATTTGTGGGAGATAATTGGGCATAGGCTAAGTCTGTCTCAGAACAAAATAATCTAAAAGCATATTTATTATTATTAGTTATTGTTATATATAGTTATTGTTAGGAATTAGAGCTTAAAAATGAAATCGACTTAGAAAAACAAAGTATTTCTTGTGAATTTATGTTTAGTGTAATGCAAAGAGCACTAGATGTGGAGTCATGAGATCTGAACTCAAATCCTAACTCTTGTTACCATCATTGTGTGACCTTGAGGCAGTTTTTTGCCCACTCTCAATTTTCTTATTTGTAACAATGTTACAAAGTACATTTCGCTTGAGCTATATAATTTTTAATATCCCTTAGGGCTCTGTCTTATTAGAAACTGATAAAATAGGAGGGTGCAATTTCAGCAGACTGAGGATTTGGGGGCTATTTTCCCTTCCTTTCATTCAAATGGCCTCTTCCTGGAGTCAGGAAGACCTAAGTTCAAATCCAGTCTCAGACACCAGTTGTGTGACCTTAGGCAAGGAACTTTGCCTGTTTGCCTCAGTTTCCTCAATTGTAAAAAAGGGATGATAATAATAGGAATTACTTCTCAGGGTTGTTATAAGGACCAAACAAGATAATACTTTTAGAAAGCACTTGGCACAATACTAGGCACATAGGTTCTACATAAATACTTATTCCCTTATCCCCTCACAGGCGTGTAGGGTTTGTATGCTTCTAGATTCAGATATACCATTAGTCTTGTGACCAGAGGACCCATACACTACAAGATCCCAAATAAGGGAATACCTTTACAGGGCTCCAAAAATGGGACTGAAAGGAAAACTAGTCTAGTCATAAGCAGTAAATACCTTACTTGTCTTGTAAAAGTTCTTTAAAAAATTGAATGTGTTAAATAGATATGATGGTTTTCATAGTAATAAGATTCAGAGGGGCTTCAGAGAAGTCGGATTCATGGGAGGACAATTCTCTCTCCTTTTCCCTATCCTTCCTATTTCTAGTAGTGTTTGGGACTTGAGCAGATGTAGTGGCCCTTTTTTCTTCATAGTGTCTTTAGAGAGAATTCTGTTCCCACTGGTAAATATGGGAGCAGACAGCAAGGTAGTTTTCTTGACAGTTATAGCCTCTGGGTAAGGTATGAAAAGTCTGTGAACCCGCCGTCTTGTCTCTTTTGCCAGGTGAACTCTGGGCCTTTCCCAGATGGAGCCTGGGTGACGTCTCTGCAAGATGGCTACCATGATTCCCCACTGAGGATTGTGGGGATAAAGTGGGAGTCCTCTCCCATCCCTTCCCATGGTCAGCTCCCCAATGGCCTGGGTGAGGTAAGAAGTGGGTTAGGGGATGAAGGAGGTACAAAGTGGGGTAGGGATGGGGTAGTGCCTTACTCAAGACTTTGGGTTGGAGCTAGGGGGAATGTCAGCACACAAATGTGACTTCTTATCTGCCAGTGACCTGCCAATTTTGAGTTCAAGTCCCTCATTTGTTTACTCGTTTGGTTCAACCCATTCTAGTATTGTTCTGGGCTTGAGTTTACATTATATAGTTCAATTCATTAAAGATTTCTTAGGCACTGTGTTGTTGGGGGGAAGGTGCTAGGTCCTGGGAATCCAAATCTTTTAGCTATAGAAATGCTTGCATGGGCCTTCTCTTCTAATGGAAGGAGAAGAGGAATATGTATGTAAATGATTGGGATAAATGATTTGGGGTACAAGGGAATAGATTATTAGGTCAGAGAAGAGGTCTAGGTGAGAAAATTAAGGGCTAATCTCACTTTTAGATGAGCATTTCAGGGAAGATTTCATGGAAGAAGTAGTTTTGGCCTTGGTAGCCCCTTCCAACTTTCCTCCTCATTAACCTTTTCCCCTGTTTGTGGAATCTAATATATTTGCTATGTTTAACTTGGACCCTCCTATCCTGGAAGTTGAGGAAGGCATGAGAAACAGGGTCTGCTCCATGAGAATTTCTGCTGGCCCTTAGCTTGCCCCATAGGGCAGGATGGACAGGAAGCAGCAGGGTAAGCTAGTGCCCAAGTCTCATAGGGCAGAAAGAGATGAATAAAACAAAATAGGTATGTGTGAACAGATAAGAGCAGGATCTAGACTCCCCAAACTTTATTTCCTACTTGGTAGAGCTCTCTCCATTGGCTAGAGAACCAGTCCTGGAGGCTAGTAGGCCTGAGTTCAAGTCTCACCTTTGACAAATCTCAGAACCCTTTGGCAACTCAAAGACTGTAAGGTGCAGAGGAGGTAATGATCTGCATTGATAGATGGAATTTTCTCTTTGAGAATTCCTTACTGTGATAAAATCATAAGCCTGTTTTTTAAAAATATGGTATAATTTTTGTGATGTCAGGAACTGTTTCTTATTTTGCCTTAGTATCCATAGCACAGTGCAGTGCTTGGTAATAGATGCTTGCTGGATTGAAACAAAGAAGCAGAGGTACAGGAAGAAGAAAATCCAGCTTTCACTACAATGCTTTTTTGGATTCCATAGTCAGTAGCAGAGTATATTCTGGGACTCTGCTTCATGATCTGCTTACAGTTGTGTTCTGCATTTTCCTCCTAGGACTGACCAGCTGTTTTGACATCATGGGAAGCTGCCTTGGCTGCCTCTACAGAGACAGTATACCAAACAACCATCCTACAAAATTCAAGGTACTCACCCTCCTTACCACCCGTCCTCCAACTTTCACTTGCCTCCTCTCATTCCTGGGAGAACCTTTTGGACCAGCAGTGGAGGTTTTTCAGGATCAAGGCATGATTCGAAAGGAGTCAGTTTAGCTCCTCAGAAGGAAGTGACCGAGCAAAGAGCCAGACCCAGAGAGAGGAGGTCCTGGGTTCAAATCTGGTCTTAGACACTTCTTAGCTACGTGACCCTGGCAAGTCACTTAACCCTCCCTGATTGCCTGGCCCATACTACTCTTCTGTCTTAGTATTTATTAATTCTCTAAGATGGAAGGTAAGGGTTATTTTTTAAAAAATGTTGGCTGTATGTGAAACAAAGAACTCCCTTCTACCTCTAGGAGGAGCCCCCTTCCCATTCCTACTGTCTGTTGAAGTTAGGACTTGCTTTACTACCCATCTGAAGAGGGAGCCCTTGTCTCAAAGGAGTGCAGCTTTGGGGAGGAAAAAGGAGAAAACAGGCAGTACCTCTCTGGTCTTGTCTTGACCACCTTTGAACTGTCATCTTGTACCCCAGCAGTGCGGTGTGGGATATGTGAGGAAGACTGAGGTTCAGGATCCTAGAATCACAAAATGTTATCATTGGAAGAACCTTTTAGAAATAATCTCATCCAGACTTTTAATGTTACAAGAGAAAGAAACAGAGGCTCCAAAAAGTTTTGTTTGGGCCAGAGTTGTAGGTAATAGGTAAAACAGCTAAGATTTGAACCCAGTCTCTGGTTCCAAATCCACTGTTCATTCTTTTTTATGGAATTGTGGCACAATTCCATACTAACAATATAGATAATCAGAGCTGGAGATCACCTTAAAGATACTTGAGTCCAAGACACTTCTTTTATAGAAGGGAAACTGAGGCTGAAGAGAGGAAGTGATTTGCCCAGAGCCACATAATGAGTCAGTCTTAGCTGGGAATAGAACTTTCTTTTTTTTTTTTTAAACCCTAATATCTTTTATATATCCTTCTATATTAATTTTTTATTTGTTACAGGGCTAGGCAATGGGGGTTAAGTGACTTGCCCAGGGTCACACAGCTAGGAAGTGTCCAAGGCCAGGGAATAGAACTTTCTCTTGACAAGGAATAGTGAATTAGGAAGTGTATCTTTCTGCTCTATAGTCAGAACATATGTGTCTTAGTCTTGGCTCTGCTGTTTATTAGCTGTGCGACTATGGATATACCATTTCACATCTCTGAACCTCAATGTCCTCATTTGTAAAAGGAGAAAATTGGTCTTGATGACTTTCCAAGTTCCCTTCCAGCTCTAAATCTCTATTCCAGTGATGTCTATGGTCTCATCCAGACATAATGCTCTATGTTGGTGATGGTGAACCTTTTAAAACCTTTTAGACACCATGTGCCATGCCCTGTCCCACTCCTGATTGCGTGCTGTGCCCTGTTCCCCCAAAGATCAAGTGGCACCCCTCTTTATCCCAGACAGGGGAGGGAGGAAGAGAGGAGAGTAGCCTGGGCACTCCTCTTAGGGGAGGGAGGAAGTGCTTCCATTGGGCTGCTGGGCAGAGGGATGGGGACTATGGTGGAGAGGGGGAAGGGAGTAGCTCCACCCGAGCCCCTCTGCCTTTCTAGTAACTAATTCTGGGGGGTGATGGCATGCATGCCCACAGAGAGGTCTCTGCGTGCCGTCTTGGCACATGTGTCAGAGGTTTGCCTTCACAGTGCTGTGGTGTGATATTTTAAGGTTCCTTTCTGTTCTGAATCCCAAAATTGGTCCTTAGCTCTCCATGAGCCCTTGATTGCCTCCTCCTTTGCTCTGGTGACTGACTCCTTCTGTGCTCTCTCATCTTGGTCTTTCCCTTGACACCCAGGTAATAAACGTGGATGATGAGGGGATGGAGCTGGGCTCTGGGGTGATGGAGCTGACTCAGAGGGAGCTGGTGCTGCACCTCCACAGGCGTGATGCCGTGCGGTGGCCCTACCTCTGCCTGCGGCGCTACGGCTTCGACTCCAACCTCTTCTCCTTTGAGAGTGGCCGACGCTGCCAGACAGGACAGGGTGAGCACCAGCCTCTCTTCTCATGGCTGCATGGGCACATTTCTGTTCCCGGCCTGCTTCTCCTGGACCCAGGACCTGGGACCTGGGGACCCTAGCTGAGGTAGGCCACAGTCTGCAGGGGTATGGGGATAGAGATCAGAGCTGTCACTGTGCCACTTCCTCATGGCTCAATGAAAGGTCCTAGTTTATGTCAGCATGTTAAAGTCATATGGTTGTCCTGTGACCTCTCAGCAGAGAGCAGCAGTGGTGTGGGGCTGGAGGTGTAGGGGCCCAAGAGAGGAAATTGTCAGGGGATACAGTTCTGTTGCTCAGCTTCTTACTCTTTTTTGTATCATGGACCCCTTTTGTGGGCTAGTGAAGCTTAGGAACCTCTTCTTAGAAGAATGTTTTCAAATGCATAAATTACATAAGATTAAAGGAAATGAATATTCAAATATGGTTATCAAAATATTTACACATTTTTTATTTTAAATATTATTCCCCAATTACATGTAAAATTTTTTTTAAGAAATCACTTTTTAACCTTTTGAGTTCCAGATTCTCTCCCTGCCTCTTGCCCCTCTCCCTTCTTTGAGAAGACAAACACTTTGATTTCATTTTACATGTGAGATCTTGTGAAATATTTCTATGTTAGCCATATTGCAAAAGAAAACACTATACTAAATTAAGAAAACTGAAATTAAAGTTTTAAAAAAGTATGAACTCTGTACTCAGAGTTCATGCATTCTCTTTTTAGAGGTAGATAACATTTTTCATCATTGGTCCTTTGCAATTGTCTTGGATCATTGTATTGATCAGAATAGCCAAGTCTTTCCCAGGTGATCATTGATACAATATTGCTGTTACTGTTTACAATGTTTTCCTGATGCTCTTTATTTCACTTTGTATCAATTCATATAAGTCTTCCCAGGTTTTTCCTTTTTAAAAAATGCCAAGTGCTTAGGCTCCAGGTAATGACCTCCTGCTTGATGAAATTGAAGGAGGCTTTCTTTTCCTCAACTGGAAGACCAGCTTTTGTGTGTCCCCTTCCCATCTCCCTTTGTAAGGCTGCTTATCTACTTTGGACACTAGGTAGATCTGAGGTTCAATGCTTCTTTTAAAAATATTTTCAGAGTACCCAAAAAATTGTTTGGGTGTATGTTTGGGAATAGGTTCATTGTGTGCAAAGACTACACTAAATAAAGTGGGATGGTGCAGTGGAAAGAGAACCAACTCTGGAGTCCAAAGATCCAAGTTCAAATTCTGCCTCTGCTACTTACTCCCTTTGGGTGACCTTGACCATTCTCTTCACCTTTCTAGCCCTCAGTTTCCTTTCCTATGCAGTGAAGGGGATTGAACTAAGTGAACTAAATCTCTTCCTGCTCTAAATCTAGGGTCCCAATCCCTCTTCTGTTGCCACTTTATAACATATAAAGGTGACTCAGGTTCACCGAGTATAAGCTGTGGTAACATCTTACCAGTTGGACAGGCCTCCATTGTACTTCTGACACCTTTGAAGTGGCTACATCACACTGGACAAATCACTGAACTTGTTTGTGCCCCAGGCACCTCTCCAAGACCTAAGACTCTTAACTTTGTAGAACACTTGCTGATCTCCATTGGAAGAGGGGGATTCTTCACTGACTTCCCTTCATTTATGGAGTTAGCAGTTGAGTCTCCACTCCCTACCTTGGGCTTCTCTTTACCATATTACTTTCATTCTTTCCTTTAGAAACACTGGCTGGGGCAGTTAGGTAGCTCAGTGGTTTGAGAGTCAGACCCAGAGATGGGAGGTCCTGGGTTCAAATGTGACCTCAGACACAGCCTAGCTGTGTGACCCTGGGCAAGTCATTTACTCCCTATTGCCTAGCCCTTATTGGTCTTCTGCCTTGGTACCCAGTATTGGTTCCAAGATAGAAGGTAAGAGTTTAAAAAAAAAAGACAGACAAAAAAAAAAAGAAACACTGGCATAAGGAGATTTAAGATGTTATTCCAAAGCTACTTTTGTAGTGCATTAAAGCTTTGGGGTTCACCAGAGAGTAATGAACTAGTTTTTTTGCTACCTTTAGGTCATTTCTTTGGCTTTGTCTGGATCACTCCTTGAGTTGGTTTGCCTCAGTCCCAGGCTATGATCATGTAGGTATTCCTTAATTTCCTCTTGAGAAAAACAGCCAGATTCCAAGCTGCCTTCACACCTCTGGGGAAGTGAGAAGGCTGCATCTGTTGGTGAGAGAGATCTAAACTACCTTGCCATATGCTTTAGGACAGTGATTCCCAAAATGGGCACTACCGCCCCCTGGTGTGTGCTGCAGCGATGATGGCCACAGGTGCATTTATCTTTCCTATTAATTACTATTAAAATTTTTAAAAATTAATTTCCAGGGGGCTAAGTAATATTTTTTCTGGAAAGGGGGCAGTAGGCCAAAAATGTTTGGGAACCACTGCTTTAGGAGTTGCATTAAGACAAGGTGGGAGATTACTCTAGACTAGAGAGGATTTCCCAGAGGAGGTAGTTGGCTTTGAGTAGCCTTGGAAGATTAGGAAGAAATTACTAGGCAGCAGGGCACAACAGAAAGACCCCTGGACTTGGAGTTAAAGAATTTAGGCTTGGATCCCAGCTCTTGCTCACTGTGTGTGTGTGTGTGTGTGTGTGTGTGTGTGTGTGTGTGTGTGTGTGTGTGTGTATGATCTTAAGAGGTTCTCTCTTATGCTGTTTTTATCTTTGTAAAATAAAGTGCCTCTAAATGGCAAAAGAAGGAATGTCTGGATGGAAAGAGGAAGTAGGGACTGGGTGGAGTCCCCACAGGCATCTCATGGGGAAGAGGCCAAACTGACCCTAGGCATGGGCAGCAAGCAAAAGAAAATGGTGGTAGGGGAGGGCTTATTTGCAAGCCTGTGTTTTGTATTGAGTGGAGGTAGGGAGGACATTTTCTTCCACTTGATAAAGTGGTCTGTTAGGGAGGTGCCAGCTGCTGAGTCTAGCCACCCAGGTTAAAGGGCGTTTTCCTCGCTACTCCCCTTTCTGATTTCTGATAGTCCTTTAGCTATGGAGGTTCTCTGCAGAGCTGGGAGACAGCTGTCACAATGGAGAAAGTATTATGTGGGGGCCTACTCAATGCTTATTGATTAAGCCCATTAGGTAAGAAGTCATACTAAGGTTGGGCAAATATCAACTGATAAACTTTTCCTGCCTGATTCTATTTCTTCTCTCCCCACTCTATACCCCAGCGAAAATGATATAACATTTAGAATAAATAAATATTCAGTATTTTGTGCATCCTCTTTCCCTAGGAGGGCTGGGGTAGTGATTATTGCTATCATTTGAGATGAGATCTCATTAGGTATCAGGGTGTCATGGTTACTAGATCTTCAGAGTTGTAGGTGGAACTTTCTAGGTCTAATCCCTAGGAACACTGGCTCTGATTTGGGGTTGGGAGTGGTTATGTGTAGAGAGAGCAGTATTCAGATGCCATGTTGCTATGATGCAAGGAGTTTGTAGTCCTATTGTCTATATCAGGAGTTCATCTTTTGTATGTCATGGACTGTTTGGGTACTCTGGTGAAATTTGTGAACTCCTCAAAATAATGTTTTTAAATGTATAAAATAAAATACCAAGGATTGCAGAGAAAAGCAAATGCTACTGAAGAAAAAAGTATGATTTTTTTCCCTCATCCATGTATATATACTTACTGAAGTCTGTCCATGGACCTCAAGTTAAAGCCCACTGGTTTACATTGAAAATATACTGAACTCCATACCCAGCATGTGTTATGGCAGCTTCTTTCTTTCTTGATTTAACTTTCTTAATAACTTGTCCCTTCCATGGCCCAGAATTGTCTGGAAAGCAGCAGAGGTCCAGGGAATCCTTGTTACTAGCTCCCATTAAAGAAAAAGCTTTTAAGATTGACAAGAGGCCAATGTGGTGACAAGGTGATGGGCTTATAGTGAAAAGACCTGAATTTGAGCTCCATCTTAAGTAGAGCAAGTCCCTTCACTGAGCTTCAGGTACCTTTCCAAGGTTGTAAGTTAGAACTGAGTTACTCACTGATCAGTGGAGCAGAATCCCAGAGACTTGACTTTAACTTGTGAAAGTACAGTGAGTACTTCCTTTACAATAACACTTTAAGGCAGTGCATGCATTGTTCCCATTTTTCAAGTGAAGAAACCGAGGTGCAAGGAAATGAAGTGATTTGTCCAGAGTCACACAGCCACAAGTAATGCACCCTCTTTTACTCCTTTGACAGGCATCTTTGCATTCAAGTGCTCTCGAGCTGAGGAGCTTTTCAACCTCCTGCAGGATCTCATGCAGTGCAACAGCATCAGTGTGATGGAAGAGCCAGTTGTTGTCACCAGAAGCAGCCACTCTGCTGAAATGGGTCTGCCCCAGACTCCTCATGCTGCCAATGGTGAGGCCATCCTCGCCCCCTCACCCAGGAGGTTTATGGAAGGGGTATGGGAGGGAAGCTGCAGGAAGCCCAGAAATAGCAGTAGTTTTTTCTTAAGGCCTAGGTGACCAGGGTGTTGTGAAATACTGTGCCCTAATTAATGGTTGGGGACCAAGGAGATGATGGGTCTCCTTGGTAACAGCATCGTAGAACTTCTCTTCCTCCTTTCCTTCTATCTGAAACTGGGTCCCAGTCAACCTCATCTTTCTTAGATGTAATCTCTGCCAAGGATGGGTTTCTGGAGAGGCAAGATACCTGATCTTTATTCACCCTTTATTCAACAAGCACCTGCTGCTATGGAACAGTGGAGAGAGTAGAGTACTGGATTTGGAGTTAGGAGGCCTGTGTTCATATTCTGCCTCTGACATTTCCAGTGTGATCTTGGGCAAGTCACGTAACCTATATGAGCCTGCTTCTTCATCTTAAAATGTGGATAGCAAATCCTCTTCTGCTTACCTTTTGGGAGATGTTAAAAACCACAAAGCACCATGTGAACGCTGCCAGATCATGACAGATGGATGTTATAGGGAATTTCCTCACTGAGATTTTTCTTTGTTAATGAAATTGCAGATTTTGTCCTACCCCCAAAGTACCTAGTGTGTGCAGGATTAGTGACCCTTGTTTTAGCAATGAAGAAGAAAGATCATTCTGAGCTGGGCTGGTTGGAGAGGGCTTCATGTACTAGGTGAGCTTGGGGGAGCTTTAAAAAGTAGAGGGAAGTTCAACAGGCAAATATGGGGGGGGGGGGAAGAAATTGTAGGGAGAAGGAAAAGAAGCATGAGCAAAGGCACAGGAACCGGAAAGTTCAAGGAGTATTCTGGAGATGGGAGTCCTACAGTTTGATTGGATCATATAATTTGTAGAAAGAATAAGAAGCTGACAAGCTGGGGCAGTGCAGCGGATGCTGGAGGGCTCTGAGCATGAAGCAGAGGAGCTTGAACTTAAAGTGGGAGTATCAGGGAGCAGCTGACAACTTTGAAATAACTGACTGGAGCCTGTGTGAGGAACACTAACGTCCAGCAGTGGGAGGTGGTTCTTTACTCAGGGAGGGCTGCTTGTCTAGGAAACGATTCATGGCTGCACCGAGCTCTAACCTTGGCATGGCCCCTTCCTCCTTCCAGCTCTGGGCTACACTGTATCTGGCTTCTCCAATGGCTTTCCCAGCTTCCCTGCAGATGGTCCATCATATTCCACCCCTCGTCCTGCCTCTATGAGCAGCTTGCGACACTCTTCCCTTGGAGAAGAGTCCACCCATGCCCTTATTGCCCCCGAGGAGCAGGTGAGTGCCGAGGGTTGGCTATACTCCTGTTTTGGGGTCATCAGCAGCAGGAGGGGAAGGGCAGGACACTTTATGGGAGGGTTTGGGATTGGAGAAGATGCCATCACTTTCTCTTTCTGACCCCAGTCCCTCCCTCTACCCCGTGGTTTTTGGTGCCTCTCCTTCTTCCCGAACAGTGTAGATCTGGGGTCAATCCCACCTCCAGCATATATTACTGTGTGATTGTGGTCAAGTCACTTCGGCTCTCAGAACTCTAGGAAACTTTCTAAGATGAAATGTTACAGAGTAAGAGAGGGTGCCATCTTACATTTGTGGAGGGAGCTCCCTTACCTGTGAATTCCCTATCCTGATGAAATTATGGATTCAGTCATGGCTGGATCACAGTTCTTTCTCTTTGGGAAAGTTCTTTTTTGCCTTTAGCCTCTTCTGATTTGTTCCTGCTTTCATGCAACTACTTTTTCTCCACAGTCCCACACCTACGTCAACACACCTGGAAATGAGGAAGACAGAAGGGGCCGGCGCTGCCTCCAGCCCTTGCCTGAGGGTCGGGCAGCCTTCCCTTCAAGGGCCCGAAGCTGTGTCCTAGATAGCCGAGATCCCAAGGTGTTCCTGCAGCCGGGTCAGGTGAAGTTTGTCCTGGACCCAAGCTCTAGTCTTCGTCATGTGGTGAAGTGCCAGGGTTATTGCGGCAGCCCTGGGCCAGAATGTGGGGGTCCCCTCTGCTCTGGCCGACAGGGCGGACCAGCTCACAACAACAACAACGAATGCCCCGCCGAGTGTCTGGCCCAGCCCAAGTGTACCTATGAGAACCTCACTGGTGGGGGGCTGCCCCGTGGGGGAAGCTGGAGACTGAGCCAAGAGGAGCTGAGCTGGAATGGCTTCTCACAGCGGCGGGCGGCCCTGCTCCACTATGAGAATCTGCCCTCACTGCCACCTGTGTGGGAGAGCCAGGCTCATCAGCCAGGAGATGAGGATGATGGGGACTCCAGGGATGGGCTGACCCCTTCCTCGAATGGCTACCCTGATGGTGGTGATGAGGATGAGACCCCACTCCAAAACTACATCAATGCTCGGGCTGCCCCCCGAAGTCACATCAACTTCCCTGTGCCACTGTCCCGCCGCCGGGGCTCTCCCCGGGTATTCAACTTTGATTTCCGCCGGCCGGGCCCAGAACCACCACGACAGCTGAATTACATTCAGGTGGAACTGAAGGGCTGGGCTGGGGACCGCCCCAAGGAGCATCAGAGCCCCCCAGCTCAGCGTCCCCCAGTGTCCTCTGCCCACCCCACCCGCCGCTCAGATTCCTATGCTGTGATTGACCTTAAAAAGACCGCAGCAATGTCTAGCCTGCAAAGGGCACTGCCCAGAGATGATGGCACTTCCCGGAAAACCCGCCACAACAGTACTGACCTGCCACTGTAGGGAAAGGCCCACTCATCATGGCCCAGAGTGTGCCTTCCCATGGTCCTCCTCTTCTTCTTCAGTCTCCATCCAAGGAGATTTCAGCCATTGGTTCCCACTCCCAGTTCCTTGATCCGTTTTTCTTAACTCCCCCTCTAGAGGGTTTGCTGCTGCTTTGCTGGAGGGTCCTGGGGCAGGAAGCATCGTGCCCTGATGCATGCTGGGGTTCACCAAGATACTTACTACTGGGTTTGGGGTCTCCTGGAGCCAGCCTTCTGAGAAGGATCTTCCTTCCTAGGCACTTGGGAGAGGAGGGAGCAAAGCTGTGAACTGTGAAAGATCATTTATGATCACATTTGAAGCTACTCAATTAGGTGTCTGTCTGTCCATCTGTCTTTTTTGTTGTTGTTGCAGTATGGAAACATTTTGTACTTTGATTTATTTATCAGTTTATTTTTCTATTTATTGTTTTAAATGTTATTTAACATATTTATTAATTATTATTATTTTTAAATCCTGCCTCTGTGGATGATGTCACCCATGTGTTGGAGTTCCTTTCTGGGGAAGGGATGGAATTGGGAATGTCTCTCCTCTGGTCAGACCTGGAGGGCTAAGGCTCTTGAAGGGAGGCTGTTCCAGGAAGCCCAGGCAGCTCTGGGTTATGTCTTAAGGGCTATGACTGTTTTCATTTTCCTCTTGAGGGTTCCTGGCCCAGAAGTTGCCCAGATATTCTGTCCCATTAAAGTCTAACTAAGATAACAACTGGGACCCTGGGTAGACAAAGGGAATCCCAGTTGGACTTGTATGACCTTGTATGTAGTTCAATAGAACAAGCATTTATTAAGTGCCTACTGTGTGCGGGTGCTGGGGATACAAAGCAAAACTGAAACAGACTCTTCCTTTAAAGGGAAGGGTAGAGGGAGGGGAACAACATGCTTAAAATAAGTCAGTGCAAAATAGAAGCTGTGTGGGAGAGCCAGTAATACTAATGGAGAGCATCAACCACTGGGCCTGGGAGCGAAACCTTGAAGAGGGCTGTGGGTGAGGCCAGATTAAGGTGAGGATAGCATTCTAGGGAGGGAGATATCCTCTGTTTCCCCTCAGACAATGCCACTCCTTCCCCACCATTTGTCTTATGCAGTCCTTCCCATTTTACCAGGGTTAGAGCGGCAGCAGCAGTATGGGGTGGTGGGAAGAGCACTGGATTTGAATTTGGTGCCTGGGTTCAGATGCAGTCTCTGTTACTGCCTGGGTCACCTTGGTCACTTCTCATCTCTGGGCCTCAGTTCCCCTTCTGTAAAATGGAATGAGAGGAAAGAAAAATGGACTAGATGACCCCAAGGCCCCATATAGCTCTAACCCTATTCAAGCTCATTTCTAATCCAAGCAGCTGAGGGCCTGAATGGGAATAACAGGACAGCATAGCCATCTCCTGCCCCTCTTTGTGCCTCAGTTTCCCCACAATGCTTGAACTGTAATAATGACTTGAGTTCCTATTTCTAGAAGGCTTTAGGCTTACCAAAATGCTCTCCTCATCAGAGCCTTGTGAAAGTGGCCACCATTATACAAATGAGGCAAAGAAGGCCTAGAGGGATGGAAGTGGCCTCCACGTGGCCAATAACCATCAGAGCCAGGATAGGAATTCTGGTCTCCCAACTCCAACCAAGCGCCTCTCCAACTGAGCTGAAGAGAAGCCCAAACCATCCTCATGAGGAAGAAGTGGCTAACAGAGGAACATCAGATGCACCCAACAAGGACAGTGAGAGGACCTGTTGAGTCCCAGTCTGACCTTGGGCCCTCCTCCAAATCATGACTGCTGTTCTTCCCAGCTGAAAAATGGTGGCACATTCCATTGGGAAGACTTGGCTTTGAGCTTGGGCTATTTCAAGAGGGATCTCGATGTAAAGGAAAGAGTCAGATGATCTGTATTTGAATGCTGGCTCTGCTGCTTCTTGCTTGGCTTTATGGGAAGAGCCTTGGCTTTGCTATCAGGGGACCTGGGTTTAGTCCCATTTTTGACATTTATTACCTGAGAGACACTGCTTAAGTCACTTTATAAGACCCAAATTTCCTCATATGTAAAATAGGGACAGTATTTGCACTATTACCTCAGTGTTGTGAGGCAAGTGCTTTGTTAACTGTTCAAAGTGCCATATAAATGTGAGCCATTATCACTCATGTGATTTTGGGCAAGTTGGAGGCAACGAGTGGCTAAGTGGATAGAGCACTGGACTTGGAGTCATGGAGATCCGAGTTCAATTCCTACCTCAGACCCTTACTAGTTGGACAACTTACCCTGGGCAACTCATAACTTTTCTCAGCCTCAGTTTCCTCATCTTCAAAATGAAGGGATTGGACTCAGTGGCATTAAATGTCCCTGCTAGTCCTAATTCTGCAGTCCATCATTCTGTAAATTCCATCTCATCTCTGAGCCTCAGTTTCTTTATCTGTAAAATAAAGGAGTTGGACTAGATTTCTAAATTCCCTTTGAGCTTTAAATCCTCTAAATTTACAAGCTGTGTGCCTCTGGACCTGTTGTTTTACAGCTTCTCTTACATCTTCCAGTTTCCTCATCTGTAAAATGGATAACTATACCTGTGCTCTGGAACCCCTATTTGGTTGTAAGGAAAGGGGTTAGCAAACTGCAAAGGCCTAGAGAAATAGGAGTGGTAGTTGTTATAACCATGGCCAGTTCCCCAATTCCCTGGTTGGGGGATGGTCCACCCAAACCACCTTCCTAGTGACCTTGGGCATTGCTTTTGCCTTTTACTGTCAGTGATAGAGTTAACAGGGTACGGACACATAACAGGATGTGGGAAGGCCCATTATCTGGGGGCCCACTATGGTTCCTGGAATCAAGTCCATCTCTCTCCTCTTCCCCTCTCAGGCCTGGCCTCTCTGCCAGAGTTGCCATTCTGGGTGTGATTTTATTTTTATAGGGTGGATCATATATGGAAGGATGGATGGATTTCATTTCCTGACATAACAGTGGTAAGGCAGTGACTTAGATTACCTTCCTTTGGGCATTTCTGAGTCCCGGCTCCCTTTCTACTGGGAGGGGCAAGAATGGTGGTGGCCTCTTACCTCACATGGGACCAAGAGTGTGGTAGGAGGGAAGAGCCCTCAGTGTATGTTATCAAAGGGAGTAGATGGTAAAGTATTATGGGATAAGCCTCAGACTAGTGGGCAGGTAATCAACTAGCATTTATTAAACCCCTCTTTTGTGCCAGATGCTGGGGATGCAGAAGTTCTTGAGGAACTGACATTCTATTAGGGGAAACATACTGTATACATAAGTGGTAAAAACAAAATAATAGAAGTTAATTTGAGGGGCAAGAAGGCACTAGGAGGGGGAATGGGAAGATTTTCATGTAGAAGGTGGTGCTTGAATCTAAAGAGAGTTCACTAACATCTCTTCAATCTTACTGCCTCAGTTTCCTCATCTATAAAATGAGAATATCAATTCCTGGTTCCCTCACATGATTGTGTGGGGTGGTTGGGGACCTCAAATAGGACAAAAATTGTGAAATTGTTTTTTGTAATGCAAAGCTCCACACAACTGTTTATTGTTTTTAACTTGTTGGTACTTTGGAGAAGTGAAACCAGAATCTGGGTTACCCCCAAAGGCTCTTGGGTAAATCTCTTCTCATCAGAGCTCCTCTGAACTTTCTCTTCAGATGCTGGGGTGGGGAGGGGCAGGGAATGAGGGTCTGTGACATATTCCCCAGTAGCACAAATGATGGTATCCCCAAGAGGGATCAGGGTATGTAAGGAAAAAATCTTCCCTCTTTTTCCCTCACCTCTTCCCTACAGTAACTACCCCCTTAATATAATTGATCCATCCTTGAGAAAGGTTTCTCGCAAAGAGTGTCTGGAACTTCAATTTTCTTTCTTGAGGAAAAGAGGAGGTGGGGATAGTACCTGGCCTTTCTGGTCCTGAGAAGGGGCAGGACTAAACAGTCCCCATTAGGGATGTTTTTAATTCAGCGGATCTGGCTCCAGCTACCAGGAGGTTCTGCAGATAAGCTAGGGTGTGGTTTCATGATGGAAGTAATTTTTCCTTCATCACCACTACAACCACCACCATCATCACCATCATCATCTGTGTTTGCCAATTGCCCAGTATTCTCTTTTAGAAACAGGATGGTTGACTGCCTGGCCCAGCCCCTGGGGCATGCCCCAGGAGAGGAAAGGATGAAGCTTCCTGTTCAGAGCTGACCTTTCTTGTTGGACCAGGAGGGGCCCTGGTCCTGCAAGCCCACTCCATAGCAACAATAACACCTAACCTTTGTATAAACACAACTTTTCAAAGCCCTCTTCCTTATTTCATTTGATCCTTACAACAAGCCTGGGAAGTAGATAAGGTAGATTTTTATCCCTACTTGACAGATGAGAAAACCGAGGCTAGAGATAATCAGTGTCTTTAGTTTAATATATAGATCTAGATTCAGGCCCCAGCAATACTACTTTCTGGTTGGAGGAGCCCATTTCCTAATCTGTAAAGTAAGAGCAATATATGACTATGAAGAAGGAAAGACTTTGTAAACTCAGAGAGCTGTACAACTGGGAGCTAATGGGATTGCAAGGTACTGGTCCAAGGCTTGCAACTGAAGGCAATACTTTTCAAGATGACCCAGAAGTGTAAAGATATGTTGTCCTCACTTAACCTTGCCTCATCCTGCAACTGAGTGGGGCAGTGGATAGAGTTCGGGGCCTGCAGTCAGCTCAGGCCTCAGGCACTTACAAACATCCAGCCTCAGTAAAATTAGAAGGAAAAGGAAGTGGTCAACTACTCCAGTATCTGCCAAGAAAACCCCCAAAAGGGTCATGAAGAATCAGACACAACTGAACAACCCCTGTTTCACCTCATCACCCTGCACCTCCTCTCTTTGCCAGAGAAAGGAGAGAGAGAGAGAGAGAGAGAGAGAGAGAGAGAGAGAGAGAGAGAGAGAGAGAGAGAGAGAGAGAGAGAGAGAGAAAGAGAGAGAGAGAGAGAGAGAGAATGAGAATGTAGTAGGTAGATCCTCCTTGAGATCTTGATTCAGGTGCTCCGTTGTGAATTCCAGGACCCTAGAGCATCAGGATGGCAGCCTTAGTTCTGTTAATTATATGTTGAACTACTAATTAAAACCAACCTCAGCAAGAGGAGACAGGCAGGTGGCTTACATACTTCCCCTCCTCTCCTCCCACCCTGGCTTATCTTTCAAGCTTTGCATTAACACATTCTTCTATAGTTCTGCATGTAGCAGGTCCTCTTGAATCCTTCCTCTTCCTTGGGTAAGGGAGCATGAAGTCCAAAGTATTTGGGGTAGGCATGACCTTGAAGGCAGTGAAGTCTAGTGGAAGGAACATCAGCTTTGGAGTCAGGAAAACCTAGGTTCAGATCCTGACTTAGCTATTTGCCATCTTCCTGATCCTCTGTAATAATCTGTACCTTGCCTAGGATATTATCTCCAGCTTATACCATCTATATCTTTTTTTGTACATAGTGCTTTTCATGTTGTCTCCCTCATCTGATAGTGAGCTCCCTGAGGGCAGAGAGTTGTTTTCATCTTTTTGTATTCCTGGTACTTAGCACTAATGTGACTGGCACACAAATGCTTCATGGCTTGGGCAAATCTCTTCCCCTTTCTGAATATCACTATCTTATCTTTATCTGTAAAAATGAATCCAAGGTCTCTTCCAGCCCAGTGAGCTAAATAGGAGCCTCTGAAGGACACTGTTAACTGTTGGTAGACCCCTTAGACTCATTAGTATAGGACAGAAAAGGACCTAATGCTACCATGTATTCCAACCCCTTCCTTTTAGGTATATAGAATATGAAATTCAGGGACATTAAGTGACTTTTCCAAGGTCTCATGGGGAATAGCTTCAGATTGAGGTTTGGAATGAAGTCCTCTCTCTAGAGACACATTCTAGAAATGTTCTTAGAGGTACATCCTATTGTACCTTGCTGCTTTGGTTCATGATCTGTAAGAAGTTAATAGTTACTAAGACCTTAAGGATAAATGTTGGATGAAGAATAACTTATGAATATCTACCTCTGGATAAAGAACCAAGAAACAGAAACATGTAACACATAGTTTCCATATGCATATGTTTTTGTCAAGTGATACCTACTGTTGTACAGGGAGGGGAGGGAGGGAGACATTTGAGAATTTTGATTAACCAGCAAACAAATAAATTAATAAGGAAAAAAGATAAATGTTGGAGGGTCAAGATCCTGGATAGAGAGCTGGAAGGGACCTGTGAGGCCATCTAGTCCAACCTTCTTGTTTTAAGGTTGAGAAAAATGAGGTTTAAAAAGGATCCTTGGAAAAAAAGATTCAGAGCTGGAAGGGTCCAGAGTTCACTGAGTTCTTCTCCCTCATTTTATAGATGAGGATACTGAGACCCAAAGAGGTTAAGTGACTTTCCTTAAGTGACTTTACCAAATGGCTAGTAAATATCTAAGGCAGGATTCAAATCCAGGCCAACCCAACTCCAGGTTCAATGTTCCATTCAGTGCAAGTCCAAGATCCCTCAGATAAGCTAGTGTCAGTGCCAGGACCTAGGTTTCTAGGTCCTCTGAATAGCAATTCAGTACCCTTTACACCCACACTGCTTCTTGTTTTCAAAGAGGGTTGCAGAATGCATCCGTGAAGCTTGATCTAAGAATAGGATGGGTCCAGTATCTTAGGCTATTCATTAAGTTAGATTGACTTAGCTTAATAACATCATTCTTTTGCCTTATGAGCTGTCGAGCTGGTTTAAGTTATTAAATCTTAAAACCATGCTAAGACTTTTGGGATACCCTGTGTAAACTTATATTAAACACCTACTATGTTCCAGGTGGACCCAAGTTCAAATCTGGCCTCAGACACTTACTAGCTGTGTGATTCTGTGTGACCCTGGACACAACCTCAGTTCCTCATCTTTAAAATGAACTGGAGAAGTCAATGGCAAACCACTCTAGTAAGTTTGCTAAGAAAACTCCAAATGGGGTCATGAAGAGTTTGACATGATTAATCGACTAAAAGTTAACAACAAATATGCCAGGGACTATGCTAATTGCTTTACAAATATTATCTCATTTGATCTTCACACCAATGGGGAGGGGGGCAGAATAGGTGCTATTATTATCTCAAAAAAATTCCCTTAGATTATATGTGTATATAATTTAAAATAAAAAAAATTTTTTTTTTAAATTTAAACCCTTACCTTCTGTCTAGGAGTCAATACTGTGAATTGGCTCCAAGGCAGAAGAGTGGTAAGGGTGGGCAATGGGGGTCAAGTGACTTGCCCAGGGTCACACAGCTGGGAAGTTTCTGAGGCCAGATTTGAACCTAGGACCTTCCATCTCTAGGCCTGGCTCTCAATCCACTGAGCTACCCAGCTGCCCCCTGTAGATACAATTTTTAATAATTGCTTTCTGACATTTTGTGATTCATGGTTTATCCCTCTTTCTCATCCCTCTCCTCTCCCCAAGATGGCAGTCAATATGCTATAGGTTATACATGTGCTATCATGTAGTACATATTTCCATGTTCATCATGTTGTTAAAGAAGATACATATCACATACTAGGAAAAAAAACTCATGAAGGAAATGAAGTGGAAAATGGTATCCTCCAATCTGCATTCAGCCTCTATAAGTTCCTTCAATGGTGGTAGATAGCCTTTTTCACCAAAAGTCCTTTGGATTGTCTTGGATTCTTGCATTGATGATAATATTTAACTCATTCAGAGTTGATTATTATACATTATTGCTATTCCTGTGTATAATATTCTCCTGGTTTTGCTCACTTCACTTTTTATCTCATCAAGTTTTTAAAGTGATCATCCTATTTGTCATTTTTTATAGCATGATAGTATTCCATTACAATCATGTGCCACAACCTGTTCAGTCATTCCCCAATTGATGTGCATCCCTTCAGTTTCTAATTTGTTGCCACTGCATAAAGGACTGCTATAAATATTTTTTTTTTGTACAAGCAGATCTTTTCTCTCTCTTCTTTCTGTCTTTGATGTCTTTGACATTCAGACGTGGTAGTGGTACTACTGGTTCAAAAGGTATGTATGGCCTTTGGGCATGGTTCCAAATTTTTCTTCAGAACAATTATATCAATTTACAGCTCCACTAATAGTGTATTAGTGTCCCAATTTTCCCACATTTAGCATGTTCTTTTTTTTGTCATATGAGCCAGTGTATGGCTCATGTGTGAGGTGGTATCTCAGAGTTGTTTTAATTTGCATTTCTCTAATTAATAGTGATTTGGAGTATTTTTTATATGACTAAATATAGTTTTAATTTCTTCATCTGAGGATTGCCTGTTCATATCTTTTGACCATTTATCACTTAGAGAATGACTTTTGTCTTTATATAAAATTTGACTTAGTCCTCCATATTTGAGAAATGAGGTCTTTGTCAAAGACAGTTGCTTTAAGAAATTTTCCTCAGTTTATTGTTTCTTTCTAATCTTGGTTGCATTGCTTTTGTTTGTGCAAACCCTTTTTAATATAATGTAGTTAGAACTATCTATTTTATATCTTTTAATGTTCTTTATGTCTTGGTTAGTCATAAATTCTTGCCTTTTCCCTAGGTCTGACAGGTAAATCATTTTGCGCCGCACCAATCTGATTTATGGTATTCCCCTTTATTTTTAAATCATGTATCAATTTTGATTTTATCTTGGTAAATTCTAGAAGTTTTGGTAGAATAGTAATTCTTTTTCCAAAAGCTTGGCTCTTTGTGTTTGTCAAATACTAAGTTACTATGATCATTTCCTGCTGCCTAAAATATTCTATTCTGCTATTGTATTTATAATCTAGAGTCAGATTATTTTTTGGTTGCCTCTTTAAAATACAGTTTGAGAGCTGGTACAGCTAAGTCACCTTCATTCATATTTTCCCCATTATTTCCTTTGATATTCTTAGCCTTTTGTTCTTCCAGATGAATTTTATTATTTTTTTCTAGTTCTATAAAATAATTTTTGGGTAGTTTGATTGGTATGGCACTGAATAGATAAATTATTTTAGGGAGCATTGTCACTTCTATTATACTGGTTGTTTTACCCATGAGCAATTAATATTTTTTTACATGTTTAGACCTGATTCTATTTGTATGAAGTGTTTTATAGAAGTTTCTGGGTTTCTTTTGGCAGGTAGAGTCCCAGGTATTTTATATTGTCTATAGTTATTTTAAATGGGATTTGTATTTCTATTTCTTGCTGTTGGACTTCATTAGTAGTTTAAAGAAATGCTAATGATTTATGTGGGTTTATTTTTTATCCTGCAACATTGCTAAAGTTGTTCATTGTTTCCACAAGTTTTTTGGTTGATTCTCTTCTCTAGGATTCTTTAAATATGCCATCATATCATCTGCAAAGACTGACAGTCTACTCTAATTCCTTCAATTTCTGCTTCTTCTCTGATTGCCATATTATTGCACTTCTAGTACAATATTGGATAGCAGTGGTGATAATGGTTAACTCCTGGTCTTATTGGGAAGGTCAATGGTTTATTCCATTACAGATAATGCTTGTTGATGGTTTTAGATAGATGCTATTTTATCATTTTAAGGAATGTTCCATTTATTCCAATGTTCTCTAGTGTCTTTTTTTTTAATCCTTACATTCTATCTTAGAACTGATCCAAGGTATGAGTTCCAAGGCAGAAGAATAGTAAGAGCTAGGCAATTGGAGTTAAGTGACTTGCTAAGGGCCATGCAACCAGGAATCTGAGACCATATTTGAACCCAGGACCTCCAATATCTAGATTTGACCCTCAATTCAATGAGCCACTTTACTACTCCCTTCTAGTGCTTTAAATAGGAATGGATGTTGTATTTTGTCAAAAGTTTTATCTGAATCTATTGAGATAATTATATAATTTCAGTTGGTTTTGTTGCTGATGTACTCACTTATGTTCATAGTTTTCCTAATATTGACCTATCCCTGAATTCCTGCTATAAAACCCACCTTGCCATAGTATACAATCTTTGTGATATATTTCTGTAATCTCCTTGCCAGTATTTTATTTAAAAAATTTGCTTCAATATTCATTAGGGAAGTTGGTCTGTAGTTTTCTTTCTCTCTTTTATTCTCTTTCTGGTTTAGGTATCAACATTATATTTATGTCATAAAAGGAACTTGGTACAATTCCTTCAGCTATTTCGCCAAATAATTTGTATAACATTGGAATTAGTTGTTCTCTAAATGTTTGGTAGAATTCACTTATGAGAGGGCAGCTGGGTAGCTCAGTGGATTGAGAGCCAGGCCTAGAGACAGGAGATCCTAGGTTCAAATCTGGCCTCAGACACTTCCCAGCTGTGTGACCCTGGGCAAGTCACTTGACCCCCATTAAACCTTACTTCTTCTGCCTTGGAACCAATACACAGTATTGATTCCAAGATAGAAGGTAAGAGTTTTAAAAAAAATAGAATTCACTTATGAATCCATCAGACCCTGAGGATTTTTTCCTTAGGGAATTCATTGATGGCTTATTCAGTTTCTTTTTCTGAGATGGTATTGTTTAAGTATTCCATTTTTTCTGTTAATCTGAACAATTTGTATTTTTAAAAATATTCATCTATTTCATTTATATTGTCAGATATATTGGACAAAATAATTTCTAATAATTGATTTAATTTCCTTTTCATTGGTTATGAATTCTCCCTTTTCATTTTTGATACTGATACTTTAAAAAAATCAAATTAGCTACTGATTTCTCTGTTTTATTATGCTTCCTCTTCCCTCACAAAACTAGCTCCCTTTCTTGCTTAGTAGTTCAATGGTTTTCTTACTTTCTATTTGATTAATTTCTCCTTTAATTTTCTGGTTTTCTAATTTGGTATTTAATTGGGGATATTTAATTTGTTCTTTTTCTAGGTTTTTTTTTTTCAGATGTATATCCAATTCATTGTTCTGGTCTTTATTTTATTGATGAAAGAATTTAAAGATGTAAATTTTCCCCAAATGTTATTTTGACTACTTTCCCAAAAATTTGGTATGTTATTTCTTTGTTGTTATTCTCTTTGATGACATTGTTGATTGTTTCTGTGATTTGTTCTTTGACTCATTCATTCTTTAGGGTAAAGTTATTTAGTTTTTTTTTAGAGATTTTTTTCCTGCAGCCTTTTGTTGAGTGTAATTTTTATATCATTATAGTCTGAAAAGGACACACTTAATATTTCTGCTTTTCTGCTTTTGGTTGTGGGCTCTTATGTCTTATTATAATCAATTTTTTTTGTGTGTGTGTGAAGGTAACATGTACCATTGAGAAAAAGGTATATTCCTTTCTATTCCCATTCAAATCTAATTTTTCTAAAATTCTGTTCACTTTCTTAATTTCCTTTTTGTTTATTCTTCAGTTTGTTTCATCTAGTTCTGAGAGGGGAAAGTTAATGCTCTCTACTAGCATAGTTTTATTGTCTATTTCCGCTTGTAATCATGTAACTTCATTAGGAATTTGTATGCTATGCCATTTAGTGTATATATGTTTAGTTTTGATATTACTTCAATGTCTTTGGTGTCTTTTATCAAGATGTAATTTCTTTCCATATCTTTTTATTAGGTCAATTTGTACTTTTGCTTTGTCTGAGATCATAATTGCTACCTTGCTTTTAAAAATTTAGCTGAAGTATAACAGATTCTGCTCTAACCTTTTACCTTTGCTCTGTGTACATCTTCCTGCTTTAAATGTGTTTCCTGTAGACAGCATATTATGGCTTTTAATCTACTCTGTGAGCTCATTTGTTTCATAGTTATTACTACTAACTGTATATTTCCCTCCACCTTGTTTTTCTCATCTATTCTTCTCTTTCTCTCCATTCAGCCATTCCTTGTTCACACATGTTTTGTTTCTAACTAATGCCTCCCCCAGTTTACCCTCCCTTTTGTTCCCCCTTCTTTTCTTATTCTTCCTCCCCTTCTTCCCAACAGGGTAAGATAGATTTTGATAGCCAACTGAATGAAGATGTTATTCCTACTTTATGTCAATTCTAATGAGAGTAAGGTTCAAGCATTGCCCACCCCTGATCTTTCACCTCCACTGTTTTGATTCTTATGCACCTCCTCATGTGAAATGATTTACTCCATCTTTCTGCTTCCTCAGTGTGTTCCTCTTTCTTTATTTTATATATTCTTGCTGCCTTGTGAAGTCATTTGCTTCTAGTTGTTGAGTTCTATTTTTTAAAGACTGAATTTCAGCCCTGGATTTTTGGCCATCCTTCTCCTTCTGGTCTGATTTTCATATTTTGCCTTCTTTGCTTCATTTTCAAGCTGGCCAATTCTGACTTTTAAGACTTTATTTTCTTGTTTTAGTTCATGTATTTATTTCCTTTTTCAAATTGTCTTCAGCCTCTCTTGCCTCTCTTGATTGCTTTTTGAGTTCCTGAAGTTCTTGAATTAATTGAATTTCGAAATCTTCCAAGGCCTGTGTCCAATTTGCTGGAACTTCTTCCTCTTCTTCTATTTCTATTTCATTTGTTCTCTTTTCACTTCCTTGAAAGAAGCTGTCAATTGTAATTTCTTTTCTCTTTTTCTATTGTTTACTAATATTTTTTCCTTTTCTGTTCTGCTAGTTTGAGCAGATGGATTTAATGATCTTTGATGAAGGTTTGTAGTTGCTTTCTCTGCTCTCTGAAGACTTCTTTTGTTTGTCCAATTGTTGGAATTAAGCCTGTAGTGATTGGATTAGTCTGTATTGCTTAATCTTCCCTGAGGCTAAAACCTGGAGAGGAGGGAAAAAAAAGTAGGGGGACAAGAAAGAGTGTTTTCACTGAGCTGATGTGTCCAGCAGTAGGGTCCCCCTGCTCTGTCCTTGTGTTTGATCTGGTTTTCTTTCCTCTTGAAGCCCTTTGTTCTCTATCTTGGTGTGACAAAGCCAAGTGGTCTGCAGTTTGAGGTCTGGCTCTCTCTAAGCCGCCGTCTTCTGGGCATTTTTGCTGTGTTTCTCTGGCTTTCTCCTCCAGTCACCTCCCCAGTGCCTGTGTTCAACTCCCTGAGTCCAGTGCCAGCAAGGCCCTTTCTCTGGGCCGGTGCACCCGCCAGCCCTGAGATTTCAGGGGCTGCTAGAGATTCTGCACAGCACATGGGGGAGGGGTCCTGGGATTCCCCTTCTATACCCTCAGTCCCGACAGTTCAAGAATTCAAACCTTTTCCTTGGCTTACCTCTTTAGCTGTCCAGCAGTAGGATTCCTCCTGCTCTGTCCCGTTGTTAGATTCAGTTCTCTTTCTTCTCTAAGTGCACTGTTTTCTATTTTGGTGTGTAAGGGTGCAGAGGTTTTAAGATTGGCTCTGTCTAAGCCGCCATCTTCCCAGAATTCCCTCAAATCCCGTGTTCCTCTTTCTTAACCTTTAATTATTTTGTATTATTCCATCATATTTATATGGTTCCCTGCTCTCTGTGAATGTATGTTCCTACTCATTGCTCGAATAGAGATAAATATCTTCAGTACCTTAAGAATCCCAAGTATCATAGATATCTTGAATAATTTAGTCATCATCTTCCTTTGTAGTAACAGAATCAGTTTAACTGCATTGAATCCCTTGAATTTCCTCTTTTCTGTTTACCTTTTCATGCTTCTTTTGAATGGCAAATTTGGTCATCAAATTTTCTTTTTAGCTCTGGTCTTTTTTTTTCAGAAATGTCTAGAATTACTATATTTCACTAAATATGTTTCTTCTCCTGAAGTATTATGTTCAGTTTCACTGTGTATGTTGATTTTTTATTGTAAGCCTAGATCCTTTTATTCCATGCCTTTTAGTCCTTTAATGGAGAAGTTTCTAGGTCCTATGAAATTCTGACTGTGGCTCCATGATACTTAATTTTTTTCTGACTGCTTGCAATTTTTTCTCCTTAGCCTGAGAATTCTGGAATTTGACTATAATAGTCCTGGGAATTTTTTATTCAAGATCTCTTTCAGCAGATGATCCATGGATTTTTTCATTTTCCATTTTCTTCTCTTGTTTAAGAACATCAAGGCAGTTCTTCCTGATAATTTCTTACAATATGGTGGCCAGGCTCTTTTTTTTAAATCTTCACTTTCAAGCAGTCCAGTGATTCCTTAGGTTATCTCTCTTGGATCTACTTTCCGAATCAGTTATTTTTCCAACTAATTGTTGTAGATTTTCTTCTACATTTTAATTCTTTTGAATTTGCTTTATTGTTTCCTAATGTCTTGGGTAGTCATTAGCTTCCATTTGTCCAATTCTAATTTTTAGGAATCCATTTTCTTGCTTGAAATTTTGTGCTTCCTTTTTCAGAGAGTTATTTTCTTGGCTGGGTTTTTGTATTTCCTTTTTAGGAAGTTACTTTCTTCAGTGAATTTTTCTTCTAAGTTGATGCTCTAATTTTCTTTCTTTTTTAACCTGCACCTTTTTTCTTAGAATTGATACAAAGTATCATTTTTCAAGGCAGAAGAGAGATAAAGAACAAGCCAATTCAAGCTAAGTGACTTGCCCAGGGATCAGACAGCTACTCTCATTTCCTTTCCCAATTTTTCTCCTACTTTTCTTATTTTTTGAACCTCTTTTGAAGCTCTTCCAAGAGTTTGTTTTGAGACTGACATCCTTTCACATTTTCCTTTGAGGCTTCACATATTTCCATTTTTGCATTGCTATCCTCTTCTAAGCCTGCATTTTGATCTCCCCTGTTGCTAAAATAGTTTTTCATGATCAGGCTTTTTCTTTGTCTTTTGCTCATTTTTCCACTCTGAAAAATTGCCTATATGTTGAAGCTTGACTCTGCTCCTGGGGTGGAGGTAGTGCTATTCAGAGCTTATACCATGGTCTATTCTGATGCATTGTTTATGAAGTAAGCTCTCTGCAAGAGAGTGTAGAAAGTTAATATTAATTTGTACCCCTTTTTGGCCCCCAAAACAAACTTGTGATTTTAAAGCTCTATTTGATTTTAGGACTGAAGCTTGAACTGTATTTCCCTGAGACAACAGGTGGATTCTTCCCTTCTTTTGTCTAGATCTTTTGTCTTTGGTAAGGATGGGCAGAGTAGAGACCAGGGCTTTGTTTATCTGTAAAGGAGAAGTTTCCTCTGGGTGGTGAATAACTAAATTAGCTCAAAGGTCTATGTGGGAAAGAGTACACTTGGGGCCTGGTTCCTCATGGTTGATCCTGGCATCTGGAAGACCAGCTTCTTGTCCTGATTGAGGTCTGAGTTCTCCCAAAAAAGGGGCCCTGGAAAGGGACATCGTGAAGAGCATAAATTGTTGGAGGATACAGGAAATGGGCCTCTTTTTCTTGCAACCAGGGACTCAGGAGGGTGCATGGTTTGACTTTGGCCTGGCTCACAGAGCAGGCTAGCAGAAAGAGCTAGCCAACCACACAGCTTGGACACCTCTCTCTCTCTCTCTCTCTCTCTCTCTCTCTCTCTCTCTCTCTCTCTCTCTCTCTC
>NC_058133.1:273234429-273247892 GCF_016433145.1 Gracilinanus agilis | reverse complement strand
TTCCTTCCTTCTTTCCTTCCTCCCTCCCTCTCTCCCTCCCTCCCACCCTCTCTCCCTCCCTTCCACCCTCTCTCCCTCCTTCCCACCCTCTCTTCCTCTCTTTCTCCTTTCCTTCCTTTCTTCCTTGCTTGCTTGCTTCCTTCCTTCCTCCTGTCTTACTATAGATTCTAAGGCAGAAGAGCAGCCAAGGCTAAGGTAATTGGGGTTCAGTGACTTAACTGCAGGCCTGTGGCACTTTATCCACTGTACCACCTAGTTACTCCCTTTCAGTAATACACATTAGATGGGGATTAAGCACCTGGGAAAGATCAGAGTGCTTTGGGTCATTTGAGGAGGGAGGATCACTTCTAAATGTGGAAATCAGGAAAGTAGAGGAGGCAGTAATACTTCAGTTGGATTTTCAAAGAGGGGAAACATAAAAAGGCAGCAAGGAAAAGAGTGTTATATATGGAATCAGAAGACCTGGGTTCAAATCTTGGATTTGCCTGTTACTGGATATGTGACCTTGGTAAATATACTTATCATTTGAGCTTCCTCATTTGTAAAGCCAGGAAGTTACCTCAGAGGCAAATTTAAAATACAAATCCATGATCCTTTGAGTCTCTGATAAGATTGCTTCCTAATTCTGGTCTCATTCACATCAGACAGGGATTTTGGCTTTCCATATTTTTACCTAGTCATAGACTTTTTGTTCCCTCAGTCACCCTCTGAAACCCCTCTCCCACCCCCACCCCCAATATGAGCAGCTATAGGCACTTGGAGACATTCTATCTTAACATGATTCAGTACTGGAAAGTGTCTTCCTCCCCACCAGCATAATGGCCATGGAAGCCATATGTTTCTATGGAAAGATCACTTGGAATCAAGAGCTGGGTTCAAATCTTAGCTCTGTGTGACCTTCGACAAATTCTTCCCATGACTGAATCTGTTTCCTCATCTGATAAATGGTGGTGCTGGCCATTACTAAGGTTACTTACAACTTTAAATCTTAGGAAATTGTGAGTCAGGAATAGTGAGGGATTCCTGGTGGTTGGGGTAGAAGGTGACTTCTATGGCCTTTGTCTTGGATAGATATCTAGTCCTGGGGTCATGGGGAACTGAAATTTAGGGAGAGAAACTATCTTCCTACTGTCTTTTAGTAAGTGTTCTTTCTGTTCCCTTGTTCTAGACCAATGGTTCCCAAACTTTTTTGGCCTACTGCCCCCTTTCCAGAAAAAATATTACTTAGCGACCCTGGAAATTAATTTTTTAAAAATTTTAATAGCAATTAATAGGAAAGATAAATGCACCTGTGGTTATCACCGTTCCCCTAGATCGCTACAGTACCCACCAGGGGGCGGTGGCGCCCACTTTGGGAATCACTGTTCTAGACCCTTTTCACTTCATTCAAATAATACAAGAATTTCTTGGCCCTAGGAGGAGCTCAGGCTTACAGTGACCTGGATCTTAGACATAACTGTTGTTTGTGGGCCAGGCTATAGCATGGGCCACAGCGGGAGGAGAGGGGAAGAGACAGCTTGATGTGGTGGATAAACAAAATAAACCTCAGGGTCAGAAAGACCTGATTTTCAATAATATCTCTAACACATACTCTGATCTCCCATAAGTGTTATAGGCAGCTCTGTTATCTTGTATTTATAACATTGGATTTTTGAACCCAAGTACAAAACTTTGCATTTATATCTAATGAGAACTGGCCAGTGAGGGATTAGAGCCTCTACTCTACCCCTCTTACATTTCTATTTTCTTTCTTTAAAAAACAAAACAAAACAAAAACAACCCTTATATTTGATACCAAAAAAATCATTCCAAGGCAGCAGAGTGGTAAGGGTTATGCAATCAGAATTGTTATAAATAAAGGAGAGAGAGAAAAGGTAAACTGAATACTACCACTCTTAATTGGGTGACAGCAGTGGTAGTTCAGATATGTGGCTAGAGCAAGATCACCTGAGTCTTGCCACCTAGCTAGATGTTGTAACACCTCCCTCCTTTATAACAGTGCCCAGGCAGGATCCTTCAGGTCAGTAGATGGGTATCCCTTCAGATCCCACCTGGGGTTAATTAGTGATGGATATTGGGCTCTATTAGTCTTGGACATGTTTATCTGACTGCGTTGCTCCCTTCCCAGAGAAGTGATGAAACAACCACTCCAGGAAGGTACTTGAATAGCTTTATCTATATTTAGCAAAGAAGGAGTATTAGGAAATGGGAAGAGGAATAGGGAAACCCTAAACTAATTTGATAATAGTAATCCCTCAGAGCTGAAGGCAGGTAGGTGAGTGACTCTGACTTGTTATTAACGCCTCTGGCTCAGCCTGGCCACAGCCAAACCAGAGCAAGCAAGCTGTTGTTCGATGTCTTTCAGCTTCTTCTTGCCAGATGTTATGCCTTTACAGCCTTCAGGAACCACCCCTTTCCACCCTCTTCTTCTTCTCCTGCCCACTTCCCGGATCCAGGAGACCTAGATATCTAAAGATGGTTTGGATACCTAAATATCTAGGGGACAGAAGAATAAGAGGATTCACGGTCTGGATACAGGTTGGCAAATGTTAATGAGGTACAAGACAGGAATTCTTGCAAGGTTGAGCCAAGCAAGCCTCAGATCTCAATAGACCAGGGTTTACAGATCTCAGGTCCAAGGGAAAGGGAAAGAACCAAAAGCCAGGGCTGCCAGGGTATTTATAGCCCCCTGGCCAAACGCTTTCTCCCTTGTCCTTATGGCCCCTGGGAACATTCTGATGTCCAAGGGTCTTCAACTGTCAATCAACGGTGAGACTCTCGGCTCCCAGAGTTTCAATATAACAGAGTTAAGTGACTTGCCTAGGGTCACCCAGTTAGGAAGTGCCTGAGGCCAGATTTGAACTCTCATCCTCTCAACTCCAGGTCCACTGTGCTATCTAGCTGCTCCTTTTTGCTTTCATTTTTATTAGAATCAGCTATCTAATGTTGTACCTTGTAAAGGTCCTTTGAGGTACTATGCTAGCTATCTTTGCCATCTTTGTATCATCTGCAAATTTGTGATTATCCACAAAGAGGAAAAAGCTGGACAAAAGGAGCTGGCAACAATATGCTGGTAAATGTTTAACAAGATCTCTGAGAAGTAAAAAACAACTGTGCGTCAGGAGTCTTTTAAGTTTAATCTGCATCGTGAACAGTTTCTCCATCATTTTTTTAAGTTGAGATAACCCAGCAATGACTCAAGCCCTGGCTTGGAGAATTTGCTGTTTTCTGAGGGGTAAATTCTTAGAAAATGTGACTGATCAGAGTTGGTGTGTTGGGTAAACAGTAGAATGAGAAAAGGTTAGATAGATTCTGCTGGAGCCAGATTCATGGGGGACTTGAAAGCAAGGTAATAAGTAGAATTTGAATTAAATGTGGTAGGAAAAAGAGAGAGCCATTAGACATTCTTTTTTTTTTTTTTAATCCTTTTTGTCCTAGCAACAACTCTAAGAAAGAAGGGTAAGGGCTGGGCAAATGGGGTTAAGTGACAGGACTTTAGGCCAAACACTTTTTCACTGTACTACCTAGCTCCCCTCCTTTGGATAGAGAGCCAGGACTAAAGATGGGAGATCCTGGGTTCAAATGGAACAGCATAAGCTGTGTGACCCTGGTAAAGTCACTTAACTCCCATTGCCTAGCCCTTATCACTCTTCTAGCTTAGAACCAATACACAGTATTGATTCTAAGATGGAAGGTAAGGATTTTAGAAAAAAAAAAAGAACAGAAGAGAAAGGAAAAGAAGGCAAGGATTCAAAATAAAAAATAAAAATATAATTAAAAAAATAAGAAAAAAGGCAAGGATTTAAGAAAGAGTTTAAATGAAGGTAGGTACCTAGGTGGTGCAGTGGTTAGAATTCCTGGCCTAGTTAGGAAGACTCATCTTCCTGAGTTCAAATCCAGTCTCAGATGGTTTCCTTTTCTATAAAATAAGCTGGAGAAGGAAATGGCAAACCACTCAAGTATCTTTTTTTTTTTTTTAACCCTTAACTTCTGTGTATTGGTTCCTTGGCGGAAGAGTGGTAAGGGTAGGCAATGGGGGTCAAGTGACTTGCCCAGGGTCACACAGCTGGGAGGTGTCTGAGTTCAGATTTGAACCTAGGACCTCCCATCTCTAGGCTTAGCTCTCAATCCACTGAGCTACCCAGCTGCCCCTCACTCAAGTATCTTTAAGAAAACCCCAAATGAGGTCATGAAGGGTCAGAAAGGACTGAAAAACAATATTGAATGAAGGTAGATTGACTGAAGCTCCCTGACTGATGGTCTTGGAGAACTGGAGTTTCATGAGCATTCCGACCTTGTTGATGTACCAGTTGGACCCTTAGGCTTAGCATAATTAACCCGCATAGACCCTGAACTGCAAGCTACAACCCTGAAATAGCCCTCTCACCCTGCAGGAGCAGGGTGTCTCTTTCTGAAACTCCAACTTGTTATTCCTGCTCTGGTGCCTGCAGGTCTTTCATCCCTGCTGGTCCTGCAGGTAGGTGTGACCTGATCCTAGGACTCTGGTCTCATTCTCTTCTGGTTCCTCTACCCTCTATCTGTGGAATCAGTGCCCAAGATCTTGCCTCAGGATTGCCCAGGAAATACATCTGGGATGAGAGATGGATATCAGGAGACAAGGATACCTCTGAGTAGCCCTGCCCCTGTCCTCAATCAGCAGAGCTGTGAGACCTTCTGAGGAGGAAGGGTTCAGACTGGGTCTCATCCGTGCAGAGCTGAGATTCACCAGATGGGAGGAAGGGGCAAAACTTCCTGAATGCTGTGGTCTGAAGAGCAACAGAACCACAATTCAACCAGATGGGGTTAGGGGTTATAAAAACCTACCCACCCTGATCCCCAAGTGTGACACAGTAGAGGCAGTGTAATCGTACAGAAAGCCCTGTATTTGCAGTCAGAAGGCATCTTTCTTTTTTGCCTTTTCAGTAAAAATACCTCTCACTTGACCCACCCAACCCAACTGGCTATCCTTCTATATCTCCTATATCTTCCTCTCATGGCTAACCTCCTTTAGAAAACTGCTTATAATCTATATCTTCATTGCCCTTCCTCATTTTTTTAACTCTCTGCTGTCCAGTTCTGTTGATAACTAGCTGTTTGACTTGGGCAAGTCATTTCCTTTCCTGTGGGCTTCAATCTCTTTCTCTGTGAAATGAGGTTGTTTGCCTAAGTTCCCTTCTAGCCCTAAATTATGTTATTTTTTTTCCCTAGTCAGGATCTGTGAACAGGTTTGTATTATTTCAAGAACTATGTAACAACAGAACTGATTTTCTTTTAAATCCTTTGTTTCATTTTATGTATTTAAAAACAATTGTATTTGAATTTAAAATTTTATTACATAAAATAAAATTTAAATTAAAAATGTATTTTAAAAAAATTATTTTGAGAAGGGCTCTACAGTCATCACTAGATTATAAAAGGCATTCAGGATACATGAAAAGATGATGAATCCCACCTCTGAATCCTATCTTTTTTTTTTTTAACTATTACAAAGTTTTGGTTCCAAAGCAGAAGAATGGTAATGGCAAGGCAATTCCTAGAGTTAAGTAACTTACTGAGAGTCACACAATTAGGACCTATTTGAGGACAGATTTGAACCCAGGACCTTCTGTCTCTAGACATGGTGCTCTCTATCTATCCACTGAGTCACCAAGCTGCCCCATGAATTCTATTGATCTTAAATCCCCAAATGAGATCTTTTACCCAGGGAGTCACTGAGGCTTCTATTCTCTTTGTTTTCTCTTTTGTGAATGATTCTCTCCCTTTTCAACCAGAGGAAGGAGATGGAAGGTACTGAGAAGACACCCAGGACCTCTCTGAACTCTGAACTCCCCTTCCCCACCCAGAAAGAGAAGTCGTCTCTATAGACCTCAGTTTACTGTTTTCTAGACCCCCTCTCAGCAGAAGCTGCTGCCACCTTGTTTCCCTAGCCCAAAGCTCAGTAGGAGGGGCAAGGAGCTACTCTGAGACCAAGTGAGCAATGGAGGGTGTCCTCACACATCCTGCCTCCTCCAGGCTTCCACGTGGCGTCCCCCTCCCCTCTCCCACTGCACCTGCCAGTCTTAGGCTCAGGAGCTCGATCCTGCTGCTCTCAGGTGCTGAGGGTGCCTTGTCCCACCTTCCTACAGATAACCACATCCTGCTGAGGACCCAATCAAAGGCTGTGTGCTTGGGGGAGGTGAGAAGGGATGAAGGCTGAGCACTCAGAACTCATTATCAGTATTTAGTTTAGGGCTTTTTGAATGGATCCCTGTTCCTTGTTCTTACCTCCTTATCTAAGGGCCACCTGATTAGCTTCCCTGCTTCTACACCCCTGTGCCTGCCACAGCCCTCCAGAGATGTATCCTGGGCTTGGCTGGGGACAGAGCTGTATTAGGCCTTCATGTACATGAGCCTCTGGTAGGATTCCTTTTTATGGCCCTTCTCCATCTCCCTGATACTCAACCTCTACAGGTAGGACTTAATTGTGGCTGAATAAATCTCTGGCTAAAATAGCTCCCTGACCATCCTGCCCCTCACAACCTATGTCTCTAGTAATCTCATCTTTTTTTTTTTAACCCCTACTTTCCATCTTAGAATCAATACTAATTATTGGTTCCACAATAGAAAGCAATAAGGGCTAGACAATTGGAGTTAAGTGACTTGCCCAGGATCATACAGCTAGGAAGTATCAGGGGCCTGGCTCTAGGCCTGGTTCTCTATCTATTGAGCTATCTACCTGCCTCCAAGTAAGGTTTTGTTTTGTTTTTAAAGAAGAGAAGAAGAGAGAGATGAAGGGAGGGAGGGAGGTAAGGAAAGAGGAAGAGAGAAAGAGAGAGAAAGAGAGAGAGAGAAGGAGGAGGGAGAGAGGAGGAAGTGAAGGAGGAAGAAAAGAAATGTCCGGTAGGAAGTTAGTGATGTGGAACTGAAATTCAGGAGAAAAGTAAGGACTGGATATATAGATCTGGGAATCATTTGCAAAAAAGAGAATTGAACCAAATTGAACCCTTGGGAGTTAATAAGATCACCAAGCAAGAGAGAGTAGAGAAAGATGAGTAGAGGGTCTAATTTAGGTTCCAGTTAGCATAGCATGAATAACATTTTTTAAGTCCTTACCCTCCATATTATATTCAATATTATGCATTGGTTCCAAGTCAAAGAGCAATAAAAACTAAGCAGTGGGTGTTAAGTGACTTGCCCTGAATCACAGAGCTAGGAAGTGAGATTTGATTGGAATTTAGGACCTCCTGTCTCTAGGCCTGGCTCTCTATCTACTGAGCCACCTAGCTGCCCCTGCATGAATAACTTCTTAGAAGAATGTTATTCTGGTGTCTTTGGTGAAGAAAAGCTACAAATTCTTTATTTTCATCCTTGAAACAGATGTACATGTATTATAGATTACCCTTCCAAGTTGTATTTTGTCTGTCATTATTAAAATGAGTGGGAAGAGTATTAAACATACCTTTCCTTAGATTATACCACCTTGGAAGAACTGAGAACTTGTAGATTTTAGAACTAGCTCTGAAAGCCTTTGCACAAAGAACCTGAAGCTTGAAACCCTGCTCTCTTCACTATATGAACAGAACCCAACTTTAACAATTTTTAAAATTAAAATAAAATAAAAGGAAAAATATCTGGAAAATAAGCAAAAAAAGACAGAAACTCAACACAGAAAGTTATTTTGGTAACATGGAAGACAAAAACACAAATTCAGAAGAAGATTTTAAAAAAGTAAATATTGCTGCATCTAAAGCCTCCAAGAAAAATATGAATTAGTCTTAATTGCAAAAAGAATTAGTGGAGGAGCTAAAAAAGGATTTAAAAAACCAAATAAGAGGGGAGAAGGAAAATTAGGAAAAGATATGAGAGTAATACAGGAAAACTATAAAAAAGAGTTAACAACTTGGTAAAGGGGGCACAAAAAATTCTGGAGAAAATAATACTTAAAAAAAATACACCAATTAGTAAAAGAGGCACAAAAATCATTAGGTGATCTCCTTAAAAAGAGGAATGTACCAAAGGGAAAGAGATATACACAAATTCACTGAAGAAAATAACTTCATAAAAGGGAGGATTGGCCATATAGAAAAAGAGGTACACAAATTCATTATGGAAAGGAACTCTTTACAAAGTAGAATTGACCAAATGGAAAAGGAAGAACAAAAGCTCATTGAAGAAAATAATGTCTTAAAAATTAGAAGTGGAAGTTAATAAGTCCATGAAGCAGAAAGAAATAAAGAAAGTCAAAATTATGAAAAAGTAGAAGAAAAGGTGAAATATCTCATTGGAAAAATAGTTGACCTGGAAAGTAAATCCAAGAATAAGCTAAGAATTATTAGACTACCTGAAAGCCATGACCAAAAAAAGAGCTTAGACATCATCTTTCAAGAAACCATCAAGGAAAACTGCCCTGATATTCTAGAACCATGTGAAGATGGGATTGACTCTCCCCTTGCCTATTTTTGAATTAATCAACCAAAGCCTGAACACTCCTACTTGGCACTAGTTTGGGGAGTTTGCAAGCCACTTAGAGGGCTTCACCTTTTCAGCTCAATCAGTCAGAAACTTGTAAATCCTTTGATAAAAGTTTACACCCTCATAGGACGAGAGGTGGAACCTACAAACACTGTCCCCTGGGCAGTGCTAAGCAAATTTAAAGATTGCAATTTTTCCCTGTAAAGTGGAGGAAGGGACAGGAAGTGATATAAAAAAAGGACTATAAAAGATGATGAACTTCCTGTGCAAGAGGTCTTCTCCTGAATTTTCAGGTTGGAGGATCTTCTCCTTTAGGACTTTGCCTTGGGACTTTGGTCTTTGGCTTCACTTGGACCTGGGACTCTGGCTCTTGGACTGCTTCTGGTAAGACTGCTCCTGGATCTTCTCCCTTTGGATCTTCTTCTGGTGACTGAAAAGTTGACCCACCTTTCCTGGCTTCTGGAGAGATTAGTTCTGGAGAGACCGCCCCTTCTTGGAGGAGGCTGCATGGGTTGAATCCTTGCTTAATTTACCCCAAGTTCTCTGGCTGAGGGGTTAATGAGCCCTGCATGAGTTGAGCTGGGGGCCATAGCAACATTTAGGGTGAAAAGCTTGACTTCTTACTCTATCCTCTTTCACATTTCTCTACATTCACTCTCTCCACGTTTTTTGTAAATAAAAGTTGCTAAAAGCCATTTTTACTTGGGCTGTATTAATTATAAAATTGGTGACCACAGTATTATCTTAGAATTCTCATATATTTAGTCATACCCTTAATTTAATTCCTTACAACCAGAAAGTAAAATGGAAATTGAAAAAATCCACTGATCACCTCCTGAAAGAGATTCCCAAAGGACTACTCCCAGGAATATTCTACCTAAATTCCAGAACTCCCAAATCAAGGAGAAAAATATTGCAAACAGCCAAAAAAGAAACAATTCAAATCTGGAGCCACAATCAGAACAACAAAAGACTTAACAGTTTCTACACAAAAGGATCAGAGGGCATAGGATATTATATTCCAGAGGGAAAAGGAACTGGTACTTCAACCAACAATCATCCAGCAAAAATGAGAATAATCCTTTATAGGAAAAATAGGTATTCAGTGAAATAGAAGATTTTCAAACATTCCTGATGGAAAGACCAGACTGAATGGAAAATTCAACTCCCAAATATAAGACTCAAGAGAATCATTAAAAGGTAAACAGGAAAAAGAGATCAAAAGGCATTCAATAAGGTTGAACTGTTTACATCCCTTCATGGGAAGATGATTCTTGTAAATCTTAAGAACATTATCATTTTTAGGGCAGGTAGAAGGAGTGTACATAGAGTTCAAGGATGTGAATTGGGTTAATGACTAAGTTAGTCCTAAAAGTACCCACTTAACATAAAAGTGGAGATTTTGTGACCATTAGGCACCAAACACCTTTCACTCCACAAGATATTGAGAGATTCAAGGAAAATATCCCTTCCTTTGAAGATGATCCCATTGTGGTTATAAAAAACCTAGAAAATATTTACCACACTTATGATCTCATATTGATTGACATGGAAATTTTGCTCCAAGCCCTTTTTTTTTTCAATTTTATTTATTTTCTAAACTCTTAACTTCTGTGTATTGGCTTCTAGGTGGAAGAGTGGTAAGGGTGGGCAATGGGGGTCAAGTGACTTGCCCAGGGTCACACAGCTGAGAAGTGTCTGAGGTCGGATTTGAACCTAGGACCTCCCGTCTCTAGGCCTGGCTTTCAATCCACTAAGCAACCCCAGCTGCCCCACTCCAAGCCCTTTTAACAGAAAGAGAAAAAACAAAATTGTTTCTCTTGTTAATCAGGCCAAGGGAAGGAAAGCAATTCATTGGCCACAGGAAGACCCAAAATGGAATTTGAATAAAGAGGAAGATTACTCAAAACTATGCTAGACTATAAGCAATGAGAGCTTGTTCTGATAGGCCTGGTACATGGACAAAATTAAAAAATCTTAAACAAAAGCATGATGAAAATCCTTCCCAGTTTATGAATAGACTTATTGAGCTGGGAGGTAGATATATAGATCTGGACCTTTCCAGAGAAAGGGATGTCAGGTAAATAAGAAGACCATTTGTAAAACACTATTGTAAAGTGGTCAAAGATTATTTTAAGACCAACTGCCCAAACTAGGTTAATATGGATCTTGAAGAATTAAGAAGAGTAGCAATTTATGTCTTTAATGGCCATGAAAAGAAAGATGAAAAGAACACTGACTTAGTGGAGGCATTAAGGAAGGAAATAAAAGCATTAACTGAAAAAGTTGAAAGAGGAAATGCAAATCAGGGAGTGGCCATAGCCCCTTTGCAAGAATCCACAAATCAAACACTAATGTGTCAATTCTGTGGAAAAAGGGGTCATGTAATGATGATAATGATGAACTGTAGGAAGTGGAATCAAGTATCAATAATATAAATTTTAGGAATAATAGTAACTTTAGCAATAATAACAATTATAGAAATAATAATCCAAATGAGTCAAATCAAGACTCACACCAAAACACCCAAATTGGGGTTTGTCCACATGGTACTCAGTGTGGGAATCCCTCTCAGTATGGGGGACCTCAGAGGCATGACCAAGGAATCTAGATAAATTATGGTACTCAGGAGGGGAAGGAACCTCAAAGAGTCTAGAGGTGAATTTTAAGCCTTTTTAAATGCCTTTGCTTTATTGATGTTAACTGTTTCAGTTTGTTCTCCCCCTCCCCCCCCCCCCCTAATAAAGAAGTCTCTGTAAAGCAATTTTAAATACAAGGTCCATTTCAAGTACTGTTAACTACTCCAACAGCTATCAAAATTGGAGAAAAGGACTTTTGGATTCATTGCTCAAATGTAAAAAGGGTACCTTTTATTGACACTGATTAACTGTATCCTGTTACACATAACACAATTTATTTGTACTCCTCCTATGATTGGACTGGAGAGAATACCATTATAAAAGTCCATAGATAAGTTGGACACTGTTTTGGTTGACACATTGTCATGGAATGTGAACTATAAATTTTTGATTTTTAAAAATTTTATTATTGTTTTACTTTTTATTTGCAATAGGATAAGTTTAAAATACCCATTAGCTCAAATACCTATGCATACCCAAAAGCTTTAGACTATGGAAACCTGCCATTAATTGTTAATATTATGGAACTTTGATTAATAACTGTGTCTGATTCCAGAAAAAGGGATCACAAAAGAGTCACTGCACAGTGCCAAGAAGCCTGAAGTCAAGGAGACCACCAATCCCTGTGGGATTGATGAGAATTTGCAGCAAGACAGAGGACTTGTTTGAAGTTTGAGGAAGTGTCTGTTTGACAATGTCAGATGCTGGACTCCCCCGTGCTAGATCTCCGACAAGTACCTTAGTTTGAGTGCCATTTTGGCTCCCCTGTTCCAGAGAGTGAAGGAAAAAATCAAACCAGGGAATCACATAGTTTCCTTTTACTTAAAAAAAGTCCCTTTTTCCCTTCTGTAATATGCCAAATTTCTATTTTTAGTTAATCAATCAAGAACTAAAAGTACTCCTACTTAACACTTAGTAAGTCAGTAAGTAAGAGAGTTCTCGAGTCACTTACTAGGGGAAAAAAAAGCTCACACTCCCAAAGGCCACAAACACTACCCCAGTGCTAGGCAAATTGGGAGGCTGTGATTGGTTCCTGTGAAGTGGGGGAGAGACAAGAAGTAACGTGGAAAAAGGGCTATAAAAGGTGAGATCAAGGAGAAGAATTTGTTAAACTTTGGTGAAGACTCTTTGTGGTCTTGGCTTCATGTGTGCTGAAGATTCTCGGAAGTTTTTCAGTGTCTCCTGGCTCTTCGGATTTCGGCTTCCTGATTAGGATTCTGATGAGATTCGCTTTTGGATTCACATTTGCAGTCTGGAGGCACTAGGATTAGGATATTTTATAATTATATTTATTATTATTTATATTATTATATAATATTAATTATATATTTATTATTAGGGTATGTGTAGGTAGGTGATTTTTTTCTACCTCTTTCCTATATTTCCCACTTTTTTATCTTTACCTTGCTGTAAATAAAAGCTGCTAACAGTAATTTTGACTTAAGAAGTTAATTATTTTTTATAAATGGCAACTACAACAATAATTTTTAAAATTCTTATATTTGTCAAACCCATTTTTAATCATTACAGTTGAATACGATGGGATGATATCTAAAAAAAATAAAATTTAGGGATGAGAAAGAGAAATGCATTCAGAGAAGAGGGAAGGAAGAAATAGAATGGTGTCAATTATCTCACATAAAAGAGGCATGATAGAGCTTTTTCAGTGGAGGGGAAGATGGGGGAGATGAGGAGGGGACTACTTTAATGTTACTCTCATCAGAATTGGCTCATTGAAGGAAGAATGTACACAAACAATTGGGTATAAAAATTTATCTTACCCTACAAGAAAGTAGGGCAGTGATGGCAAATCTTTTAGATACGGAGTGCCCAAACTTCAACCCTCATGCCACATGTGAGTCTCCTGCCTTATCCCAGACAGAAGAGGGAGGAAGCCCTCCCATTGGGTTTCTGGGCAGAGGAGTGGGTCATGTTAGAAATGGCCTCAGGTGTATGTGGAGAGGGGAAAGGGATCAGCCCCACTCTGGCTCATTTGCTATAAATTTGCCAACACAGAAGTAGGGAAAGGGGATAAGAAAAAATGGGAGGGGGGGTGATTGATAGACAAGAGGGCAAATTGGGAGATGTAGTTGTCAGAAGCTGGACACTTTTAAGGATGGACAGAATGAAAAGGAGAGAGAAAAGGATAAAATGTAGAATAAAAATAAGATGGAGAGTAATACATAGTAATCAGAATGGCGAAAGTATTTTTTTTACAAGTCTCTTTAATAAAGGTCTCATTCTCAAATACAAAGAGAAAGGAGTTATATATTTAAGAACATAAACTATTCCTCAATTGATACATGGTCAAAGGATATGAACAGGCAGTTCTCAGACAAAGTAATTAAATCTCTCTTTAGTCATGCAAAAAAA
>NC_058133.1:273170395-273185537 GCF_016433145.1 Gracilinanus agilis | reverse complement strand
TATATCTTTCTTCCTGTGTCTCTCTCCTCTAGTACTTGGTCAGTTGCAGCAATACTCAGAGCATGCCCACCATCACCTTCAACATCAATGGTGTGAACTTCCCTCTTCCTCCCTCTGCCTATGTCCTTCCAGTAAGTTCCCTTCATTTTTCATCCTGTATATTCTTGTCTTAGTAAGGGGTGGTCTCTATGGGCAGGGAATGTATAGGAGGGAGGAACTACTCTCCATTTTGGGAAGGTAGTAAAAAATTGAGTTGTTGATTAGAGTAGAAACTAGATGAGACCTTTGGAAATACTCTGCCCCAGTCCTCCAGGTTCCTTATGATGAGATGGATGAAAGTGTACAGGTTTGGGGACTTGGGAATACAGATACACTCTTATTGCATAGGTCTTCCAGGATTTAATGTGATAGAATCACACACTCTCAGTTTTGGAAGGGGCATGAGAGTGGCATCCCTCAGAAATTAGGAATTCCCTTCTACAACATTTCAAGGTAGTTATCATCAAGCAGGAACTTGAATATTCTCAGGGAAGAGAAGCTCACTGTATTTCATAGTCTGTTCCTTTTTCCATAGACCTGGAGCCAACTCATAGTTAGAGTCAGTACTTACCCCCATATAGTTGCTGAGTTGCTCCTTCCTCAGGGCAAATTTCCCTGAGTTGACCCCTCTTCCCCATTCTGGAAATTCTCTTGAAGGCCTATTGAGGCACAGAGAAAATATAGACAGGTATATGTATAGACAGATAGACAGATCAATAGATAGAGCCTTTATTAAGTGTCAGGCACTGTGTTAATATGTTTTATGGGTGTTCATGTGATGTGTTAATTAATCAGACAAAAACAGACATATAATATACCTTTCATGGTTGCTAGGCATGTATATGTATTTGTGTGCATGGGGGGGGGTGGAATGTGGAGGAGAAAACATAATCTAGGCTGTTTAGGATTTTCTAATCTAGGCAAAAATGAGGTTATACAAAGAGAAAGAACAAATGATACCAAGTAGTAAGTATTTATTTTCTTCCTCTACCTTCCCAACTCCTTTGTGGCAGTATTAAATCAGGGTATGGACAGGTGACTAAGAAAGAATGTTTCCTAGAGAAGGGTTAGAACTTTCCCAACTAGAGAAAGAACCTGAAACCTAAAGCAATCATCTGCTCAATGAGTCCCACATATAGACAGTCAAGGTTAACTTCCTGGATGAAGTAGGTCATCATGGGTTGTTGACTTCATCTCTTCTTTCTTCTTACTTCCAGAGCACCAGCAGCTCCTGTGAGGTGGGGATCATGCCCACTTACCTGCCTTCCCAGAATGGCCAGCCCCTCTGGATCCTTGGTGATGTTTTCCTCAGGAACTACTACTCTGTCTATGACCTTGGCAACAACAGAGTGGGTTTTGCCAACCTGGCCTAAGCTCTCCCTCTAGCCTATTTCTATTTGCCTGGCTCTCTACTCTTCTTTACTTCCTCCCTCCATTTGGCTCTGAATAGATTCTGAATCTTCAATGTGGGTTCTTGGAGTCTATAAATAAAAATGTCTACACCTTCATTTATTTGTCCATTCATTTAACATGTATTATGCCCTTACTGTGTGGGAAATCATATAATAGATGTTAGAGGGAGTACCTCCAAAGGTTAGAAATTGCAAGATTCTAGCTTTTACTGAAGTTACAGCTTTGAAGAGAGATAGAAATACCAACATTGGAAACCAAGAAAAATTCTTTAGAGAAATGCTAAACAAAATATTATATGAAGATGGAAAGGGAGGTAATTACTGTTCATTGGACCTGTGTGGTTTCCAAATGCTCTTTGTAGGGTGGGAGGAGCTGCAACATGAGAATGATAGAAAGCTTCAGGAGGTGTAATATAGAAAATCATAATGCCATATTTTCATGGGGCAAGTTGACAGTTTGCCCTAGTTAGAATATAGAACTTGGCATGAGCCAGGGGGCAGGTGGCACCTGGCAGTTGGAGCCAGGGTATATAAGAGCTTGCAGACCCCTGACTATAGGTCTTCTCACTTCTCATTTGTCCTTTTACCTTCTGGGATTTCTGGGCCTTGGGAGGTGGGAGTGGGAATGTGGGAATTAGTTTCTTAGGTTAGGTAAGATCAAAGTATCACTTCAAGCCAAATAGAAACATCATCTGATTCACCAACTATTCCTTTACCAAAGATTAATTTGTTTCTAACAAAAGAGACCACTTTATTTTCTGACCCAGGGCTGGTCCCTTGGGTCAGCTGAAGAGCATTCCAGGAAGTCTTTCGACACCTTAAACTTAGATTTAACAAGGAAGCTGTTAGTTAGTTCTTAGTTTTACTTAACCCTCTTTCCAATACCCTTATACCTATACCCATTTATCAATAAACCCCTTGGCTTTAATCTAAGAACTTTGTGGTCATTTGTCTACTCCATCAAAGGCCAAGCAAGGACAGCTCCTGAAGATTCTGAAAAGCTACAGCAGAGATAAAGTCCATTACTGTGGACAGGAAGTGCCACATCTCCCTTTCTGTCTCACTTCTAGAAACACCAAAAGGAAGTCACTTCCTCATCAGGACAGAGGCTGTAGAATATTTACCTTAAAGGAGCTTGGTTCCTAGCAAAGGAGAGTTTCACCTAACTTTCTGCTAGCCTGGGGCTGAATCTTTGATTCATTCATATTCAGTTTCAAGACCACCCCTGGTACTGGCCCATACCATCCTCTCTATAGCTAGTTCCTCCTCCTTGCTTTATTATTATTATTATTATTTTTTAAACCCTTGTACTTCGGTGTATTGTCTCATAGGTGGAAGATTGGTAAGGGTGAGCAATGGGGGTCAAGTGACTTGCCCAGGGTCACACAGCTGGGAAGTGGCTGAGGCCAGGTTTGAACCTAGGACCTCCTGTCTCTAAGCCTGACTCTCACTCCACTGAGCTACCCAGCTGCCCTCCTTGCATTATTATTACTAGCTACAGCCCCTATTCATCACAGAGGTGGATTAGTGTTGGCTCTGTTCTTTTACAAAGTATAGTTTAGTACCAAAAGCTTCAAACTGAGATTGACTTATCCTAGACTGTTCTATCTACATCATGATCTATCTTTATCAGATAGACTTTTTTTGTCCTGGAATATCTATCAATCAATTCATTAACTATAAGTTAATCAACACCTACCCTATGAGGAACCTAGGTTCCTCAAACTGTTCCTCTATTGATCACTTCTAGGCCTTACAATGAAATTTCATCCTCAGTTCTTTCTCTTACTACAGTGTTCTCTGTTTCATCAACCAAGCCTGACCAATAGCCCTAAATTAACTCTTTGTCTTTCTGATCTGGCTCTTTGTCTTCCCACAATCTAATCTCCTCTCTCTCTCTCTCTACCAATCCCTCCTGGAATGTGTCTACCCTTTTCAACTAATCCAAGTCCCTCCCAGCCCAAGTATGGGGACCTATTTGCCTTTGAGGTTCCCAAGGGCAGAGACTGTCTCCCTATCCATCCAAATGGGATGTGACCATGGACTGGAACTGTGACTATATTTATTCCTGTGGACCAGGAGCTTCATAAGGGCAAGAACCAGGCCTCTGTCTTCTATATTTTCCCCCAGTTTCTAGTGGAAAGTTCTACCTCAAGGACCTCACAATTCACAGTCTAAGCATCATAACAGGGATAACCATTAGGCATTGTTTTAAAAAGTACTAATTTGCAAGTGCTTCCCAAAATTCTAGGCTCACATAAACTTTATTTAGTCCCAGGAACTTGGCTCTAGTCAGTTTCTCTTTTCTAGATAATTATATACATCCATACTACCTTATTACATTATTAATCCCAGAGCGAAAATTCCAGGGACATTTCTTTTTTTTAGATATTTTAAAACACAACTTTCTTCTTATTTACCAAGAGTTCTTAACATTATCTTTACCATAGACCTTCAGGCAGTCTGATGAAACCTCTGGACCCTTTTTCAGAATGCTGTCTATAAATGTTTAAAGTAAAATGTATCACAAATCCAAGTGAGCCAACTATATTGAAATATAGTTACCCAATATTTGTTTTATAGTATTTAATTTTGCCAATTACATGTAATAACAAGTTTCCATATAATTTTTCCAAAGTATATAATGCAAATTGTCTCCCTCCTTCCCACTCCCCTCCAGGAGCTGGCAAGCAATTAAATCTGGACTATACATATATTATCATGCAAAACATATTTCCATATTGTTAATTTTTGTAAGAGAATAATAATTTAAACTAAAACCCCCAAACCAAAGCCCAAATAAACTTCAGTAAAAAATCATATTCTTTGATCTGAATTATATCTCCAACCATTTTTACTCTGGAAGTGGATTGCACCCTTTGTCATAAATTCTTCAGAATTGTCCAGGATTGTTGTATTGCTGAGAGTAGCTATGTCTTTTACAGTTGATCATTCCATAATATTGCTGTTATTGTGTACAGTGTTCTCCTGGTTCTGCTTATTTCACTCTACATCAGTATATGTAGGCCTTTTCAGCTCTTTCTGAAATCATCCTGTTCATCATTTCTTATAGCACAATAGTATTCCATCATCATCATATACCACAATTTGTTCAGCTGTTCCCCAATTTATGGACATTCCTTTAATTTCCAATTCTTCACCACCACAAAAAGAACAGCTATAAATATTATTGTACAAGTAGGTCCTTTCTTTTTTTTTTTGGATCTCTTTGGGATCCAGACCTAGTAGTAGTATTACTGGATCAAAGGATAGGCATTGTTTATAGCCCTTTTGGGAATCTGTTTAGAACTCCACTAGCAATGCATTAGTATACTGATTTTGCCACATTCCTTTGAACATTGGTCAATCTGGTAGGTGTGAGGTAATACCTCAGAGTTGTTTTAATTTACATTTTTTCTAATCAAGATGGATTTAGAACATTTTTTCATATGATAATTGATATCTTTGATTTCTTCATCTGAAAACTGCTCATTCATATCTTTTGACCATTTGTCAATTGGGGAATGACTTGTATTTTTACAAATGTGACTTTGTTTTCTATATATTTGAGAAATGAGAGAGAAATTTGTTATAAAATTCCCTCCCTGCCCATTTGTTGTTTCCCTTCTAATCTTGGTGACATTGGTTTTGTTTGTACAAAGTCGTATTAATTCAATGTAGTCAAAATTATTCATTTTATATCTTGTAATATATTTTCTCTCTTGTTTGGTCGTAAGTTCTTCTCTTCTCTATACATTTGATACATAAGCTATTCTATGTTCCCCTACCTTACTTATAACATGACCCCTTGTGTTTAAAGCATATATCCATTTTGACCTTATCTTGGTAGAGAATGTGAGATATTGGTCTATACCTAATTTTTGCCATACTGTTTTCCAGTTTTCCCAGCAGTTTTTGTCAAATAGGTTCTTATTCCAATATCTGGGATCATTGCATTTATCAAAGACTAAATTGCTAAGGTTATTTAGCTCTAATCTATTCTATTGATCCACCATTCTATTTCTTAGCCAGTACTGGATCATTTTGATGATTACTGCTTTATAGTACAGTTTCAGATTTGGTATTGCTAGGTCACAATCTTTCCATTAATTCCCTTGATATTCTTGATCTTTTATTCTCCCAGATAAATTTTATTATTTTTTTCTAGTTCCATAAAATAGTTTTTTGGAATTTGACTGATAGGGTACTGAATAAGTAAATTAATGTAGGTAGAATAGTCATTTTATGATATTAGTTCATCCTACCCATGAGCAATTAATATTTTTCCAATTGTTTAGATCTAACTTTATTTGTGTGAAAAAGTGTTTTGTAATTGTGTTCATATAATTCCTGTGTTTGTCTTTGCAGATAGATTCCCAAGTATTTTATATTGTCTAGAGTGATTTTAAATGGAATTTCTATTTCTAATTTTTGCTGCTGGATTTTGTTGGAAATATATAGAAATGCTAATGATTTATGTGGGTTTGTTTTGCACCCTGAAGCTTTGCTAAAGTTATTAATTATTTTAACTAATTTTTAGTCGATTCTCTATAAGTATACCATCACATCATCTGCAAAGAGTGATAATTTAGTTTCCTTATTGCCTACTTCAACTTCAATTTATTTTTCTTCTCTTATAGCTAAAGCTAATATTTCTAGGACAATATTCAATAGTCATGGTGATAAGACATTCTTGCTTCACTGTTGATCTTATTGGGAAGGCTTCTAACTTATCTCCATTGCAGTTGATACTTGCTGATGGCTAGATAGATATTACTTACTATTTTAAAGAAAGGGTAATTTATTGTCATGCTTTCTAATGATTTTAATAGAAATGGGTGCTGTTGCTGGGGACCATCAAACCCACCCTGTATGACATGGTCACAGGGGGGAACCTCGAGGAAGTGCATGACAGACTCAGGAAGGATGGAAACCCCTCACTCAGATACCCCTGTGTGACTCTTCTCTTACTAACACTCCTTATTATTGGAATTATTGTGATCAATATCCCTACTCAACTCCAGGGAAAATCAGAAGAACAGTAAAAGCTGTTACTAGAACCCTCACATGCCCCCTACAGACTCTTAGGAAATTTCCACCATTATATGTAATAGTACAGAAATTCCCCTAGAAGTCACTTCACAACAAACCAGTAAATAGTGAGTTAATGTTAAAGATTTAAAAACCCTAACTTAGATCTCTCACTCCCATACACAGGTGCCTGCAAAAATAGGCCAGAACAGTCTCCAAGTTTCCCCCCCTCCCTGATCCCTGATTTGGTATGGTATCTTAACATACAAGAACAATGGATGATAAATGGAGAAATTGTCTCCCATGAAAAGGCTTGTACATTCCCACTACTGTAGCTCAAGAGATATCAAACACATCTTGAAAAATATTGAAAGTTACTGGAGAATGAAAAGTTGTAACAAAGTTAATGTATGACAATACATTGTCTCTAAGAAAAGATATATAATGAGAATGGGTGAGAATGGATTTCCATGCCTACATTATGTGTGATCTCAAAACATATAAAAATAAACCTTACTCAAAGCAGAGCAGAGCAATATTCATGATGCCTGCCTGGCCGAAGTTCAGATAGTCTCACATTCATCTTAACACACTGATGCTGTCCCACCACTGAGATTTTTTGGGCCTGTGGGAGTTAGACTCCTGCATGCTATATTTTGTCAAAAGCTTTTTCTGCATCTATTGAGATAATCATATAATTTCTGTTAGTTCAGTTATTGATATAGTCAATTATGTTGATAGTTTTCCTAATATTAAACCAGTCTTGTATTCTTGGTATAAATGCCACCTGATCATAGTGAATAATCCTTGTGATATATTGCTGTAGTCTCTTTGCTAGTATTTTGTTTAAGTTTTTACATCAATATTCATTAAGGAAATTGGTCTGTAATTTCTTCTTCTATTTTGGGCCTTCCTGGCTTAGGTATCAGCACATATTTGTGTCATAAAAAGAATTTGGTAGGACTCCTTCTTTGCTTATTTGCCAAATAGTTTATATAGTATCGGAATTGATTGTTCTTTAAATGTTTGATAGAATTCACTTGTGAATCTACTTGGCTCTGAGAATTTTTTATTAAAAAGTTCATTGGTGGCTTGTTCAATTTCTTTTTTTTTTTGAGATTGAATTATTTAAATATTATATTTTCTCTTTTGTTAATCTGGGCTATTCATATTTTTCTAACTATTAATTCATTTCACCTAGATTATCAGATTTATTGTAATATAATTGAGCAAACTAGCTACAAATGATTATTTTAATTTTCTCTTCATTGGAGGTGAATCCAACCTTTTCATTTTGGATACTGGTGATTTGATTTTCTTCTTTCCTTTTTTTAAATCAAATTAAGTAATGCTCTATTTGATTTTTTCCATTGAACTAACTCGTCTTATTTACTAGTTCAATTCTTCTCTTAATTTCAATTTCATTAATTTCTCCTTTGATTTTTTAGGACATTGAATTTAATCTGTAATTGGAGATTTTAAATTTGTTCTTTTTCTATTTTTAAAGTTGCATGCCCAATTTATTGATCTGATTTTTCTCTATTTTATTGATATAAGCATTCAGAGATATAAATTTTCTCTTAAGTACTGCTTTGGCTATATTCCATGAATTAATATGTTGTCTCTTCATTGTCATTCTCTTTAATGAAACCAGTGATTATTTCTATAATTTGTTCTTTCATCCATCCCTTTTGAAGAATGAGATTATTTACTTTCCAATTAATTTTTGATTTGTCTTTCCACGAATCCTTATTGATTATAATTTTTATTTCATTATGATCTGAAAAGGATGCATTTATTGTTTCTGCCTTTCTGAATCTGGTTGTGAAGTTTTTATGCTCTAGTACAGTGATGGGCAAACTTTTTAAAGAGGGGGCCAAAGGAAAGGAAATGCTCTTCTGTCAGTCTGTTTCTAAGGCAACTCTTTTGAAGTTTCATTGTATTGTATCCTACTCATTGTATTTGTCAGATTAGGAATAATGTCACCTGGCCAGATAGAACATTTCATGGGGCTGGATATGGCCCATAGGCTGTAGTTTGCTCATCACTGCTCCAGTACATGGTCAGTTTTTGTAAATGAATCATATGCTGATGAAAAGAAGGTATATTCCTTTTTGTCTCCATTCAGTTTTCCCCATAGATCTATTAAATCTAACTTTTCTAAAATTTCATTCATTTCGAGAGAATGTCCTTTGATTGGGGAATGGCTGAACAAATTGTGGTATCTGTTGGTGATGGAATACTATTGTGCTCAAAGGAATAAAGAACTGGAATAATTCCATGTGAACTGCAATGACCTCCAGGAACTGATGCAGAGTGAAAGGAGCAGATCCAGGAGAACATTGTACACAGAGACTGATAAACTGTGGTACAATCAAACATAATAGACTTCTCTACTAGCAGCAATGCAAGGATCCAGAGCAAGGCTGAGGGACTTATGAGAAAGAAAACTAGCCACATTCAGAGGAGGAACTGTGGGAGGAGAACCACAGAAGAAAAACAACTGCTTGAACACATGGGCTGATGGGGATATTATTGGGGATGTAGACACTAAATGATAACTCTAGTCCAACTATCAATTATATGGAATTAGGTCTTGATCAATGATACGTGTAAAACCCAGTGGAATTGTGCATTGGCTAAGGGGTGGTAGGGGGGTTTGGAGGAGAGGGAAAGAACATGAAACATGTAACTAGGGGAAAATATTCAAAATAAAAAATTTTAAAACAATTTATTGATTTCGTTTACTTCTTTCTTGTTTATTTTTTGGTTAGACTTATCTAGTTCTGAGAGGGGAAGGTTGAGGTCCCCCACTAGTATAGTTTTAATGTCTATTTCCTCTTTAAGCTCATTTAATTTCTTCTTTAAAAATTTGGAGACTATACCATTTGTTGCATATATATTAAGTATTAATATTACTTCATTTTTTGTAGTACCTTTTATCAAGATGTAATAACTGTTCTTATCCCTTTTAATTAGATCTATTTTTGTTTTGCTACTTCTACTTTAAAGAAAAATTCATTTGAAGTTCAATAGATTCTGCTCCATCTTCCTATTTTACTCTGTGTGTTTCTACCTGTCTCAGATGTGTTTCTTGTAAATAACATATCTTAGGATTCTGGTTTTTAGTCCACTCTGTTATCCATTTCCATTTTAATGGGTGAGTTCATCCATTTACATTTGCAGTTGTGATCACTATCTACATATTCCCCTTTATCTTGTTTCCCCCTTTTAATCCTGCACTTCCTTCTTTCACCATGTCCCTCCACACAAGTATTTTGCTTTTAATCACTACTCCTCCTGAATTCCCCTCTCTTATATTACTCCCCTCCCCACTACCACCTTCTTATTTCCCTTCTACTTCTCTATAGGGTAAGATAGGATTCTATATCCCAATGATGCTGATTGTTATTCCCTCTTTGAGACAATTCTGATAAGAGTAAGATTCAAGCATTGCCCATAACTACCTTCATCCTCCCCTCTGTTGTAATAGTTGGGGTTTTTTGGTGCCTCTTCAGGTGACATAATTTACTCTATTTTACTCCTCTTTTCCCTTTACTCTCTCAGTGCCATTCTCTTTTTAATCCCTTGATTTTTTTTGCTTTTCATCCTAAACAGCTTACTCCCACACTCTCTGCCTATGTATACTTCTAACTACTATGATAATGATAAAAATGTTGAGTTACAAATATAATATTTTCATGAAGGAATATAGACAATTTGACCATACTGAATCCCTTAAATTTTATCTTTCTTCTTATACTTCTCTTCAATCTTGTATTTAGATATCAAATTTTCTGTTTAGATCTGGTCTTTTCATCTGGAATATTTGGAAATTGTCTATTTTATTAAATGACCATTTTTTTCTCCTGAAAGAACAAGTAGGTGATTCTTGGTTGTAAATCCAGTTCCCTTGCCTTCCAGAATATCATATTCTAAGTATTCCAATAATTTAATGAAGAAGCTATCAAATCCTACATAATCCTGGGGCAGCTGGGTAGCTCAGTGGATTGAGATTCAGACCTAGAGATGTGAGGTCCTAGGTTCAAATACAGCCTCAGACACTTCCTAGCTGTGTAACCCTGGGTAAGTCACTTAACCCCCATTGCCCACCCTTACCACTCTTCCACCTACGAGCCAATACACAGAAGTTAAGGGTTTAAAAATGTAAAAAAAAATCCTATACAATCCTGACTGTGGAACCATGATATAGGAATTGTCTCTTTCTAGCTGCTTACAATATTTTCCCCTGAGAGCTGAGAGCTCTTGAACTTGGCAATAATATTCCTGAGACTTGTCATTTGGGGACTTATTGCAAGAAGTAATAGATGAATTCTTTCAATTCTATTTTACCCACTTGTTGAAGAATATCAGTACAATTGACTTGAATAGTTTCTTGTAATATGATGTTTAAGCTTTGTTTTTATCATGGCTTCTAGGTAGTCCAATAATTATTAGATTGTTTCTCCTGGATCTATTTTCTAGGTTAGTTGTCTTTTCAAAGAGATATTTCATATTTTCTTCTACTTTTTCATTCTTTTGATTTTGTTTTATTGCTTCATGAAGTCATTAGCTTTTATTTGCCAAATTCTAATTTTTAAAGAGTGATTTTCTTCTATGACCTTTTGAACCTACTTTTCCATTTGATCAATTCTACTTTTCATGGAACTCTTTTCTTCATTGGATTTCTGTGCCTTTTTTCCCATTTGACCAATATTGCTTTTTAAGTTATTATTTTCTTTTTATATTACTTACATTTTTCTACATTTTTCTTCTGTCTCTTTTATTTGATTTTTGAATTCCTTTTTGAGCTCTTCCAGTACCTGATAACAATTCCTACAGTTCTATGAAATTTTGCATGGTAGCTGCTTTGATATCACTGTCCCCTACTAACTTTGTGCCTTGATTTTCTTTGTTACCATAAAAATTTGTCTATGGTTGTGTGTTTCTTTTGATGTTTGCTAATTTCTCTAGTCTTCTGAATTTTTTTACTTTCATTTTAAAGATGGACTTTGTCTTCAGAGTAGAGGGTGCACTCTCTTAGACTTTAATTTTTTTTTTTTGCTGTTACCCTCAGTTCTAGATCTGGTTTTCTGCAACTTCCAGTTCTTCCATGATGTTATCACAACCTATGGGCTGAAAGATCTGGAAATTGCTAATTCAAATTCTTCTAGGAAATTCTGGTGTCTTTCAGGGCTCAGAGAACCATGGAATACATTGCCCTAGATGTTTCACCATAGGATTGAATGGGCCAACCACCAAGGACTTAGGGGCCCCATTGCAGGTTCAGATGAATTAAAGAGTGTGGAATTTAGCAAGGAAAGAAGAGAAGATGGAATAAAAGAGGAAGAATTTAATTAAGAGAATCCTGGAATTGGTTGGATAATCAGGAGAAACCTGCTGTCCAGAGATGGGATGTAACTTAGCTTGGGTCAGTGTTCTCCCTGAATTGACATAAGAACTTTGAAATCAGGCTAAAGGAACTCAGGGGAAGTTCAGCCTGGACCAGGATTTAAGGTCTAAGTAGGGGTCTAAGTAGGTAGAAAAGGGAGATGTCTAGTAGAATTTGGGAGATGTAGAACTAGAGTGGGATGGAAAAGCTCTGAGTGATTGAACTCAGATCTTTAGCAATGAAGGAACACCTTATCTTAGACCCCCTTATCTTCCAAGGTGGCCCAAACTATTTGCAATAACCATTCTATGTACCTGTAACTGCCAGTTTAAGGATACAGTCATCTAGTTCCAAGAAAGGAAAGAGAAACCAAATTCTATTCTACTAGGACCTAAACTTGCTCTTTTAATGGTTTGCTCTGTAACTGAGATAATACCCAGATAGCTCTTTGGAATCATTTCCCCTTTCTTTACTTTCTTTGGCACAGTCTCTACCAGGTTTGCATAAATATATCCTTAATTCTTTCATAGAATCATAGACAAAGTTGGAAGAGACCTCAGAAGCTATCTAGTCTAACCCCTCTCCAAATGTGTCATCTATATAATCTCCTAAAGTGGTTATTAAGTGTCTCCTTGAGAACTCCTAGTAAGAGTAATATCAGTACCTTCTGATGCCCTAGCAAACACACTCCTTTCCCCAACTCCATTTTTTTCTTTTGGATAGATCTCAACTTAGGAAGTTCTGCCTTAAAGCTATAATTTACCTCCTCACAACAGTTCCTTATTCTGCTAGGAATGCCAGGAAAACCTCCCAGGGCAAGCAAAACAGAGCTAACCCCTCTTTCATATGACAATCCTTAATTTATCAGAAGAAACATATGATATCAACCTCTGTCTTTAGAAGATAAAATGTTTGTTTTGTAGACCAAAGTCAGGAAAGAATTTATAAATTTCCCAGGTGCTCCAAATCACCAATAGTTGTTAGAAATGCCCATTAAAACAAGCTTGAGATTTTACCTCACACTCTAAAAAATGGCAAAGATGGTGAAAATAGGAATAATCAACATCGGAGGGACTGTGGGAAGACAAATGCAGAATTCATTGTGAATTAGTATAGCCATTCTAGATTTCAATTTGGAATTATGCAAGAAAAATGACAAAACTTCCTTACTTTTTGACCTAACTAACCACCACTGGGCATTTGCCCCAATGAAGTCAAAGATAGAAATAAAGGTCTCATATAAGTACAAAAATGTTCATTACAATAGGAATCACAATAGGAAGGAAGTGAACACAAAGCTGAATGCTCATCAAATTAGAGAACGGCTAATAAAAGCTAAGGTGTATGGTTGTGGTGGAATGTTATTGCTCAGGAACAAATAATGAATGAGAGAAAAAATGTCAAGATTTGTGTTACTTCATACAGTGAAATAAACAGAACCAAAAGAGCAATCTACAAAAATGACTGCAAGTACACAAATGAAAACATCACCGAAAGGAAGCCACAATTAGAAAGAGAGAGAAAAGAAGAAAATCCCAGAGAAATCAAGTAGAGCCAAGTTAACAAGCCTTTATTAAATATCTACTGCATTCCAGGAAATTTAATGACTAAGCAGGGACATATAACTTCCTTCTCTTGTCAGAGAAGCAGAATGTGGCCTACACTGTCAGAAATTGTCCATGCATCAAGTACTTTTGCTTCATTATTTTTCTTTGTTACAAGAGAGGGTTCCATCTGGAAGGAGAGGAAGATTTCTTTCCATAAGAAAAGACTATGATATAAAGACAAGTGGCATCAGTAAAATGTATTTTTTTGAAAAGAAAAGTCAAATCAAGTCAAGAAGCATTTCTTAAACTCCTAATATATTTTAGGTGCCGTATATTCAGTCCTGGGAATACTAAGAAAGGCAAAAATAATAGCAGGTCATGGGATGGAATTGACTGGAAAAATACTTATAGGAATGCTTATTGTGTACCAAACACTGTGCTGAGAATGTAAATAAAAAATGGTGATAATCCTTGTTCCCAAAGACCTCTCATTTTAATTAGGGGAAACAATACATAGGGCTTAGTATGCAGTGGCAGAGCCAGGGACAAGTCCTAGGATTGCTTCCATGTAGCTAGCATTCTCAGAGCTAGGAACCAATATCTTGACCCAAAGCACTTTTTCTACCATGATGCTTATTTTTCAGTGTCAGCTTGATGGTTCAGTGGTTAGAGCACCAGGCTTTGGAGATCTTGGTCTCAGACACTTCCTAGCTATGCTATGACCCGAATAAGTCACTTAATCCCAATTGCCCAGCTTTTTCTGTTCTTCTAGCTTGGGATATGTACTTAATATCAACTTTAAGATAAAAGGTAAGAGTTGGAGGGAAAAAGTTTTATATGTCATTCTATAGTTACAGAACACTTTCTATGCATGTTTTCTTTTGGATTCACAACAAACATGTGAGATCAGAAATGAATATATTTTTATCCCCATTTTGAGGCTCAGAAATGTGAAGTGTCCACATGAGAAAGTAATCTTATTCCCATTTTACAATGGGAAGAACTGAAGTTCAGAGATGTTAAGTGACTTTCCTGAGATTCCACAGTGGAAGACTTAAATCCAAGTCATTTGACCTCTACTATTATGCACACAATCAATGTGAAATAACCTCACATAGTTTCCCTCGAAGAACCTGGGAACCATCATTACAGCCATTTTATTTTGTAATCTATGCCTTTGGCTATCCTCATTGCCAGGCTTAGTCCAGAATGATATGAGAGACCACTACTGGTGGGAACTGTCCAGCAGCAATTCAGCTGAATAGGCTGGAAGATGGTTCTAACCTTAGGAAAAGGGGAACATAAATATCTAGGCCCTGTAAAAATTCTTGATGGAATTCAAGCTCTTTCTGTTTTTCTGATGACCAAATTCTTTGCCCTGAGCCTCAGAGGGAAAAATCTCCTTCACACCCCTACTCTGAACTTTGCTTTGATTATAGTGGCAACAGGCATTGCAACCCACCTACTATTTTGATTCAATTCCATATTCCAGATAATTGACTCTTTCTTTGAGCAAGCAATCCAGTGCTTCTGGACCATTCTTTTTTTTTTTTTTAACATTTATTAATATTCATTTTTAACATGGTTACATGATTCATGCTCCACCTTTCCCCTTCAACCCCCCCCCCGCACCCCCCCACCCTTGGCCGATGCGCGTTTCCACTAGTTTTGTCATGTGTCCTTGAACAAGACCAATTTCCAAATTGTTGGTAGTTGCATTG
>NC_058133.1:273117767-273156449 GCF_016433145.1 Gracilinanus agilis | reverse complement strand
TGTTGGGAAGCACAGTAGATAGAGACCTTTAGGCTTGGGGCCCACCAAGATGACCCAGGCTGGGAATTCCTCCCCCTGGGTTTTCTCTGAAATGAGAGGAGTAGTGTTTTCTCAGCAAAGGACAAACCGAGACTAATGTGGGAGAGAGATTCTTGAACCCAGGCCAGAGGAGGGAAGGCACGTGATTACATCAGGAACTGTCTTCTTACAGGTTCTCCATTGGCGGCCAGGCTACTGGCTGGTGCTCTGGAGGTTGCCAGGCTATTGTGGACACTGGCACTTCCCTCCTCACTGCCCCCCAGCAGATCTTCTCTGAGCTGATGCAGTACATTGGAGCCCAGCAGGATGAAAATGGATCTGTAAGGGAGCCTGGTCTTCCCTACCTTCCTAGGAGCAGGGGATGGAGGGGGTTGGAAGCTAGAGTTAATGACCACAGGAAAAGACACTGAACTTTTCAGTCCAGAATTCAGAAATCCTTGATTCAATCCCCACTTTACCAATTGTGTGAACCTGGGACAACACACATAACCTCTCTAAGTCTCAGTTTCCTTATCTGCAAAATGAGAATGCTATAATTATACTTTGATTCACTAATTTACTGGGTGACTGGGAAGAAAGCACTGTGTAAACCTTAAAATGCTATGTCAATACAAGCTACCATCATCATTAATGGCTCCCCTAAAGAACCCTACAACTCAGATCTTTGTTTTAGGTTATCAGGATCACACTCAGAGGGAGGAATTCTTTGGTTGGGGTAGGGTTTGATCAATGTACTGGGGCAGGACTGATAGGGAGAGAGTAGACCATGGGTAATAGAAACTGAGCTAGGAGGTCTTTCTCCTGGGCATACTCTGGAAACTCTGGGGCATCTTGGTAAGATGGAGATCCCAAGTGCCTCTTCCCCACCCAATATAATATCTTTCTCCCTGTGTCTCTCTCCTCTAGTACTTGGTCAGTTGCAGCAATACTCAGAGCATGCCCACCATCACCTTCAACATCAATGGTGTGGACTTCCCTCTTCCTCCATCTGCCTATGTCCTTCCAGTAAGTTCCCTTCATTTTTCATCCTGTATATTCTTGCCTTAGCCAAGGGTGGTCTCTGTGAGCAGGGAATGTATAGGAGGGAGGAACTACTCTCCATTTGGGAAAGATGGTGAATAATTGAGTTGTAGGTTAGAGCAGGGACCAGATGATGCCCTCAGAAATACTCTGCTCCCTACTCTTCAGGTTCCTTAGGATGAGATGATTGAAAGGGTATGGGCATGGGGGTTTGGGGAAACAGACGAAACCCTTTACGTAGCTCTTCTTAACATGATAGAATCCTATTAATGGAAGGGGCACCACTGATTATCTAGTCCACCTTCCACACAAAACAGGAATCCCTTTTGCTATATCTCCATGGGGTTGCTGTCAAGCATCAACTTGAATGCTCTCAAGGATGATGAGTCACTCTCTCATGGGGTAGCCTGTTCTATTGTCCAGGTCATAGACTTGGGGCCAAGACCAGAGAGACTTATTTAGGGGTCATTACTTTCCCCTATTCATATTCTGGGTTGCTCCTTCTTTAAGGCAGTTTTCCTGACTTGACTCTGTTACCCTATTTTATAAATTCTCTTGAAGAACTATAGGGGCCCAGAGCAAAGGTCTATACAGGCAGACAGTTAGATCAATAGACAGACCCTTTATTAAGTCCAAGGCTATGTGCTAACAAGTTTTATGTAGTTCATGTGATGTGATAGTTAGCTCATAACAGCTCATCATGGTGCTAGGCACAGTGTAGGCATGTATGTGTGTGTGTGTGTGTGTGTGTGTGTGTGTGTGTGTGTGTGTGGCAGGGGGTGCAGAGAAGTGGACTCTTTAGAATTTTCCAATCTAGACAAAAAAAATCTTGTACAATGAAAAAGAACATTGATACCAAGCAGTATTCACCAAGTAATACTCATTTATTTCCTTCCCCTTCCTTCCTAAGCCCTTAGTGGCTATATTAGAACAAGGTACAAGGTACAAATAGGGTATGTGAGATGTGAGTGGTCAAGTAAGGTTTCCTAGAGAAGGGTTAGACCTTTCCCAACTAGAGAAAGAACCTGAAACCTAAGGCAATTGCCTCTTGCTCAATGAGTTCCACATCCAGACTGTCAAGACCAGCTTCTTGGAGAAAGTGGGTCATCGTGAATTTATGGATTCATCTCCCCTTCTTCTTCTTACCTCCAGAGCACCAGCAGCTACTGTGAGGTGGGGATCATGCCCACTTACCTGCCTTCCCAGAATGGCCAGCCCCTCTGGATCCTTGGTGATGTCTTCCTCAGGAACTACTACTCTGTCTATGACCTTGGCAACAACAGAGTGGGTTTTGCCAACCTGGCCTAAGCTCTTCCTCTAGCCTATTTCTATTTGCCTGGCTCTCTACTCTTCTTTACTTTCTCCCTCCATTTGGCTCTGAATAGATTCTGGATCTTCAACGTGGGTTCTTGGAGTCTATAAATAAAAATTTCTAAACCTTCATTTATTTGTCCATTCATTCAACATGTATCACTCCCTTATTGCATGGGAAATCACAAACGAGGTGTTGGAGGAGCTACCTCCAAAGGTCAGACATGGCATGTTTCTAGTCCTTCCTGAGGCTACAGTTTTGTAGAGAGATGGAAACACCAACATTGGTAAACACATGACAAATTCATTAGAAAAATACTAAACAAAATGTTATATGAAGTTGAAGGGCGTGGGCATTGGAGAGAAGGTAATTACTCTTCATTGGACCAGTGTGGTTTCCAAAAGGTCTTTGTAGGGTTTGAGGAACTGGGATGTTGGCGAAGGATAGGAAGCTTCAGGAGGTGGATTAGTGCTGATTCCATTCTTTTGTAGAGTTTGGTTTTAGTACCAAAAGCTTCAAATTGTGATTGCTTTATCCTGAATGGCTCCATCTACCCATTATGATTTGTCTTCTCAAGAAAGTTTACTTTTTTGTACTGGGAAGTCTATCAATCCATAAGTTAACAAGATTTTATTCGACACCTATTGTATGTACCGGGCACTGGGTCTTCTCAAACTGTTCCTCTATTTCTCATTCCCAGGCCCCACAATGCAAGTTCATCTTCAATTCTTTCTATTACCACTGTGTTCTCTGCTTCATCAACCAAGCCTAACCAATAGCCCATAACTAATTCTTCATTTTTCCCATCTAACTCTTAGTTTTTCCACAATCTAATCTCCTCTGCCTCTACCAATCCCTCCTAGAATATGTCTATCATTTTCTACCAATCTAAGACCCTCCTATCTCAAATATGAGGACCATATATTCCCTATTTTCCTGGGAGCATCCCAAGGGCAGAGATTGTCTTCCTATCTATCTCGATGGGAGATCACTATGGAAAGGAGCTGTCAGTGTTTATTCCATTTGGTGAGGAGCTTCGTAAGGGCAAGAACCAGGTCAGATCAAATGAAGAAGCATTTCTTTTTTTAAATTTCATTTATTTATTTGTTTGTTTATTAAGTGTTTTATTTTTTAGAAAAATTTTTCATGGTTACTTGATTCATGTTTTTACTTTCTCCTTCACCCCCCCCCTTCACTCCCTCCACCCATAGCTGACGTGCATTTCCACTGGTTTTAACATGTGTCATCAATCAAGACTTATTTCCTTATTATATTGATAGTTGCATTGGTGTGGTTGTTTTGAGTCTACATCCCCAATCACGTCTGCATCAACCCATGTGCTCAAGTAGTAAAGAAGCATTTCTTAAACTCCTACTGTATTCTGGGTACTGTACTCAATTCTGGGAATACCAAGAAAGGCAAAAATAATCCCTGGTCATGGGATGGGATTGACTGGAAAAATACTTACTGAAGGCTTACTGAGTACCAAACTTTGTGCTGAGAATGTAAATAAAAAATGGTGATAGTCCTTGCTACCAAAGAACTCTCGTTTTAATTAGGGGAAACAATAGATAGAGAAGATTTCAGCTGTAGCACAAAGACCCAGTGGTCCTTAGCATGCAATGGCAGAACCAGGGACAAGTTCTAGGATTGCTTGCATGTAGCTAGCATGCTCAGAGCTAGGAATCAATATCTTGAACTTAAGCATTTTTCCCATCATGATGCATTTCTTTCAAAGTGTCAGCTTGATGGTTCAGTGGTTAGAGCATCAGGCTTCACAGTCTTGACTTCAGACACTTCTTAGTTGTGCTACGACCCTGAATAAGTCACTTAATCCCAACTGCCCAGTTTTTACTGTTCTTCTAGTTTGGAATAGATACTTAGTATGTCTTTGGCTATCTTCATTGCCAGGCTTAAGCCAGAATGATATGAGAGATTACTACTGGTGGGAACTGTCCAGCAGCAATTCAGCTGAGTAGGCTGGAAGATGGTTCTAGTCTTAGGAAAAGGGGAATGAAAATACCTAGACCTTATAAAAACTCTTGATGGAACTCTGTAAAAAATTAATATACAATAACTTCAAATATCATATTTTAATAAGATTTATTAATAATCACTAGAAGTAAAGGAATAAAAAGGTAATTATCTAACAAAATAAAACCACGTGTCCATGTCTAATCTACCTGCTCAAAATGGCCTGCTCCACCAAAGCCCTCACAGGAAGGAAAGAGACCTAGACACAGAACTCCACCCAATTTATTCCCTGTCTATGTCAGCACACAATGACAAGAAGTGAGTGGGCTCCTGGGGAATGTAGTTCAAAGGCACAAGATTCCAATTCACATTCCTCCCTGAAATCCCTTGGAAGACTAGTCTTTCCAATGGATCTTGTAAATGTAACCAACTTTTAAATTACAACAATTTGGAGATAAAAGGAAAAGAGAACAAAACCAATGATTACTAGGAATATTGACAAAAAGGCAATTAGGGGGCAGTACCCTTTGACATAAGAGTATACATATAAAACAACTGCATTTAACTCCCCACAGTTCAAATCACCACATCCCAAAGTTCACTCTGGATCTTCTGGTGCAGTATGTGATCTCTACAGGCATCTTCATGGCACCTTCTCTAAACAGTTCATTTTCTGGATTTGGGGAGGTAGCAAGTTTCTTATCCTAAAATTTCTCTCAAAAGATTTTAACTTTACATTATAGGATAATAATCCCCCTGTGGAGGATTGTGCCAAACACAGGAATCACTCAGGGAAGCATTGGCTGAGTTATGAGGTATATGAATCAACTGGCAAAAGAAAATAAAAAAAAACTTTTTTAATCCAAATAAAAGAGAAAACGTAACTTCTGGATGATATATAAAATATCAAAGTCTTATATCTAAAAAAAAATCTAAGTAAAGGAAAATAAACCTATAACAGGTCCTTGAATCAAGGCCCAATTAAAGTGATGTAAGCAATTATGCACTTACCCAATCAGTAGCCAGGACTACAGAAAGTTTGCCACACTATGAAAGACAGAAAAGGGACTAGATTTTAGCAGCAAGTGGGATATAGCATTTCCTGGTCTGGTTTTACCTTTTCTCTCAGGGATATGGGAACCAGGATGGCAGCCAAAGCAAGGTTCTTGATATGATGTGGGATGGAGAAGACCTGCCTCTAACATTTGTCAAAACAGCCACAACCTCGAACCCCAAACAAGTTCAAGTTCTCTTGTCTTGGCTCAATTTCATCAGTCCTACTAGGATTGGTTGGTCTCTTTGACCTTCTGCTTGATTGACACTATGCAGGTTAGCTTTGTGCTTCCTTGGCACTGTACAGTGGCTCTTTTTACATTCCCTTCTCCTGGAATCAGACAGAATCATTAATCACAGTCCCATAACATTTGTCAATAAATGGCAGGTTTCCATAGTCTAAAGCTTTTGGGTATGCATTGACATTAAGGTTAATGGACATTTTAAACCTAGCCTAGTTCAAAATCAAAAAAACTTTTTAATACTGGTAATGTGTGTTTCAAGTCCAAAAAAGAGAGGAAAAACCCTCAAATATTGTATTGCATGTACAAGGGGAAAAAATAAAAAAAAATGTTTTGTTTTAAAAATCAAAAATATATATCTTACAATCAGTGACTTAACATCAGTGTCAGCTAAGAAGAGGTAGAATACAAAGGTTTCTCATCCAAAAATGAGATTCATTTCCTTTTTAACTTGGCCATGAATGATTTTCACAAATTGTCAGCTTTATATAACAGTAGTACAGTAGGTAATGCACATTCAAAGAAATACCAAAATTCCCCAAATCATAAAAAGCACAATTAATGACAATAGCAAACAAACCCACCATTATATAGGATTCACATGAGTTACTGTGTGACATTTAAAACCTATGAACTCATAGATACTTGTCACAAGTTCTACAGACCTAGCAAATCTTTCAACCTTGGCTGAGATATTTTTAACAAAGTCTATTACTGCCATCATTCCAAAATGTGGCAGGGGAGTCCAAATCTAGAGCACTCTGGTGGAAGGGTAGAGTAAGCTTAAGAGTTACAAATCATCCAGAAGCTACTTAGACTTCATGGGAGATGCTCCCTCTTGGGAGCCATCCAGGGGTACTATGATCTAGGAACACCTTCCCAATTCCTCTTATATGTTTCACACATTACATTTTTGTAAATGCAGAGGTAGGGAATATAATAGTGCTACAGCACTTCATTTCAGCTACTAAATGGACCCTTTACCTCTTGTTACAAAGAACTCAAAGAAAGGCAAAATGATCAGTCAGGGCTATTGGTGCTACTGGATATCTAAAAATCACTTCTGAAGACCTCTTAAAATCAGTTTAAATTCTCAAGTCATTATATTCTCCAAAGGTTGTTAACCAGGTTGATGGAGTTCATCCATCTACAGATTTGACAATTAACAAAGGCAAAATGGAAGAAAAAGACCATATAAGCAACATATGACCTCAATGGATCTGGTGACAACCTCAGTGTCCCTAAGGACCTATGGTTTTGCCACAGAAGAAGGTTTTTATCCAAGATGACTATGGGCTTGTACAATGATATTTTTTTCAGTACAGTTATAGGGGAAAGGTACAAATAAAGACAACATAACAGCACATATACCTAATGGCTAGAACACAGTAGCTTAAAATGATTCAGTGTAACAATAGTACTGATCAGATTAATATATGAACTTAACAAAATTGAATGTTAAAGGAAACAATCAGCAAAATACAATAAGCATGACAGGATACAGGTACTGAATTCAAAAGTCCTTTTTTCCAATTCCAATACAGAGATTTCCATAAAACAATTAAGTCTGAAAAGGCTTAAAAATCTACCTCCAGACTCTTTAAGGTTCCTTCCCCTCCCCAGGATCATTATCCATTTAAGTTCCTTTTATCACACCTCTGGGATCTCTCATAGTGAGGGAGAATTCCTCAGTGAATATAGTGTAGGAATTCCATATTGGATGTATTTTAGAAACTGGGCAGGTCCAAATGGCAAAGGGGTGTAGGGAGATGACTTTCTCCCCTGAATCTCAGGATTATTCAAGCTAATCGCAAGGACCAGTGCACCCAGGAATGGTAGGGAGAAAAGACATCCTACAACTGGGAGCTGTTTGAGACAGATAATGCACCGCTCCTTCATAGAGTGAACCATACTTGCAATTCTACTTCCTGTTTGGAAGAGTAGCCTTCCTTCCCCTTCCCCTTTGGGGTAAAACACTAGGGGCCTCATGCTACCTCAGTCCCTTCTCCCACAGGCAAGAGCATGGAAGCCTATCTAGGTTAGCCAAACTGGGGTAGGGGTGTGTGTGCTCCCCTGCTGAAAAATGGCTAGTGCAGGCTTAAAAACCCATGTTGGAGGAGGGTGGGAAGGAGAGGGAAGGGATTTATACTTCACCCTCCACAGAAAAAAACAAAAGTGCTTCTAAATGGCTCTTGAACCCTCAGGCAACTGGGCACAGACTGCAGTACTTCATGAACAGCAGAAATGGCAAAGACCCCCAGACAGTGTCTGGTCAAACCTGGGGGCAGCAGCAGTGGGAGCAGGAACAGGAAGATAGCAGAAACAGGCAGCTGGGACTATCCAGGGAGTTAGAAGCAGGAGGCTGGATTGGCAGCAAAGAGGATTGGGAGGGAAAGTGGCTTATCCCTCTCAGCCAAGAGCTCCTGGAAAAGGCACTCAAATGAAAGTAGCCAGGCAGGTAGGGCAGCTGGGAAAATGGAAAACAAAAAACAAAAACAAAAACAAAAAATGGCAGGATCAGGGCACCAGAAATGCAGGAGAGAAACACAGCTTTGCAAAATTTGTCTAGGCTATCTTAAAAAATTTGAGAATTCTTTTTCCAACTTCAGTGGTTGCCATAAATGTAAAAATTAAAATTAATATGCAATAACTTCAGATATTATATTTTAATAAGATTTATTAATAATCACTAGAAGTAAAGAAATACAAAGGTAATTATCTAACAAAATATAACCACATGCTCATTGCTAATCTACCTGCTCAAAATGGCCCCTTCCACCAAAGCCCTCACAGGAAGGAAAGAGATCTAGACAGGGAACTCCACCCTATTTATCTCCTGTCTATGTCAGCACACAACAACAGGAAGTGAGTGGGCTCCTGGGTAATGTAGTTCAAAGTCACAAGATTCCAAATACACAGCTCAAGCTCTTTCTTTTTTTACTGATGACCAAACCCTTTGTCCTGAGCCTCAAAGAGAAAAATCTCCTTCACACCCCTACTCTGAACTTTGCTTTGATTATAGTGGCAACAGGCATTGCAACCCACCTACTATTTTGATTCCATTCCATATTCCAGACAATTGCCTCTTTGAATAAGCTATCTAATGCTTCTGGACCATTCTTGAGCAGGAATCTCCCAGCTGCCATCTTTCCTTGCTCCTCAGTCTGAGAGTTTTTGACCTGTGGGAAAAGTTCAAGGAAAGTAGGTAAGACTAGGAGGAGCTGCAGATACCTAGAATAATGTTCCTCTTGTTGCTTTCAGGATGACTGGCCTGAGATTGTTGGTGAGGAAGAGGATGGAAGATAAGGGAGCAAATGTCCTTCCTAAATTTGCCCTTCCTCCCCAATATCTCAGGTCATGAGAAGGGAAGGCAAAATCAGAGACTAGAGCTTCATGAGAGTATAAAATGTCAGACCTGAAAGGGAAGTCTTTCTCTAGTCCAATCCCTCTATTTGACAGAGGAGGAAACAAGACCCAGTGAGATGTGGTAATTATCAAAAGTACGACAGCCATCTTCTGGATATACCAAGATGGATGTGGTACTCCACAGCACACTCTGAAGAGATGGATTCTCTGATCCCAGATGACTGAGACAGAAAATAGTGCCAAGAGCATCAGGTTCCTTCCCTGATCTCCTAAGCTTTGGTGAGGCTTATGAAAAGTTACTGCTGCTGGAGATAAGGAGATCTGTGGGCACAGTGCAAAAAGGACATAACCCATTTTTGAAGGCAATTGACTGGGGAATCCTAGTTGTCCCGCTGGGGGGATGAGGAAATGAGGCATTGAAGAGTGTGTTTTTGGAAATGGCACAGGGAAAGAAGTGGTCCCCTTTGCCCCTGGAAGTAGAAATTATGGTTGGAGAAGCCAATAATCAGCATTCACTGGGGTTTCTGAGTCTGAAGTGTTCACTGGCCTTCACTGATCATTAGGAGCAGTGTAGCCTGAGGAAAAGAATGCTAGTCACAGGGTTAGGAGACTTGGGTTTGACTCCTACCAAAAGAAACTTAGCAAGCTATGGGGTGTTGGGATATCACCGAACCTCTCAGTTTGAGTCTCTTCATTTGGAATATGGACAAAATAATGACCTTCAAAGTCCCTCTCAGCTTTTAGTCAATGATCCCATGATCCCATACCTGTTCTGCCTATCTCATAGATGTGTTGTACTGAAGAGTTTTTTTAAACCTTCAGGGTCCACATTTTCTTGAGTTACATTAACTAGAGAGAGTGTGGTGTATTGCATTAAAGGAGCCAGCCTTGGAGGCAGGAAAACTTGGGTTCAAGTTTTGCTTCTGACACAACAAATTAGGTGATCACTCTGGACAAGCCATTTAGCCTATTCATCTGTAAAATGGAAGATGGGATGGCCTCTGAAGTTGAAGGAATTGAGGTGGAAGGATAAGGAATTTGCACTTATCATTTGACAGGAACTGTGCTAAGTTCTTTTTCCAAATATTTCATCTAATCCTCACAAAACCTTATACAGTATTATTATTTGTCCCACTTTACAGATGAGTCTGATAGAGATTAACTGACTTGACCAGTTTTTATATAGCTAATCAGTGTCTGAGGTCAGACTTGAACTCAGTCTTCCCAACTCCAACTTCATTGCTCTTGCCTTTGTACCACAAGTTGCCTCTGAGGTTCCTATGATTCCACTGAGTGGCCAGGGAACAATTCTCTAAAACTTTTAAGTTGTAAGAGGGATGCTGATCTACCTCAGTGGAGTGAGTTTCTGACTGAAGCTTCCTACAGCAGTGAGATCACAGGACTAGACCTGTGGGCTTTAAGAAGGTAAGCTTTTTAGAAGCAAAACTTTGGTGGATGGGAAGAATTTTGCCTCCAATATTGCTGCAGACTACAACTGAAGATTACTGACCTCGAGAGTCTTTTAGGTTCCTTAATTGTGTGTGTGTGTGTGTGTGTGTGTGTGTGTGTGTGTGTATACATGGTAGATGCCATATTAGCCAATCTGCTAGGTGTGAGGAATGAGGTGTTTTGATTTGCATTTCTTTAATTATGCTAAGTGAAGTTGTGAAGGAAGAGACAGAGAAATTCCATTCCAGGGATAATGGATGTTGTTCACAGAGACATTGAAATGGGATTGGACAGGATAAGAGAGACAAATAGAGGATAGTTCAGTTTGTCTAGAATATAGAGTACAGAAACTTCTGAACCTGGAGTCAAGAAGACCTGAATTCAAATCCAGCCTCAGACTTTGTGACCCTAGACAAGTGAAAACCTCCCTCTGCCTCAGTTTTCTCAACTGCAAAACAAGATAATAAAAAGCATCTACCTCCCAGGGTTGTTTTAAGGACCAAATAAGATAATATTGTAAAGTGCTTGGCACAATGCCTGGCATACAGTAGGTGCTTAGTAAATACTTCTCCCTCAGAATTTAGTTCTTCTGACCCACTGGAACTTATTCTAAGTCTCTCATTTCTCTATATTGCCTTCTTTGCCCATCTCCACTTTCATTCTTGTCTCCCAGACATGCTTCCCCTACCCCTTATTCTTGTGTCCCCTACCCCCACACCTGATACCTGCTCCCTATCGACCAGAGTAATCTAGTGATGACTCAAAGTTTGGTTGCGTGGCACAAGAGAGTTCTCCATTCTGGGGTTATAGGGTAAATGGAAAAACTACCCTCATGCCAACTCCCTCACCCCTGAACCCAGGAAATCAGAGAGAGATTGGCCAGGACATTGGGACCTAGGCCAGAGCCAGGACTGTCAGATATGGACATAATACAAGCCATTAGGGATTTTCCATGGAGACTGTAAAAATTTACTCTTAAGCCAATAGTGTTGTGGCTCTCTTTTGCTCTAAGCCTTGGTCTGTGAATCCAAAAATCCAGGTTCCAATCTCAACTCTAGCCATCAACTCCAAGAACCACAGAGAACACAGTTTGGGAAACATGGTTCCATGTTGTAAGAAGAATAACATTTCTAGAGGTGAGCTAGGTATTTGCCTAGTAATCTATAGGGAACCCGTTCTTTTAGATGAAGAAGGAATTTTGGTGACCATCTCTGGAAAGCTTTGGTTAATCTCTTCCATTCTCTGAGTCTCAGTTTCCTATCTAATGATATTTGCTTTTGTCTGTATTTCAGAATCCCTCAAAAGTGGGAAATGGTCTGTTCATTTAAGAAATTTACAGTTCTGCTTGTTAAAGCTTTAATAGGGTGGTGTTTTTCAACAAAGTTTTGTATTTCCACTCATTTTGCACACCTTTCCTTGATTAAGAAAGCAGGGACATCCTCCTTTGCTTCCTCCTCACCTGAAGAAACTTCTCCCCACTCCACTTCACTAGCTGCTGCCACTCCCTGTGAAGTTCCTGCAGTTTCTCAGTATTGAGTCCTTCTTTATGCTCTGAAACTAAGTCCACCATCACCATTGACCTCCAGAGCCATGGACTGGCCCAGAGGCATAAAGACTTAATTGGTGCTTCTTGAATTTAATTGAATAAATCAACAACTATTTATTAAGAACTTACTAGGTGTCAGGCTCAGTCTCAAAGCCTTCAAGGTCCTTTTGAGTTACAGCTTCTGGCCAGAAATTCCTCCAGGGAGAGTTCATGGTCCTGTAAGAGACTGTCCCCCACAAGCTCTATCAATAAGATGAAGGCAGTGAAACATATTGAAATGATTCTTCCAGAACTCACTCAGAGTCAAGTCTGAGACAAAAAATATTTCAAAAATGTCACAAAAGCCACAAAAAGTGAATACAAGATGGAGCCAAGTTCTGTACTGTGAAAGAACTACACCAAGACTAATGTGTGATCCTTTGTTTTGGCTAGAGCGGGCATATGCTTCCCTAGATCAAGATGCCAACAAGTTCTAGCAAGCCCGTCGAGTGCCAAGCAAACACCGAATACCTCCACGAAGTTTTCTCTTCAAAATGTATGGAATCCCAAATTTAAGAAAATCCCAAATTTCTGAAACTATCAAGTACCAAGATTTGACTGTAGACTCCAAAAGTTATTAAACTGTGCCTACCTTTTGACTTGGTGATACCATTATTAGTCATATGATTATAATAATAGCTAGCATTTATTAGCACCTACTATACCATGCACTTTACAAACATTTTATTCCATCTTTACAACAAATCTAGGAAGTAGGTGTTATTATTATCCTCATTTTCAATTGAGGAAACTGCAGTAAACAGAGGTTGAGTGACTTGCCCCAGGTCACACAGCTAATAAGTATTTTAGGTCACATTTGAACTCGGGTCTTCTTGACTCCAGGTCCAGTGCTCTATCCACTATAATATCTAACTGACAAAGAAATCAAAGCAAGAGAGGAGCAGCTAGGTGAATCAGTAGATTGAGAGTCAAGTCTAGAGAAGGAGGTCCTGGGTTCAAATGTGAATTCAGGTACTTTCTGGCTATATGACCTTGATCACTTAATTTTCATTGCCCAGCCCTTACCACTCTTCAGCCTTGGAACTAATAATACTTGGTATTGATTCTAAAATGGAAGTGGAAGAGTTTTTTTTTTTTAAATGCCACTCACATCTAGAGAGAGAATTAATGAATTCTAAGTACAGTCTGAAGCATACTTTTTAAACCTTCTTAATTTTAATTTTGTGTACGTCTGTATGTGTGTGTATGTTTTCTTTTGCAATACAGCTAATATAGAAACATGTTTTGTATGGCTTATATGTATTTGATATTTGATTGATATATAGCTCACCTCAATGTAAGAGGGAGGGATGAAAATAAAGGAGAGAATTTACAACTAGAAAATTTTTTAAATGAATGTTAAAAATTTTATGTAAACTGGGAAATATTTAATGAAATCAATACATTACATTTAAAGAATTCCTTATCCCATCAGTTATCATATGCCACATTTCCCAAAGGAGCAGGGAGCTATAGCGAATTCCTGATGTGTCTCCTGTACCATATTCTTGCTCCAATTCCCCCCTCCCCCCCAAGCTTTTCTTCTTCAAACACACAAAGATGCCCATGGTCTGGTCTTTTGAGTTCCCTAGAGGGAAAAGTTCAGCCTTGGCTCTGTCTTATTTCCCGATTGGTTGACTTCTTTGTTCTCTGTTATCATTCATGTCCCTTGATCCCATTGCTTGTATTAAAAAGTCAACAAAATGGAAATTCCTTTCTGGAAATCATGCAGAGGGGAAAATTACACAGAAATAGTTGATATGGAAAGTACAAAACAGAGATTTGGAGGGCACACATACAAGCAATTGGGGTGGTGGGGTCAGAGAGAGGGTTAGAGTCTTAGCATATAAAAGAGGAAAGTGGCTGCTCTTTACCTCAGTTCAGTTTGACTCTGGTAATCAGAGTAGCTTCTGTCCTGTGACAGATCATAAACCAGCACCATGAAGTGGCTTCTGTTGGTCCTGGTTTGCCTCCACCTCTCAGAGGGGATTTTCAGGTGGGTCATGAAATTTAATTGGGACAGAGAAGCAGTCCTGGATCAAGAGACCAGTCACTTGGAAAGGGGGTGGGGTGGGCAACCTCTATGTTCCCAGCTGTATGTTCTCTTGGTAGGAAGATGGTGTATCGTAATTGGCTGGGCTATTGTGGGCTACAGGGGAAACCAAGGGTAATAGCACCTCACATTTCTATAGTACAGTATTCTCTAAGTTTAAAACCCTTTCCTCACAACCCTGTAAAATACAAGAATTATTATGCTTCTTTTACAGAGGAGGAAAGAGATGAAGAATGTGAAAGGCCATGACCTCTTTTTAGTTCTAGCTAGTAAATAAATGTTAGAGCTGAGAGCTGAACCTAGCTCTCCTAAATCCAAATTTAGTGTAATTTCCCAGGCACTGAACCAATTCTTGGAGGGAAGAGAAGACATGGTTTTTACCTTCATAGTATCAGACAATTCTTATGCTCATGGAATTAGTCTGGTGGGGGAGGCACAGTCCATATACTAAGTCAGTGATGACAAACCTATGGCATATGTGCCAAAGATGGCATGCAGAGACCTCTCTGTGGGCATATACACCATCACCTGTCAGAGTTAATTACTAGAAAGGCAGAGGGACACTGGAAGAGGTACTTCCTTACCCCTCCCCACCATGCCTCCATGCTCCTCTGCACTTACTCCCTTCTATGAGTGGAGTGCTCAGACCACTCCCTCCCTTTCTCCCTCTCCTTTCTGGGATAAGGGGGGTGGAGAGGTGTCACTCTGTCTCTGGTGGGGGAGTAGTGCACGGCATGCAATCTGGGATGGGGCAGGGAATGACACGAAGTCTGGAGGGGCATGGTATGTGATCTCTAAAAGGTTTGTCATCACTGTACTAAGTTAAACTCTAAGTCCGATGGGAAAAAATATAGTCCTTGCTCTCAGGAAGTTCCCAGTCTGATGGGAGAGTTCAACTCAGCATATGTTCAGTTGTTTTTCAGTCATGTCTGCCTCTTTGTGACTGAATTTTGAGTTTTCTTGGCAAAGATCCTGAAATGGTTTATCATTTCCTTTTACAGTTCATTTTATAAATGAGGAAACTGAGGCAAACAGGGTGAAGTGACTTGGTCAGGGTCACATGGTTAATAAGTGTTTAAGGATAGCCTTGAACTCTTGAATATGAATCTTCCTGACACCGTACCATTTCTCAGCCAGCCTCTATGTAGTCCAGTGGGGGAGATACCATCCTTGACCTCAGGAAACTCCCAATCTGAGATTGGGGAAGATACAGTCCCTCAGGCTGATTGGAAAAAAAACACATTACATGCTCTCAGGAAATTCCCAATCTGATGGGGATGTGGAGAAGGGAAGCTATTGACCATGTATATGACTACTTTTCAAGTAACCCCTGCTTCATAAGTCTTAGGAAGCAACCCCATTGGCAAAAGTAAGGGTCTTTCTTCTGAAAAAATTCATTTTTCAGCCCTCTGATACTAAGGGACTGCTTTCTGAGAGGACCCTTGAAGATATCAGGTCCAATCTATTTCAGTTACAAAAGAGAAAACAGAAATGCAGAGAAAGAAAGTGACTTAAGGAGCAGCTAAGTATCACACTGGATAGAGTGCCAGGCCTGGAGTTGAGAAGACTTAATTCAGCCAAAAAAAGAAAGTGACACCCAAATCATACCGCTGGTTAATGGTAGAATCAGGATACCCCCATAAAGTCTTTTCTAAAATATACATTCCCTTGAGTAGGCTAACACAAGTCCCTAATGCCTTAGTGGAAAGGAGATTATCACAAGATCCTTGTCAGGAGGCATCCAGGCAATAGAAGTAAAAGGTTCATCAGTGGAGGAAAACACAGAGGATACAAGGTCCAGAAGGAATTCAGAGGGAGAAAGGGTTTAATACCATACAGAGCTTGTCCACTTCGGCATTTGGAAGAAGGCTGTCATTAGAGATGAGTCATGAGCAGAATTTCCCAAGAGAGGAAGGACTTAACCTATTAGTAAGCGCTTTCTGAACCTTTGTTTTGGGGAGGGGTCCTAGACCAGCCCGGGGCAGCTAGGTGGTACAATGGATAGAGTGCCAAGCCTGGAGTCAGGAAGACTCATCTTCCTGAGTTCAAATCTGGCCTCAGGCACTTACTAGCCAGGCGACCCTCAGCAAGTCACTTAACTCTGCTTCAGTTTCCTCATTTGTAAAATGAGCTGGAGAAGATGGCCAATCACTCCAAGATCTTTGCCAAGAACACTTTAAATGGGGTCCCAAAGAGTTGGACATGACTAAAAATGACTGAACAATGAACTCGGGCCAGCTACCTTTGATTCTCTAGACTTGATCACCATACCACTGCCAGGGTGCCTTCTTCTCCTCCCCTTTTAAGTTTCCCTTTTTTGTTGTCTTCCCTCCTTAGAATGAAAGCTCCTTTAGGGTAGAGATTATCCTTCTTTTTGCCTATATATCTAACCTCAGCGCCTGGCATAATTTTATTGTTGTTCAGTTGTTTTACTCACTTCTGATTTGTGTTTCTTGGCAAAGATACTGGAGTGGTTTGTCATTTCCTTCTCCAGCTCATTTGACAGATGGAGAAACCAAGGCAAGCAGGATAAAATGACTTGTCCAGGGTCACACATTTAGTAATAATGCAGTAGATGAGCTTTCCTGACTGCAGGCCCAGGGCTTTATCCATTGTGTCACCTAGCTGCCTAGACTTAGCACACATTAAATGCTTTATAAATGATTTTTACCCATGTGAATGGGTAAATATGGAGAAGAAAATTTCAGGCATTGAGGGAGAGGGAAAGATGGCGGCCTGCCCTTCATTCACTGCCTTCTTCTACAGAATTCCCTTGAAGAAGGGTAAGTCCATCCGGGACACCATGAAGGAGATGGGCATTCTGGAGGAGTTCCTGAAGACCCACAACTATGATCCTGCAAAGAAATATCACTTCAGGGATTTCAGTGTGGCCTTTGAACCCATGGCTTACATGGATGTGAGTACTCCTTTCTCTGTAGGGACCTTGGGCAAAGTCTTCTCTCCTTGTTGTTGTTTAGTTGCTCTATCATGTCTATCTTTTCATGATCCCATGGACCATAGCTATCCATAAAGTTTTCTTGGCTAGAATTTGCCAAGTGATTTGCTATTTCCTTCTCCAGGGAATTCTTTTGTCAGACAGAGATTAAGTGACTTACCCAAAGTCACATAGCCAGGAAGTGTCTAAGACTGGATTTGAACTCAAGTCTTCCTGATCCAAGTCCCAGTCTTCTAACCAAGTCTTAGCTCCCTTCTCTATTTAGTAGATACTTATGGGCCAATAAGCCACTTATCTACAAGTAGATATTATCAAGCTCTCCTCTCCCTCTCATTCATAGGTCCAAATCATGAAATTGTAATTTTCTCCCCTCTTTCATTGGAAAGGACCTGAAAGATTCAACCAATCATCCTACTTTTGGAGTTAATTGTAACACTAAGTTTGATACAAAAGGGGACAACTAGATGGTGCAGTGGGCCTGGAGTCAGAAAGAACCTGAATTTCAATTCAGTCTTAGGATATTTGCTAGCTGTCTGACTGACCCTGTGCAAGTCACTTCAACCTGTTTGCCTCAGTTTCCTTACATGCAAAATGAATTGGAAAAGGAAATGGTAAACCATTCTAGGATCTTTGCTAAGAAGATCCCAAAAGAAGTCATGAAGAGCTGTACATAACTGAACAACTCCTGACTCAAAGGCCAATTTTGTTCCTGCAAAATTTGATTCACTTCAAAAGTTTCCTTCCAAGATCAGCTCAGAAACCACCTTTACCATGAGGCCTTTCCTAATCTCCCCAGCTGCTAGTGCCTCCCCGTCAAATAACTGCCTCAAATTTATTTTATATATACTTGTATGCATACGTATCGTCTCCCTATTTAAGAAGTAAGCTCCTTGAGGTCAGAGACTGTTTCATGTCTGTCTTTGTATCCCTAGGACCTGACCCCTAATAAGATCTTAACAAATAATTGTTGATTTATTCAGTTAAATTCAAGAAGCATGGATTAAGCCTTTACTAGAAGAAGTATTGTGGCAGCCAGGTGGCTCAGGGGATAGAGTCAGGAAGCCTCAACTTCATAAATTCAAATCCAGCCTCAGACACTCACTAATTATGTGCTCTGTCCAAGTCATTTAACCCTATTTACCTCAGTTTCCTCATCTGTTAAATGAGCTAGAGAAGGAAATGTTAAACCACTCCATTATCTTTGCCAAGAAAACCCCAAATGGGGTCACAAAGAGTAGGATATGACTGAACAACAACAAAAATGAGGGAGTTGGATTAGATGATGCCTCAGGTATCTTTCAGTTCAAAAACAATGATATCAGAATCTTCTGACACCAGGTGAGTGAGTCCTTTCTTCTTTTAGTCCTTCAGTTTCCTCATCTATAAAATGAAAAGGGTGCTACTTATTTCTACCTACTTTCCAAACGTTTTTTGTGAAGACAGTCAACCTTAAGGCCTGTTATTCTGCTCCAGAACCTTCCTAGCTCAGGGAAAAGGAAACTGATAAACTTAATCACTTAAGTTGTTGGGTAACTGATAAGAGCCTATCTACATATTAAAAGAGGAACCTAGGGAATGATTAATCCTAAAGAATTAATCTTCAATGGAACTGTTTTAGGAATGGTGGCATATGGGTAATAGGGGAAATGTTTAGGGGAAATGTCTTTCTCTTAAGTCTTTCCAACCATACTGTAGTTCAACCAAGGAAAGTCTTCCTTCTAACAACAATCCTTCCCCAGTGATCTCCTCCCTCCATTATCTTATCTTGCCACTTGGCTTCCATGATGATCCAACCTTTGCAATCAAGCTGTACTGGCTCTCAGTGCTTGCTCAGTTATTGTTCTTGTGGTTCAGTCATGTCCAACTTTTCATGACCTCATTTTGGGTTTTTGGGGGCAAAGATTCTGGGATGGTTTGCCATTTCCTTCTCCAGCTCATTTGATACGTGAAGAAACTTGAGTCAAACAGGGTGAAGTGACTTGCCCTAGGTCACACAGCTATTAACTATTGGAGGCTGGATTTGAATACAGGTCTTCCTGACTCTAGAATTGGTGCTATATCCACTGGGCTACTTAACTGCCCAACTGACTCCTAATACTTGATCCTTCTCTCTCCCTAACTTTAAGTTCTCACTGGGTTGTTGCACAAACCTGGCATAACCCTCTTCTGATTGCTACTACCCCTTCCTACTGAAGGATTAGATCATCCTTCAAAAGACTGCCTACCCCACATAACTTTCCAAGAGTGACTCAGCTCACAATACTTGCTCCAGTCATTTCTACTTAAGGCTCTTTAAGAATGGTGGAGATTCTTATCTTGGCCTCTCAGTCTTTACTGCCCTTGCTCACACAGTCTATCATAACTGGAAAGCACCTACTTCTTCTGCCCATTCCCTACCTACCCTTCATCTTTGCTCATTGATATGTCTCTCTTCAAAGTTCAGTTCAGGTTCTCCTTCTTTGTGAAACTTTCCTGAGGGCCATTCTACCTTCCCTCCTACCTCCACCCCCTCTACTTTTCAGGTACTAGTAATCTCCTCTTCACCAAACTTCTCATAGGTTGTCATGGTAAAGGTGAAAAACTATTGCTTAGGGGCAAGTAGGTGACTCAGTGGATTGAGAGTCAAGCTTAGAGATGGGAGGTTCTGAGTTCAAATGTGACCTCATATACTTTCTAGCAGTGTGCAAGACTCTGGGCAAGTCATTTAACTCCTACTGTCTAGCTCTTAGATCTAAGGGGGTGAGAGGGACAGAGAGAGAGAAGAGAAACAGAGAGAAAGACAGAGAGAAAAGAGGAGAAAAAAGGAAAGAAAGACAGAGAGAACAGAGAAAAAAGGGAAGAATGAAGGAGAAAGAGAAACAGAGAAAGAAGGAACACAGAAAGACAGAAAGGAGGAGAAAGAATGAAAGAGAGAAAGAGAAAGAGAAGCAGAGAAAGAGAAAGCAGGAAAAAAGAAAAAGAAAGAGAAACAGAGANTTCCAAGCTCTTTCAGGGCTGCTCATCCTCTTTTGGTGTCCACCTGTAACCCAGCTCTGCCCTGTGGCACCAAGATGCTGTAACATGTGTAGTGGCCACATCCTGGTAAAACTGTCTAGGCAGACAGGTTGAGGGTAACCAACAGGCCTCAAACCTGTCAGTGAATTGGGGGATGTCTACACCAAACATGTGAAGACGTCCTCTAGGGGAATGGGTGGATATGAACAATTTGTTTCAAAGGCCAAAAGCATACACTGTAGAGCACTTAGAGTTTGATCAGACATCAAAGACTCCAGTGTTATCCATTTCGTCCTGGACCATCACCAGCCTTACTGACTTTTGTCTTGCCACTGGGCTTTGATGACTCTGAGAGAATGAGGCTGACAATTTGGTATGTATCCAGTTCACAAGCAAGTCAAGATATCACCCCTATGATGTCATTGGTCTTCTTTGAAATGGAGGACAAGAGATTAGCTAGTTGACTCAATGGACTGAAAGCCAGGGCTAAACTTTGGAGGTGCTGGGTTCAAATTTGATTTCAGCCACTTCCCAGCTGTGTGACCCTGGGCAAGTTACTTAATTCCCATTGCCTAGCTTTTTTTCTTCTTCTCTTCTGCCTTGGAAGCTATACACAGTATTAATTCTAAAATGGAAGATAGAGAAAAAAAAGAAATGAAGGATGAGTAACATGGTTCTACCAGGGTCTTCTAGTTCTTGGCTTTGTTTAAAGAAATGAGATAAGCTAGGAAATGGAAAAGATCCAGTGCCAAAGATCATATTTCTGGGGGTGTACTAAGTTAAGGGTGGACAACACAACTTCACAACCAGCCTGTTGTGGGTGGGAGCATTTACTGGGCTGAACAGGAGTAATGGGACCCTACTTTCTTCTCCAGTCTTCTTACTATGGGGAGATTAGCATCGGGACTCCACCCCAGAACTTCCTGGTCCTCTTTGACACTGGCTCCTCCAACCTGTGGGTGCCCTCCATCTACTGCCAGAGCCAGGCCTGCAGTGAGTAACCCAAGTGGGGTGGGGAAGTGGGAAGGGAGAGGCAGGGTCCTGAGGTAAAGAAGGCATGGCCTCTATGTGGGAAGCAGGAGAAGACAACCAGAGGAATTTGAGGCTCAGAGAGGCCAATTGACTATCTTAAAGTCAAATTGCTTACCTGGAGCTGAGCCAAGAAGAATCAATCAATTTTATCTCATGCTACTGAACACATATTTTTATGAAACATCCATTGTATGCTTGTGGGTGGGGAAGTGGGGAGGAGAAGATACAGGAGACAGGTGAGATCTGGTCCTTGTTCCACAGTCTCATTGAGGTATTAAAGGCCCTATAAATGTCTGCTCTAGTCCTGGCAAAACCCTGGGTTTTGGGTCACTTTCTAGTTTCCTGGAAATATTGGGAATCCAGAGAAAAGTTATCCAGCTTGGCTATTAAAGAGGGCATGATCAGACATAGTTGGAGCTGAGAAGTAATAGTTGGAATAAGCAGAGGAAGCTGATATTCCCTGAAGAAAGTGAGTCTGGACCAGCCCTAAATCATCCCATTGCCTAAGGCCTCTGAGAGGACTAAGGTCTCTGTGGATGAATATTGTGCCAGGCTTGGAAAGATATCAGTCTGGAGTCTGCCTATTACAAGAAGGAATCTGTAAGCACATGACATTCATTATACTAGGTACCGGAAGGAAAGTTTAGCTAAGACTTGGTCCCTGCCCTCATGGAGTTTCCAGTCTAGTGGTGGAGAAAGATACCAACCTAGAAAATTAGAATACAGAATAATGTATGATAAATTCATAAGATGGGTGCTATAAGGGAATTATGTATTTTCTTGGGTGTAGAAGTGTTAGAAATAAAGAAATTTCTGGGCCATAATTCTGAGTGGAAGATCCAAACTTTAATTGCAGAAAATTAAAGTTGGAGATCTTACCACACCCAGTTTGTGATAAGACCCCATACAGATGTTCAACAGTATATTTTATTGGTTTTGGGATAGCTGATTAGCATAAGTTAACATAGAAGAATGTACTGAAGATATTAAGAAACACACAATGGTGCTTAATAAAGAGGGTTTGAAACATTCTTCCTCCTTACTACACCTGATTTGTCTGCTGGGAAGCAGGTATTTTAGCTCCCATTCATAACCCTGAGTCTGTCATTTAGGATGGGAAGGGATGATGTCTAGAGGATGAGGGCAGAAGCCAAGAAAGCTGAGGAAGGAGGCTATTAGCTGGGTGACCCTTGTCAAGTCACTTAACCTCTAGGGGCAAGAGTTTCCATATCTGTAAGATGAAGAAATTGGATTAGATGATCTCTGAAGCCCTTAGAATCTCTAAAGGACTTGGAGTCAGGAAAATCTGAGGTTAAATCAATATCGCAGATACTTAGAAACTGTGTGACCCTGGTCAAGTCACTTAACCTTTGTTTGCCTCAGTTTCTTATCTATAAAATGGAGATAATAATATCTACACCAAACATGTGAAGACGTCCTCTAGGGGAATGGGTGGATATGAACAATTTGTTTCAAAGGCCAAAAGCATACACTGTAGAGCACTTAGAGTTTGATCAGACATCAAAGACTCCAGTGTTATCCATTTCATCCTGGACCATCACCAGCCTTACTGACTTTTGTCTTGCCACTGGGCTTTGATGACTCTGAGAGAATGAGGCTGACAATTTGGTATGTATCCAGTTCACAAGCAAGTCAAGATATCACCCCTATGATGTGACAATTTGGTATGTATCATGACATTCTAGAGTATTGTCATGATCAAATAAGTCAACACATATAAAGTTCTTTGCAAATCTTAATGTACCATATAAGTGTTTTTCCAGTTCTAACAGAATTTTAATATGAGTCCTCTGGGTTCCTTTGGTAGGTGGCCATGCCCGATTCAACCCCAGCCAGTCTTCTACCTACTCCACCAATGGACAGACCTTCTCCCTGCAGTATGGCAGTGGTAGCCTCACTGGCTTTTTTGGCTATGACACCATGACAGTGAGTAACCATATATCTTTTTCTTCCCCTTCTTCTTTTTCATGCCTTTTTGAAAGGGCACAGACATACTCTATGACCTAGGACAATTTTGTAGGAGGCTGAAAGAAAGAAAGAAGAAAAGTCTAGAAGGGAGTGGAAACTTCTAGTGTCTGAAGATACTGGTCATACGGAAGAGGGATTATATTGGATCTGATGGGCCCCAGATGGCAGAACAAATAGTGAATGGAAAGTATAGAGACTTAGGCTTGATGTCAGGGGAAAAGTTGATGACAGAGTTGATCAAGAGTAGAATGGCTTTCCTCAGAAGGTAGTGAGTTCCTCATCACAGAATGTCTTCTGAATAGTCTGGATGATTATTTTTCAAGGATTTCTGTCGTTGGGGATGGTTTCTTTTAGGGTATGGATTAGACTAGAGCTTTAAAGATATCTTCTAATTTTGAGATTCTTTGGCTATGGTATGGGTACAGAATAAATCACAGAATCCCAGTGCTAGAAGAATCAGCCATAGAAGGACGGGACCTTGATGGATAAACAGGATTTGGAAGATCATAAGATTTAGAGTTGGAAGGAATGTAGGAATCATGCCACCCAACTCTCTCACTTTATAAATGAGGAAACAGAAGCTAAGGAGGATCAGAGAGTGCATTCTGGGCAGAGGGTAATGACGAGGAGTGGGAAGGGGCAGATGCCAAGTGAGTGTGGCAGGGACTTTAGGGACCTTGGGATCTGGCCCCCTCAAAGATGCCCATCACAACTCTCTAAAGACCTTGAATGATTGTGCTTTCTCTTACCATCTCTCTTCTCCCCTGTGCTTTCCTCCAGGTCCAGGGAATTCAGGTCCCCAACCAGGAGTTTGGCCTGAGTGAGAATGAGCCAGGCACCAATTTCATCTATGCTCAGTTTGATGGCATCATGGGCATGGCTTACCCTGCCCTGGCTGTTGGAGGGGCCACCACAGCCCTCCAGGGCATGCTGCAACAGAATGTCCTTACCAACCCCATCTTCAGCTTCTACCTCAGCAAGTAAGGAGCCCAGAGGACACATGGTCCTGCTTTTCCTTTTTCTGCATGATCTAGATCTCTTTTCCAAATTTCTTCCTCCCACTCCTCTGTACTTTTCCCCATTCGCATTTCTTTAAAGCTTCCAAAGACATCTCATCTTTTCTTTTAAATCCTTACTTTGTCTGAGAATCAATACTGTGTATTGGTTCCAAGGCAGAAGAGTGGTAAGGGCTAGGCTAAGCATTGGAGGTTAAGTGACTTGCTCAGTTAGGAAGTATCTGAGGTCAGATTTAAAGCCAGGATCTTCTGTCTCTAGGATTGGCTTTCAATCCATTGAGCAACACACTCTCATCCTTTTTTATAAACCTTAAAGGACCTCAAAATCTTAAACCTTAAAGAAATCCCATGAAGTAGGTACTGAAAGTATTATTGTGCTCATTTTTATAGATAAGGAAAGAGGTTCAGAGAAGTAAACTGGTTATGGAAATAATAAATGTCAGAGCATGTGCCTCTTGACTTCAATTCCACTAACTATGCTTGTTGATAGCCTAAGAGTTGACCCTGCCTCCTCTCCTGTTGTTTTTTCTACCATTATCTAGAAGTTGGTCCAGCCATTATGTACTTCCATCACCATGAGAACTACCGTTTAGCCTTATTATCATTTCTACCCCTACTTTTTTTTTTACTGAATTGTAAATTATTTTACTAATAGGCATTATAAGCAGATACTAATAATTGTTTTAAAAGACCATGATGGTTAATATACGAGCATGAATGACTTAGAATGATTTCTCTTCCATTTTAGAGATCAACACATAGAATACTGAATATTCTGAAAAAAGAAGCTATAATATACATGTTATATATATATAAAGTAATAAAATGTAACATATGTTGTGTTACATATGTAATACAACATAGCACAATATAATGATCATATTCATTGCTATAATCATTAATATATTAAAATTATACTATTGTGCAATAATTTTATAAAATGACATGTGAATATGATGAGTTATTAAGAGGTAGCTGTGGATTAGTGGTTAGAAGACTGGGCCTGGTATCAGGAAGACCTGAGCTCAAATCTGGCCTCAAATACTTCTGAACTGTTTCACCTTGAGTAAGTCACTTAACCTCTGATTGCCTGAATATCCTTACCAAGAAAATCCCAGGGACAGTAGGGTCCACAGGGTCATGAAGAGTTAGACATAACAACTGAAGCAACAATGAGTTATTACTTTATTTTTCTTCTTTCTTTGCAATATTATGGAAATAAAACATATCCAAATAATCTATTTAAACACTGAACATATTATACATAGTAATACAAGAATATCACATAATAATATGTCAGGCAATTAAATAATGAAAATATATTAAGTAATCCGTATTTGTCTAAAATGTTATAAACAACATAATTAATACTCATTGTGCTTAATATATTTTAATGTGGAATTCCCATCATGCTTCCCTTTCCCCAAACACTGAATGGTGTCCTTTGTTCAAAATTAGTAGAGTTATTCTTAAACATCACATTCTCTTTCATGGCAAGTTTAATAAACTATTTACTAAACTATTTCATTCTTGTGTTCATCAAACATTTGCTGCTGAAGAATATAAACACATGGAAATATTCTGTAAATTCCATAATGTATTCATCCTAGACTGGCTAGAGTTATGCTAACTCTACCAGAGAGATATTTATTGCTATTCAGAAGACACAGAGAATTATCAGATGTGGACAGAAATAGGATGACATTCAGGCCAGCTGTCTTGGGACTTACAGAAACTTTCCTCTGGGAATGAGACAATTCCGACTGAAATTGACCATTCTGTGCGATGCACAGAGCAGTTAGAAAGCCCTATTCTAGGGGCAGCTGCTTGGTGGATTGAGAGCCAGGCCTAGAGATGAAAGGTCCTGGGTTCAAATCTGACCTCAGACACTTCCTAGCTGTGTGACCCTGGGCAAATTACTTAACCCCCATTGTCTAGCCCTTACCACTCTTCTGCCTTGGGACTAATATTTAGTATTGTGGCTTAGTCATTTCCGATTCTTTGTGACCCCATTTTTTTTAAATCCTTACCTTCTGTCTTAGAATAGGGCTGAGTGATTGGGGTTAAGCCGCTTGCTTAGGGTCACATAGCTAGGATGTGTCTGAGGCTGGATTTGAACTTGGGACCTCCCATCTCCAGGCCTTGTATTCTACCCATTGAGCCACCTAGCTGCCCTTCCCATTTGTGGTTTTCTCAGCAAAAGTATTGGAGTAGTTTACCATTTCTGTCTCCAGCCCATTTTACAAATGAAGAAATCGAAGCAAACAGGGTTAAATGACTTGCACAAAGTCACACAGCTAGTAAGTGTCAGAGGACAGATTTGAATTCACATCTTCCTGACTCCAGGCATGGCATTTTATCCACTGTGCCACCTACTTTCCTTTTATTACATAGTTCTTTTTAGAGCAAGTCTTTAGATACTCCATCACTATTGTGGTCCTCAAAAAATCACAATTTCACACTATAAAGACACAGATTCCAAGCCAAAAGGATCTCAGAGCCCATTCTCCACTCCTACCCCTTAATTTTACAGATGAGGAAATTGAAGTCTCCAAAATGGGGGTGATTTGCTCTGGTTTACCTAGCTAGCAAGAATTAGCCATAGGATTTGAACCCAAGTCTCCCTGACTCCAGGGCCATCGCTCTCTCCTCTCTACCATGTTGCTTCTCTCCATCACTCTCCTAGGACCTCACAATTTCTCTTGTGTTTACTGCTCCACAGTAGACCAGCAATAGATCTATTCCTCTGGTCCATGGTGCCTCTCAGGTCTACTTCAACGCTTCTTGAAGTTTAGCTCTCCTCCAGCAGATGGCGATCATTTCCTTCTTTACAAAAGATCAGCTTTGAAGCTGGTGATTAGGGTTGACAGTTTCTGGTATTATCGTCATTTATTTATTTAATTTTATTGTTATATTTATATTACTAATTATATTTATTTTACTATCACATTTAGTGTTATTTATTATAGTTATCATTATTAATAGCCCTTACCTTCTGTCTTAGAATTCTTAAATACTAAGTATGGGTTTCAAGGCAGAAGAGTATAAGGGCTAAGCAACTGGAGGGGTTAAGTGACTTGTTCAGGATCACCCAACTAGGAAGTATCTGCCAGCAGATTTGAATTCAGGACCTTCCAACTCTAGGGCCTATCTATTGAGCCATCTAGATGCCTTTTTTTGTTTTTGTACAAACCCAGGATCCCATAGCCTCTGCCCTCTCACTTGAGAAAAAAAGGGAATTTTCCTGTCCGGAGAGCTGATTATTAAACTTTCAGTGTGAGTATTTGCACCTCCCAAATTAACAAGCTACAAAACAGGGCTTGATTTTGTTTTATTGATTGTCTAGATTTAGGAGAGTGATGGAGGAAATGTTAATTTTAAAGATTAAAATGAAAAGTATGCATGTGTATACATTTCCCCCTAAGAGCTGGTGGTTAAACCTTTGCCAGTACTCTATTGCAGACTCAGAACACTGTGAGTATACTCCCTATACACCTTACTGGACCAAGTCTGCATTTTTTGGCTCCTGGTAAATCAGTCCCTTTTGCCTCCTCCCTTCCGTATCTGCTGGCACATCTCCTGCTTATGTTAGCATTTCTCACTGAGTCTTGGGATTACCCAAAGCAATCTCTCCCATTCTGTATTTGTCTTACTCAGTAGCATCTTCCTCCAGGACTGCTGGAATAGACTATGCAAATTACTCTAGGGCTGCTTCAAGAAACCCTTCCAGAGGGCAGGAAAAGAGGAGCTGGGACTAAAAGGAAAAAGGACAAACCAGCTGGCAGGATGAAAAATTGGGTCTTGGCTTCCTACGTCCACAGAGACATGTAATACAAGGGAAGGTGTGATGGGAGCAAAGGACTTTAGCAAAATTGGAGGAAAGGAGATTACTTCTGGTTTAGGGAAAGATTCATAGAAGCAGCCCTCTGCTGCTTATCTCAGGATTTGGTCTTCCCTGTTGCCCTATAATAATTCTGGTTTTGATTTTCATAGTCATTTCCATGTCTGAGCAAATCCATTAGCATAGATAGAGAGATGGTGATAAGGCTTGCATAGAGAGAAAGCTCATCCATAGGGCATTCATTTGGGGTTGAGTGACTTGCCCACCATCACAGTGTCTGGGGTCAAATTTGAACCCAGGACATTCCATCTCCAGGCCTGGAGTTCTAGCCACTGAGCAACCTTGCTACCCTGCCAGGTGTATATTCTAAAACATGACACTTAACCACTATTTTGAATCATCTGTTATCTCTCAATTATTTCCAGATTAGTAGGGATTACTTCCTGTCAGCTCTGGATATATCTTCATATGATCATTTACTTATATGTTGTCTTCTTTTTTAAATTATTTATTTTTAAATATTTTTAAATATTTTTCCATGGTTACATGATTCATGTTCTCTCCCTCCCCTCTTCCCATTCCCCTCCAGGAGATGACAAGCCATTCCACTGGGTTATATATTACCTCTTTCTTCTTCACTAGACTGTGACCTCCTTGAGGGCAGGGACCATGTTCTTCATTTTCTGTGTATGTCTAGCTCTTAGTACATTGCTTGGCATATGTTCTGTCATGTCTCACTCTTTGTGACCCATTTGGGGTTTTCTTGGCAAAAATATGGAGCAGTTTTTCTTTTCCTTCTCCAGCTCATTTTATAGATGAGGAAATGGAGACAAATGGGATATGAAAAGACTTGCTCAGGGTCACACAGCTAGTGTTTGAGACCAAATTTGAACTCAGGTCTTCCTGAATCTAAGCCTGGCACTTTCTCCACTGTACCATCTAGATGCCCCCTCCCCCACCAAATGAAAGCTGCCTGAATGACTGATAGGTGTTGCCAGTCTTCTGAGGAGACAGAGGTTCAGGCATTTTCCCCCCACTTCTGCCCCTCTGCCATCTCTCCGTAATTTCTTTCTCTCTTGCAGCAGCCAGCAGAGCTCTCAGAGCGGGGGCGAGGTTATCTTCGGAGGTGTCGACAACAGCCTGTACAGTGGTCAGATCTACTGGGCACCTGTCACCCAGGAGCTCTACTGGCAGATTGGCATCCAGGAGTGAGTTGTGGAGGGGGTGGGTGTGAATGGTGGTGGGGGGAGCTGGTGAAGATAAGAGGATGTGGAGGATAAGAGGAGACAGAGCTCCCTAAGGATAGTGGGGGCTCCCTAAGGATTGAGGCTCATAGTCTCTACTTAATATTTCACACATCTGGGAAGTGGCAAGTGAGGGTACAGCCTGGCCAGGCGAGTGCACCATCTTATGATACCATGTATTTGCTCTAAAGCAGAAGAGCAGTAAGGACTAGGCGGCTGGGATTATGTGACTTGCCCAGGGTCACTTGACAAGAAAGTATCTGAGATTACATTTGAATCCAGGACCTCCCAATTCCAAGCCTGGCTCTCTAGCCACTGTACCACCCACTTGCCCCTCTATCCAGTGCTTATCGAGGAGCCATCGTGTGTGAGAATGGGGGCAGCAATAACAACAATCCAAATTGATAAAGCTCTTAAAGATGGTACCGAGAGCAGTGTAAGCGTTATATCCCTTTTATAGATTAATGAAGTAAGTTGCCCAAGAGTTACCCAGTAGTGTCAGAGTTGGGACTCAAACCCAGGAATGGGAAGAAAATTATCTCTGCCCTCTAAAAGGCTACAGAAAAGGTCTTGGTGCAGATGAGCTTTTATAGCAGAAAGGATTAAGGACAGACAGCAGGCAGAACATTTCCTGTGCCCAGGATGGCATGACTGAGGCAGATGATGGAGATCGTTCCCTCCCCTTGTTCTGTGGAAATCTTTTAAAGGAGATGTCTGTCTGGACTGACTTGGAAAGAAGCTGTCTGCTAGGAAACAGGGAGGGACCAAGGTGATCTCTGGAGGCTCCTGAGCTCTCCATAGCTAGGCGAAGGGTACTCTGGGATTCGAGGTTATTTCTGGTTTTTAAGTTATAATAATGGCCTTTCATCAGAGTAGACAGGTTATAGTCTGGGAAGCTGCATAGAACTGTAGTCCTGGGACTTCCCAATTAGAGTTGATTTTTAAGAGGTTAATCTTTAGAGGTGTGGTAGCTAGAACACTGGACCTATAATTAGGAAGACCTGAGTTCCAATCTTGATTTAGATATATACCTGCTGTTTGATTCTCTTAACCTTTCTGTGTCTCAGTTTCCTTATCTGTAGTTCTAAATTTATGATCTTCTGGTGGGACATGGTGAGGCAGTGTGAGCCTGGGCCAATCTTTTGCTCGTATAAGATGAGAAGATTCAGCTTAATGGCATCTAAAGTCCTATACAGCGATACATTCATGATCTTGGGTTTTTTTATAACCCTCATCTTCTGTCTTAGAATCAGTACTGTGTATCGATTGGTTCCAAGGCAGAAGAGCAGTAAGGGTTAGGCAATGGGGATTAAGTGACTTGCCCAGGGTCACACAGCTAGGAAGTGCCTAAGGGCAAATTTAGACTCAGGACTCCCATCTCCAGGTTTGACTATGAATCCACTGAGCCACTCAGCTGCCCTCATCAATGGTCTTTTGGTGGACACTGGGAAGGGACTTGGTAGAGGAGTCACTTGCCCTTGGATGACCTGTTCCTAGCCTCCTGGGGCTGAAGCTCCCCTTCCTTGGCTTCTTCTAGGTTCTCCATTGGAGGTCAAGCTACTGGCTGGTGCTCCCAGGGTTGCCAGGCCATTGTGGACACCGGCACCTCCCTCCTCACTGTGCCCCAGCAGTACATGAGTGCTTTCCTTCAGGCAACAGGAGGCCAGCAGGATCAATATGGACAGGTATGTTTAATTTCAGTTCATATTTATAAAGTGCCTCCTGTAAGCAAGTACGGTGCTAGGTGTGAAGGAAACAAAGATTTAAAAAAGCATGTTCCTTGTCCTCCATGAGGTTTCAGTCTCTACTGGTGGTCAGTATGCCATGCATATAGATAAGCATAACATAAGGTCTCCTGTGATGGGGGCAAAGGAAAGACCTGTATATCTTGCTGGCTACTTGTCTCAGGTTGGAGTAGCTTCTCCTTTCAGTCCTGTCACTCATTATAGCTGGGAGATGAAGGCCCCAGGGAGCTGGTTACAGGACGTCTGGGTTCTACGATCAGGTTTTTTTTCTTTTTTAGAAAAAAGAAATTTCATTTATTTTTTAAATTACATGTAATTTAAATACATGTAATAACACATTTCTACATAATTTTTCTGAAGTTATCTGATCCAAATTGTCTCCTTCCTTCCCTTCCCTCCTTCCTCACGGAGCTGGTAAGCAATTCATTCTGGGTTATACATAAACATGTTTCCATATTATTCATTTTTTGTAAGTGAATAATCTTATAAAACCCAAACCCCCAAACAGATACCCAAATAAACAAGTGATCAATCATATGCTTGCATTCTGACTCCATCAGTTCTTTCTCTGGAGGTGGATAGCATCCTTTGTCATAAGTCCTTCAGAATTGTCCTGGATCATTGAATTGCTGAGAATAGCCAAGTCTATCACAGTTGATCATCCCACAATATTGCCATTACTGTGTGCAGTGTTCTCCTGGTTCTGCTTATGGGTCTTTCCAGCTCTTTCTGAAATCAGAGGATCAGTTCTAATATGTGCTAGCAAACTGCTTTATCTCTCCAAGTCTCAGTTTCCTCATCTGTAACATAAGAAAATGTCACTAGATGACCTCTAAGATCCCCCTTGGCCTTAAATTTGATGATCCTGAAAAACAAATAGATAGAGATATAGGTGTGTATATGTGAATGTGTATGTGTATATGGTGGGTGGTGGGTGGTGGTGGGGGGCAGGGGAAGAGACAGAGACAGAGACAGAGACAGAGAGGAGACTGAGAGAGACAGAGACAGAGACAGAGAGTCAGAGACAGAGAGAAGAGAGAGAGGAATGGGAAGTATTACTATTACTATTGCTAATAATTAGGTTACCCCTCCCAGGAATCTGGGCAATTTAAAAGAGAACACCCAGAGCTTAGTAATAAGGGTTAATTTTGTAGCCTTAGAGTCTCAGACAGAAGAGAAGTTTGTGAATTTCCACTTAGTCTCCTGGGCCTGGGTATTTGATTACCTCTCTATGTACTCTTATTTTAAAAAAATAGATTTTTACTGCATTTATTGTTTTTATATCACTTACATTTCCCAATATATCCCTTCCCAGAGAGAAATTATTCAAAGGATAGAAAAGAAGGGAAAAAAGTTGTTGTGCTAACCAAGTTATAGAAAAGTCTGACATCATATGTAACATTCCATCTATAGCACCTCACCTCTAATTTTTAAAAAAATGTAAACCCTTACCTTCTGTCTTAGAATCAATATTCTGTATTGGTTCTAAGGCAGAAGAGTGGTAAGGGCTAGGCAATGAGGGTCAAGTGACTTGCCCAGGGTCATACAGCTAGGAAATGTCTGAGGGCAGATTTGAACCCAGGACCTCCCATCTCTAGGCCTGGCTCTCAATCCACTAAGCCACCCAGCTGCCCCTTCACCTCTAATTTTTAGAATCAGATTGAGGCACCTTCTTGGATTTCTTCTTTGGGATCAGGCTTGGTCATTATAATTTCATGGCATTTAATATTGAACTATACACTCTTTTTAAAAACTCATCTATTTAATTAATCATGTGCAATAACAATTCTCAACATGTGTTTTTCTAAATTATAAGATCCAAATATTCTCCCTCCTTTTCTTCCTGGAGACGGCAAGTAATTTGATCTGATTTATACACAGAGTATCATATAAAACGTACTTCCATATTGGCCTTCACTTTTAAAGAGACTATTCATATAAAACCCAAATTCCAAAATAAAACTATAAATAAAGTGAAAAATTGCATGCTTTGAACTGCATTTTGCCTCCAACAGTTCTTTCTCTGGAGGTGGACAGCATCCTTTGTCCTCAGCCCTTCAGAAATGTCCTAGATCAGTGTAAAGCTGAGAGTAGCCAAGTCTTTCACAGCTGATCATCAAACAATGATCCATCTACTCTGAAGGTGGGAAAAGGGCTGGAAAAGGCCAGGATCTGGATGGATGTGGGACTGGTACTCTGGACTTGGTGGGGTCTGAGCCCAAGCGAGGTCTCTCTCTGAGGTGTTTTCTCAGTGGGGACTGAGAAGATGGAATGACATTCGTTTTTCTCTCTCCTGTTTCTCTCTCTAGTACGTGGTAGACTGCAATAGCATTCAGAACCTCCCCACCATCTCCTTCCTCATCAATGGAGTGCAGTTCCCTCTGTCACCATCTGCCTACATCCTCAATGTAAGTAGTCTCCCCACGATCTCAACTAATTTGGGGAAGGAGAGTCCAAGGAGTGGAGAAAGGGAGTGAGAAGGGCTTATCATTTTTAAGAAGTCAGCATGGCGCAGTAGAAAATACTAGCCCTAGAGTCAGGGGACCCGAGTTCAGATTTTGACTTTGACACTTCCTCCCTCCATAACCTTGAGCAAGTCAGTTTATTTCCCTGGGCCTCAGTTTCTTCATCTATAAAATAGTAGTGGTGATAGAAAAACTGTCCCTGTAGTTCCTCTCAGCTCTAAACATATGAAACTCTTATATCATAACTTTTCTACTTCTTATGATTTTTCTTCTCTATCTCCCATGCTTCAAACCCCCTTTCCTGGAAAAAAAAACAAACTAGCCCCAAGATAGCAGCAGGAATAAGAAAAGGAGAAATCACCCTGTGAGACAGTGAAGCAGGCTTCCGGGCTCCTGGGGGTGGAGAGGTGTGGAGCAATGATGGGTTGAGGAAGAGAAGGCTTTCACATCAAGGGAAGGGTCAGAGTTCTGAAGAGGACAACTTTGGGCCATCCCAGTCAACCTCTCGCTGTTACCCCTCTGAAGGTTCAGCATGGCTGACTCACTGCTCTCTCCCCCCAACCCTCTGATTTGCACAGAATAATGGCTACTGCACCGTAGGGATCGAGCCCACCTACCTGGCCTCCCAGAATGGCCAGCCCCTCTGGATCCTTGGAGATGTCTTCCTCAGGTCATACTATTCTGTCTATGACATGGGCAACAATAGGGTGGGCTTTGCTACAGCTGCCTAGACTGACTGGCTGGCTGCCCAAACATCCTCCTTCCTAGTCCCGATTCTCACCCTGTATCTCTTCCCTGGGCTGAGCCCTCCCCTCTACTGCCTCTTGGAACCCCTCTCTGACTTTGTCTAATAATAAATGAATCCTCAAAATGCTTTTTGTCCAGCTTGCTCTTTTCCAAGAGGGAACCCCAGCAACCAATACATCATCTGCCAAGAGCATCAGTTTGAATGGCTCCAACACAAATTTATTAAGTCATGAAAGCACCGTGCTAGACAGTCATTCAAATATAGATGAGACTGGGGTAGCTAGGTAGCCCAGTGTACTAGCTCTAGAGTCAAAGGTCCTGGGTTCAAATTCTGACCTAGAGAAGGGAAGTTCTGGTTCAAATCTGACCTCAGACACTTCCTAGCTATGTCATCATGGGCAAGTTACTTAGTTCTTATTACCTAGTCCTAAATGCTCCCCTGCCTTGGAACTAATACTGTATTTGTTCTGATATTCTATTGATTCTAAGACAGAAGGTAAAGATTGGGGGGGGAGGAAGATAGATGAGACCCAAATTTTGTTTTCATGGAGGTTTTTATCTAATAGCAAGAACTTTCCCCCAGTCCACTAAAAGAACCAAACTATAAAACAAATAAGAGCAAGATAACAACAGCAGACTTTTACTAAACACCTACCATGTGCAGAAACCAATACCTGGGAGGATGGACAAAATTTAGACAAGAAATGGTCTCTACCCTCAGTGTTTATAGTCTAGTGGGAAAAAAAAAGGAGGAATGATATTTCAGAAAGTAAAGGATCCAGGGTTACCACCAAGAAAAACCTACTCAGTAACTCTCCATAAGAAAAAAAATAGATTTTCAATGAAATGGAAGATTTCTAAGGATTCCTGATGAAAAGATAGAGCTGAGTAGAAAATCTGACATACAAGCACAAGAGTCAAGAGAAGCAGCCTATAAACATGAGTGAAAAACCATAAAGGAATTAAACTAGATTAAGCTTTACATTCTTATATGGGGAGATGATACATGGAGTTCCTCAAAATTTTATCATCACATATTGGTGGATAGAGCTCCAGGCCCAGAGATGGGAGGTCCTGGGTCCAAATCTGCCTTTAGACATTTCCTAATTGTATGATCTTGGAAAAGTCAGTTAACCCTCGTTGCCTAGCCCTTACCACTCTTCTGCCTTGGAACTGACACTTAGTATTGATTTTAAAACAGTAGGTAATGTTCTTAAAAAATTAAAAATAACTTTATTATCACCAGGGGCCAGAGAGTCTAATTTGACAGAGGGCCTGGGTGTGATTCTGTTGTATTTGGATTATTTGAAAGGAAGAACAGAATGTGTGGGGGAAGAGAAATTCCCTGGGAAAGGTGGAAAGAAGGAGGAAGAATGGGGAAAATTATCTCACAAAAATAGCATGAGCAAAAAAAGAGTTTAAGCAATAAGAAGGCAGTGGGGAAGGGGAGGGTGGCAGATGCTTGAACCTCACTTTCATCTGAAAAATAGTTAAAAGAAGGAAAAATTCATATATGTATACAGTTGGGTACAGAAATACATTTTATCCAATGATTAAATAGGAAGGAAAGGATTTAAGGGGAAAGAAGGGAATAAGAGTGTAAATGATTTGTCCAGAGTCACCCAGCTAATAAGTATCTGAGGTAGGATTTGAATTCAAGTCTTCTTGACTTCAGCTCCCTATTTGCTGTATCTCTATTAGTAACTATACTACCTAGGATCCTAGGTCATAGATTTGGAGGTGGAAGAGACATCAGAGACTATCTAGAGCAATGCCTTCATTTTACAGATGAAGAGACTGAGGCCAATAGAGATTAAGGGACTTTCTCAAGCTCATACAAGTACTGTCAGAGGCATAATTTGAACCCAGATCTTCTTGGCTCCCAAACCAGTGTTCTTTCCATTGTAAACTAGTGCAAAACAAAATGCTTTGTCAAATCTGAGGGGGGAACCTCATAAGAACCAAGGTGATAAGGGAAGGCTTCATGAAAGAGTTGGCAATGGGGTTGGATTCTATGGCTGGAAATTCAATTAAAGAGTTAAAAGAGGGAAGGTGCATCTGGGTGGCTCAATGGATTGAGATCCAGGCCTAGAGATGAGAGGTCCTAGGTTCAAATCTGGCCTCAGACACTTCCTAGCTATGTGACCCTGAGCAAGTCACTTAACACCCCCCCCCCATTGCCTAGCCCTTACCACTCTTCTGCCTTAGAACCAATACATAGTATTGATTCTAAAGTGGAAGGTAAAGACTTAAGAAAAAAATAATGATAAAGAGTTAAAGATGGGGAAGGAAAGCATTCCAGGCTATGAAAAATGAGAGGAGGAAGAATTCATTTTTACTTGGAAGGTAGAAGAAGAGGTTCAGGAAAAATTACATGAAATAGGTGGCATCCGTAAGAGAAGAAAAGGTCTTCAACAAATTGAAAATGGGGTACATTGCAGGCAGGGGTGTGTGACACAAGCAAAGGGTTTCAGAATTGTGAGTGGAAAGAGACTTTAGAGATAATCTAGTACAATTCCCTCCATTTTGAAGATGAAAAACCTGAGGCCTAAAATGATTAAATGACTCACCCAAGATCGCACAGCTAGTAAATAGCAGAGCCAGGATGCTCACTCACATCTGGCATGAAATCCTGGTATTCTTTCCCTGTTACATCATATTTTCTGAGAGTATGCCAAGACCTAGTTGAGAAAGGACAGGATGGAAAAGTGAGACAGAAGTGCAGTTTGATTAGATGTGAATAACACAAAAGGGAGTAGTATTCGTATGACCAAAAGCTGGATTCTGTAGCCACAGAGCAGTTAAGTGACTTGTCAAGGTCACACAGCTAATACGTGTCTAAGACTGGTTTTGAAATCAAATTAGATTCCAAGTCTAGTGCTTGGCAGTGGTAGCCTTGATGGATTTGATTTGAAGTAACCACTTATTCCTTTATATAATCAAGGGCAGAGGTTTTCTTTTCTTTAAAAAATGTTAAATCTTTATTTTCTGACAGTGTTAATTCTTCAACCCCTCCAAAAAAAAAACCACCCTCATCTTCTGTTTCAGAATTAATACTGTGGGGGCAGCTTGGTGGCTCAGTAAATAGGGAGTCAGGTCTACAGATGTGAGGTCCTAGGTTCAAATCTCGCATCAGATATTTCCTAGCTGTGTGACCCTGGGCAAGACACTTAACCCCCATTGCCTAGTCCTTATTGCTCTTTTGCCTTGGAACCAATACACAGTACTAATTCTAAGATGGAAGATAAAGGTTTAAAAAGAAGAGAGAATTAATACTGTGTATTGGTTCCAAGGTAGAAGAGTAGTAAGGGTTAGACAATTGGGGTTAAGTGACTTGTCCAGGATCACATAGCTAGGAAGTATCTGAGTTCAGATTTGAATCCATGACCTCTCCTCTCTAGATCTAGTGTTTTATCTACTGTGCCACCTAGCTGCCCTAGAGCTAGATTTTTCAAGATGAAAATTGGCCATTGGGGGAATCCAAGAAATTGGGTTATTGGATCGATAGGATTAAGAGCTAGAAGATAGTTCTTTGGTCTAGGTCCTTTATTATAAGAATGAAAACACGATCTCCAGTCTAGAGAAGAGATTTGCCAAAAGTTACAAAAGGGAATGGAGCTGGGCTTTGAACCCAGCCTCCTAATCCAGTGTACTTTCTATCTTATAACACCAGGGGCAGTTACATGGAGCAGTAGATTGAGTGCCAAGTCTGGAGTGAGGAAGAATCAAAATTCAAATACAGCCTTAAATACTTCCTAGATATGTGAACCTGGTCAAGTCACTTCACCCCACTTACCTCCGTTTCCTCAGATGTAAAATGAGCTGGAAAAGGAAATGGCAAACTGCTTCCAGTATTTCTGCCGAGAAAATCCAAATTCGGGTCAGGAAGAGTCAGACACAATTGAAATGAGAAAACAACATTAGCATCTTGTCCTAACTATTTGCTTACTAGCCCCAGATATAAGGGCACACAGGCACAGGCAGATCTTTGACCCACTTCTTGTGAAGGCTAGAACATGCATGATTCCCAGCTTATTCAGAATCTCAGGGAAGAGGGAGGAAGACCATGACCATTTTTAGAGAGTAGTATCATTGCCTTTCCTCATCATCTCTCTCCCAAGTCCAATTTGGATTGTCAAACGACTGGGGACAGAACAGGAAGCATATCCTCATTCTGACACCCAGCTAGAGAGAGCCAGCTCTCTATATTTTGGGGGGTCCTGAGTGGTGTTTAGTGGTGTCGGATTGAAGAAAGGAAACAGAAACTGAGAACAGCCAGACTAGTGGTTAGCCATAGCTGATCTAACCTCTATGGGCTTTGGAATTTATTTTATAGTGGTTTCAAACAAAGAACACAAAGAAAGAGTCACAGCTGTGAAGGGATTACAAATCATACACAACCCATTAAAGCCTAAAAAGTAGAGATATAGGTACAAGGGCAAGGGCCAAATTCCAACCACCAATTAGTAGGGGGTCAATTCTGGGAGCAGAAATATATTTCATGGAGATTTTTACTAATTGAGTCCTGTCTTCCTGATTTACAGAATTTGGACCTGGTCA
>NC_058133.1:273053649-273105129 GCF_016433145.1 Gracilinanus agilis | reverse complement strand
GGGGGGCGGCCGCGCCGGGACCTTATGTAACCAAGCGGGAGGGGCCCGGGGAGCTGCGGGGTGTAAGGGGCGGGAGGCGTGGGAGTGAACTTGGGATGAGTTAATGGGACTAGACGGGAAAAGACGGCGGCCCAGCTCTCTTCCTCTCCCTCCCCCACACCGCCCCTCCACCCCCCGACCCGTCCGGGGCTGAAGGGGCGGGCGGGGCGCGGGAAGGGGGGCCAGGGGAGGTGTGCGGGGGCTGTGTCCGGCCCGGGCCAGGCTCCGCCTGATGGTCCGGGGAGAGGGGGCGGGCCCTAAGTAGCGTCCCGCCCACCCGGGGGGCCGGGCTCGCAAGGAAGGGACTACCCCATTCCCTTCGCCTTTCCATCCCATCTCCCCTCACTCCAAGCTGGGAGAAGTTTCCCCCGCTGGTTGCACCCTTTGGCCAGAGAGTAGCTTCCTTGTCTTCTCCCTCTCTCCCAATGAGTCTCATCTAGTCTTGTCTCCAAAGGGTGCCAGCATGGGGAGTCTGATGAATGCACCCGTCGTCCTCTCCCTCGGAGGGCTCTCTTTCTCTGCTAAGCCCGGAATAACTAGTAGCTAGCCCGCCAGCCTGCCGGCCCAGCGCCCCCGCTTCCCTGTGCCTTGGCTGCTCCGCCCCTAAATCAGTGCGCCCCTACTCCCCTGTCAAGGCCTCAGATTCCGGATGCCAGGCTTCCCCAGGGGCCGAGATTCGCCCACTCTCCTGCCCCTGCTTCCCGGCCCTATGACAGGGGCTCAGTCCGACCCGGGCCCCCCTCTGCCCCACCCCTCTCGCCTCCCCTGACCCAAGCTTTCTACGGCTTTCCGCTCGGCCGCCCCGGGGCCGCTTGGGGCTGCGCGAGCAGGTTCCTGCTGCTGTCTCCCGGCCCGCCCTGGCCGCTGAGTACCTTTTCTTGGGGGCGGGGTACAAGCCCTAAAGAGCTACCGACCCTAAGTCAGTCCCCCGACCTGGCTTTACCCCATCCCTTGGTTCCCATTTCTACTCCAGGACCCCTCTCCTTCTGCACATACCTAGATTCCTCACTTCTCACCCTTTCGTACTCCCTCTCCTCACTCCTTACAAGTCACACTTCCCTGCGCCACCTAACTACTTCTCGGGTCTCCACCCTTTCCTCTGCCCTCTGCGGTATCTTTGGGATGTAAATCACTACCCCACTCCGCCCCTCATTTTGTCTCTAGGGTGTCTGAATCCATATATTTGTCTCTTCCACTTTCTGGACTTCCTTTCTGGCCCCTTTCCCATCGAGCGCTTAGAGGACAGTCTCTGAGGTTCCTCTGTCCCCAGCAGGAGCTCGGGTCTACAGGTGTTTGGAGAAAAAGGAGAGATAGAGAAGGAAAGAGCAACCTGGACCCGGTTGCATGCTGTCTCTGTGACCAGGTCAGCCTGGAGGTTACTACTCCCCTAGCCTCTTACCTCCAGGCGATAGATCTCCTGTTGGTTGCGTCTGAGGCAGCTCCTATGGAGCAAAGATCTCCGAATCGCTAGGACTCGGGGTGGAGACTCGGACTTTAGAGATAGTAGCTCGGTGGATAGAGGGCCAGGTGCTTCAAATTTAGCCTCAGACACTTCCCAGCGGTGTGACCCTGGGCAAGTCACTTAACCTCAATTTCCTTGCCCTTCTGTCTTAAAATTATTACTAAGAAAGTAAGGGTTATAAACAAAATAAAAAAGACATGTATGGTCTGGTACACCTCCTTCATTTTAGAGTTGAAGAAACTAAAGAAAGGCCCAAAGTGGGGAAATACTTTCTACAAGCTCATATAAAGAGTTAGTGGCAGAACTTAGACTGGAAACCAGGTCTCCCAACTCCCAGCTCTTTCTACTACCCCAGGCCTAAGGCACTCCCTCTCCTGGTGGCTGTTTTCCTATCAGAACTTGAGCCTTCTGGCTGAAATTAGCCTGATAGAATGGAAGAATGCTTGTACAAAGTAAAACTTAATAAATGTGTTTTCATTCATTGATTGATTCATTCATTCATTCATGTTTTCTTCAGGAAGGTAGGAGGGACAGTGTAACAATTGATGTGATGGGGCAATGTTTAGTCAATTGTTTTTTAGTTGTGTCTGATTTCCTATTTTGGTGGGAGGGTTCTTGACAAAAATATTAGAGCAGTTTGCCATTTCCTTCTCCAGCTCATTTGAGAAATGAAGAAACTGAGGCAAACAGAGTGAAGGGACTTTCTCAGGGTCACACAGTAAGTAAATATCTGAGGTCAGAGTTTTGCTTACTCTATCTACTGCTACACTTAACTGCCTTTTGTTCTTGTTGTTGAGTCCTGTCTGACTTTTTATGCCCCCTGAACTTTCTTGGCAAGGATCCTGGAGTGGTTTGCCATTTCTTTCTCCAATGGATCCAGTGGATCCTTTTGTCAGGCCATCAGAGGTTAAGTGATTTGCCCAGGGTCACACAGCTAGGTAGTGCCTGAGACCAGATTTGAATTCAGGTCTTTCTGACTCCAGGCCCAGCACTTGATCCACTGGGCCACTTAGTTGCTGCCTAGGCATACAGAAGTTAAGTGACTTGCTCTCTCTAAATCTATACAAATGTGTGTGTATTTGTATGAATAACTAGGTGGCCCAGTGCTGGACCTGAAGTCAAGAAGCCATTGATGTTTTTGAGTCATTTCAGTCTTATCCAACTCTTTGTGACCCCATTTGTATTTTTTTGGCAAAGATACTGGAGTGGTTTGCCATTTTCTTTTCTAGCTCATTTGACAGATGAGGAAAGTGAGGCACTTGGTCAGGGTCACATAGCTAGCAAGTGTCTGAGTGCAGCTTTAAACTTAGGTCCTCCTGACTTCAAGGGTAGCACTCTATTCATTGTGCTACCTAGTGGCCCACAGAGTCAGGAAGACCTGAGTTCAATTTCGGCTTCATACACTGGCTAACTGGGTGATTCTAGGCAAGTCACTTCACTCTGTTTGCCTCCATTTCCTCATCTATAAAATGATCTGGAGAAGCAAATGGCAAACCACTCTAGTATCTTTACCAAGAAAAATCCCAAATGGGGTCAAACAGACATGACTGAGAATAGCTAAACAACAACTAGGACCAGAACTGAGGTTTGTTATAAGATTTAGATCCATAAGGGACCCTCTTCCTTTTACAAATAAGAAAACTGAGCCCCAGGATGGGGAAATTGCTGGCTCAAGGATATAATAGGCAATGTTATAATGAAGGCTCAAGCTCAGGCCCTTTGCTGCCAAATTCAGTGCTCCTTTTACCACTCCATGTTACTGTCTCCTTCCTTCCCTGCTCTGGAGCCCCTTCCAGCCCTATACCACCGAAATTGAGCAGGAAAATAGATCTATTAGTCAATCAGCCAGTTTTTGCTGAGTGTACAGCATGGTGCTCAGTATGATGGGAGATACAAGACAATCTGAAAGACATTTACTAGCTGCAGGAATTTACAGTCTAGTTGGGAGAAAAAAAGTTCCACAAATAAGAAAAAAAAAGTTGAGATCTGCACTCTTTCTCTCTTCCTCCTCTCCATTCCTTTCCTCCTTTTCTCTCTCCTTCCCTCCCTCCCTCCCTCCTTCTCTCTGTTTCTTTCTTCCTCCCTTCTTCCCTCCCTACCTCTCCTCCCTCTCCCACATCCTTCCTCCCTTTCTCTTTCTTTCACTCTCTCCTTCTCTTTCTCTGTCTCTCTTTGTCTCTGTCTGTCTATCTGTCTGTCTGTCTGTCTGTCTGTCTGTCTGTCACTCACACACACACATGCACACACACACGCACTCACTCACAGTACAGGCATATTCAAATCCCTTCCCCCACTATTCCCAGTGCCTTAAACATAAGAGTTGTTGTTCAGTGTGTGAAGATGGGACTAATTCTCCCAACTCTTGCTTCTGGAGATGCAAACCCCTTTAGTAAGTAGTTTGTGGACTTCCCCTACTTTAGGGTTAAGTAGGGGTGTATTCACTTTTTGTTTATTAAATTTAAAAGTAGGCAAAGGGAGAGTTAATTCCATCTTCACACGTGGTTTCAGTCATGATCCACTCTTCATGACCCCATTGGGGGTTTTCTTGGCCAAGATATTCCCTTCTCCATCTCATTTTACAGATGAGGAAACTGAGGCAGAGTGAAGTGACTTACTCAGGGTCACATAACTAGTAAGTATATGAGTTCAGACTTAAAATTCTAGTCTTCCTGACTCCATCTAGCTATAACAGAACTTAATTTAAAATCTGGAGTACCACTACAGTATTTTCTCTAAACCATTAGAGTTCCTTAGAAATTGTGCTAACTGGGGATACAAACAGCTAATTCTGGCATCCTACACTCTCTCCTTTAACAACATTTCTTTTTAACGATTTGTATTGATCTTCTCATTTCCCATCATTTTTGTTTCTGAATAGGTGCTTCCCCCCTCTTCTCCTTATCCCTTGTATCAAATAATTTTTAAAAGGAGAATAAAAGTAGTTCCCTAAAAGAAAAATCTGACAGAATATTTGGTATTTCTCATTCCTTGTTGCCCACCACCTTGGTAGAGCAGCTCCCCTTTTTTAAGTTCCTTTGGGGCAAGGTGTGTTCAGGCTCTCTAATGACCCTCTGCCTCCTTTAGGCCATCCCAGGCCCCTTCCCTAAGCCACTGTTCAAAGAAGTATACCAATCCTCTGAGCTGAGTTAGAACTGTAAGTGAAGGTGACCCTTGGTGATAGGGCAGAAGCTCAAGATTTATCTTACTCACAAAAATGAATGAAAACACATTTAGTAGGCACTTCCTGCCGGTGCTAAGCCCTGGGGGGATATACAGAAGGAAAGTAAGATAGCCCTTCTCTCTTGGAGATCTCATTCTAATGGGGGAGAACACATAAAGAGGCTGCAAGTCAAATGGAAAGGTCTCATGGTCCTTAGGCACAGTAAAGAAGCAGATGGTAATGCCTCTTCTTTAATGCCATCTTCACTGCTGAAGTCATATCAGTTTCTGATGTAAAACCACCTGACAATAGCAAGGACTTTGGAGGTAAGAAGTTTCTGTTCTGGGTCTCCAGCAACTGTGGTCATAGCACCCTCAGAAGCAATCAGGAGGCTGCATCTCCATGGGAGTTGCTTCTCATGTCTGACCATTACGAGGGCTGGAGTGGAAGTAGAACCTGCCTTCTAAGGGATGCTATCAATCCAGTCTTGTGTTCATTGGTGGTGATTGGTCAACAATCTGTGTAGGTGGTAGCAGTAAAAATAGACTATGTTTCTAGTGATTGCTCCCCTCATCAATGGCTCTGGAGGACAGATTGGAAGCAAGGCCAGTGGTCCAGAGCACATTGTCATGTCCCAGGTTCTTGGAGCCGCTCCCTTGGGCTGTGCCCATTGGCATCTGAGGGGAGGTAGTGGTTGAGGTGGTGATGTTGGTTTGGTTCATCCAGTAGATGCCACATTCTGTCTCTCCCCAGGATGCCTTGCCTTGTCTAGGTAGTGGTTGGTCATGTCTGGGACTGTGGAATTAGGAGAAAACTTTGAAGTCCTATCTCCAATCTGGCTAAAGTTAAAAGTAGTTAGATAAGGAGATACATACATCTCTAGCTAGAAGAGAGATAGAAGATAAAGAGAGAAGATAAGTTGATAGAAGATAGATAAATAGAGAGAAATAGAAGACAGATAGGCGACAAATAGCTAAGAAGACAGAGCATTTATTAAATGCTTACTTAATAGGCAGGAAAGGTTTCTGATCATTTTCCTTGGTGGGACTTAACCCTGGTCAGTATAAGGAGAAAGCAACATAGGATTTACAGCTCCGAGGGAGCTGAGAAACCATCTAACCCAGCTCCCTCATTTTATCAGTGAGGAGACAGGTCTGAGATGGGAAGTAATTTATACAAGGTCACACAGGGAGTTAATGGCAGAATCAGGATTATAACCCAGGTCCTCTGACTCTGAATTGAACTCTCCCACCATTATATTATGCTACTCCTGACTGTTGGATTGGGACAGTATTGGCGTAGGAGAAGGGAGAAGATAGACCAGTGATGATAGGAAGAGGAGACATTTTATATACAAAAGCACTCTGGGAGAACAGAAGTCTGGGGATATATCAGATGAGGACCTCAAGTGTTTCCAGCCCCTATGATCAAGGTAAGCCCAAGAGTCTTAGTTTTTCAATGTTTAAGACCATAAAAGCTAATGATTTAGAGCTGAAAGTGACTTTAGAGGTCATCTGGTCCATCCCCCTCTTTTACAAAAGAAGTAGAGGCCCAGGGAGGAGGAATGATTTGTCCTGAGGTCACACAGGGAAGTATGAGGCAAAGCTGGGATTTGAACCTGTGTCCTAGTACACAGTGATAACAGCACCAGAGGTCAAGTCCAAACATCAGATTTTAAATTCTGCCTCTTCCTTACTTGCTTGACTTTGGGTAGATCATACTGCCTCTCAGTTTCTTCATCTGTAAAGTGGAAGAAGGATTGGACTAGATGTTCTCTAAGACCCATTCCAACTCTTAAGTGGAAGGATTCTGTGACTGAGGAAAAAATGCCTATGAATATTTGGCTGTCCTGGGATCCTGAATGTAAAGAAGAGAGGGAAGCAGTGTGATGCCATGGAAAGAAGAAGGGAAAGCTAGGGTGTACAAGGCCTGGAGTCAGTAGGACCTGGGTTCAAATTTGACCTCTGACACCTTCCTAGTTGTGTGGCCTTGGGCAAATCATTTAATTCCAATTGCCTATTACTTGCCCTTCTGCCTTAGAACTGATACTAAGACAGAAGGTAAGGGTTTTTGAGGGGGGAAAAAAGAAGCAAATATATTGGCTCTGCAGTCAGAGGACTTGTGTTCAAACCTTCTCTCTCTTACCTACTATTTGGGTGACCTCCCCCCCCCCATATCATTCATTTTTGTAATAGAATAATCTTTTAAAACCAAAACCCTGAGTGACCTTTCAATGAGTCTCTTATCTTTTCTGGACTTCAGTTTCCCATTCTGTAAGATGAGGCAGTTAGTCGCTGGCTTCCGAAGGCTCTTGCAGCTCTAGAAATACAATTCTTCTTGCTAAGATTTCTGATTCTGATTGGGGACTGTGCTATCTTGTGAAATATGGAGGAAAGGAACCCCAAAAGTAAATGGATCATGTGGGCTTCTCCAGATCTGAGAGGTACTTCAGTATCCCTTAATCAAGCCCGACTACTATGCATTCTGCTCTGTCCTTGGCACCGTAGAGGCTAAATAGGTGTAAGAACCCTTGAAGAGCTCAAAATCCACCTGCAGAATCACAAGAAATAGAATAAAGATATGTTGACTTTGGAGTCCAAAGTTCTGGGTTCTCATTCAGGCTTTGCCACCTGTGGGGCAGATCCCTAAGCTTCTCTGAGCCTCAGTTTCCTCATCTGTAAAATGGAGGGGAGAAATAAACTACATGGATTCTGAGGCCCTTTCACTCCATTTCTTCCTGCCTTCCCTTTCCTGTCCTTTCTCCTCCCTGTGTTGCTACAAGGTGTATGTTGGTGGAGATGTTTTAGGGAGGGTGTTGGGGGAGGGGGAGAGTGATGACAGGCTTGTTTTCTCCTGCTGAAGGAGTGAAGTCACAGCCTGTCCTTTGACTTGTTTATTATGGGTTCAGAAGTAACAGCTGCTGCAGCTCCTGGTGGTCCCTGTAGGGAGAAGCATGGCCAGGGAGGTGATACATTATCCTGCCCACTTCAGAACACCAACCCCAGGGCCTGGCTGCTGCCCTTTTTCCCTTCCTGGGCTTTCTGATGCCCTTCAGCCGGCCCTTGCCAGGATGGGGTCTCTGGCTGTCTTAGCTCTGGGGACTGATTCCCTTAGAGAGCAGAGGGGGGGAGATTCATTCCTTTTTGGCGTCTATTTTCCTGTTGAGAAAGCTGAGATGGGGCAACTTGTCCAAGGTCCCCCTGGAACCAGCTCTCTTTCCGATTTCTGCCCAGTGTCCTTTCCACAACACCAGATTACCTTTATTCTGTTCAACTGCATTAAATAAATATTACGGAGCACTTGCATAGCCAATGTCTAAGCCTGGCCTCTAGAGAAGAAAACAATGCTGGGCCTAGGTCAGGAGAACCGAGTTCTAGAGTCTACACTAATGCTTCCCGATTGGGATTGACTGTGGACAAGGGACTTCATTCATCCCCAGCTTCCCCACTTAAAAAATGGAGATAATATTTGGGTTCCTTCTCTGTTTGGGTTGTGGTTTTCCAGGTAGGAGATGAAGGCTAAGTTGATTAGAAGTGGTTTGGAGCCAGTTTTAGAAAAAAGAAAGATGAGTTGTTATTAGATAAGAAAAAACAGGGGTCTCTGGCCTCTAAGAGCTGGATATTTTGTTGGGTCAACTAGATTAGGATGCCTGAAAAATACATGGAAGTTTATAGGAACACGAAAAAATTGAATGGAATCTTCTAGAGAAAAGAGCATGGGCTTTGGATCCAGAGGACCTGGGTTCAAATTCCACTCTAGCATTTACTAGCTTTGTTTAACCATAGTTGAAAAAGTCACTTTTGTGTCAGACTAAATTTCCTCATCTTTGGATGAGATGGATTCTGAGATCCCTTCCAGTTCTTGTAACCCTCCTTTAACTTCAACAGGGGTCAGAAGGGCTTCATCTCCCACTGCTTGGAATTATCTTAAATTGAAGGCCTGAATTGACTTGAAAGGCAGCTTTGGTTTCATCACATGCCCCTCATCTTTAGGCCCAAACTGTGCCTGTCACTTTGCTTAGAGGCTTTGGAGTTTGAGTAGAGCTCTAGAACCCCTGACTTGGAGTCAAGAAGACCTGAGTTCAAATCTGGCCTTAGACACTTTCTAGCTGTGTGACCATAGCCAAGCCATTTAACCCTGTTTGCCTCCATGCCTTGCGATGGAGAAGGAATGACAAACTACTCCAGTATCTTTGCCACAAAAACCCCAAATAGGGTCACAAAGAGTCATTGAACTCAATTTAGCACAAGCATCCCAGGCACATGGCCACAGAGACACCCATAAGCAGAGGTAGATCAGAGGCCATGGTGGATAGGACTGAAAAACACCTGAAAATGGAACAAAAAAAGTGCTCCTCTAGATTTGGAGTTAGAGGGCCTAGGTTCAAGTCCCTGTTACCTGTGTGACCTTCGGCAAGATAATTTATCTCAATGCGCCTCAATTGTCTCACTTATCAAAGGAGAAGAATTGAACTTGATGGCCCTTAAGATTCCTTTTAGCTCTAAATCTATGACTCTATCATTCTATGAACTCTACATCCCACTGTGAGTTCTGCTGATTACTCTTCTGTCTCTCTCTCCCCCTCTTCTCCCATATCCCAAAATACCTTCTCTTTGTGTTGGAGATTGAGGCTGAGAAACAAAGGGCACAGAGAAATGGGCTTGGGAATCCCTCTCCCTTTGGGAACTCTGGAAGCCACCGTGGCCTCTGCTCCATCTGCCTGCTTATTGGTGTCTTTGTGGCCATGTGCCTGGGATGCCTGTGCTAAATTAAGTTCAATGACTCAGGCATCCTTAGGTTTGGCCAATCGTGATCTACTGTCCTGCCCAGCTCCCATCCCTGACCTACTACATCCTTAAAGGACAGCTTTGAGAACACCCACCCTGCTCAGGATCAACTTACTCTTTCCCCCACTCTCCCATTTTTCCTTTTCCCTCTATACCTCAGTCTTGCTCTCTTCCCTTCTTCACTCCACTCCCCTTCTAACTCTCTTTGTGTCTTCCTCTTTTAAAAAAAAAGTTTTTAGGAAACTTTTGTTTTTACATCTTCCAAATTTCCCCCTGTATCCTTGGGTTCCAGAGAGCCATTCCTTAAAATATCTCCCTTTTTAAACCTTTCCCTCTCCTCCTTCCATTTTTCCCTTCTCCCTCAGTCTTTTCCTTTGTCCTCTTCTTCTACCTCTTTCGTCCTCTCCCTCGCTCTGCCCTCTCCATGTCCCCTTATTTTCCCCACGTCTTCATTTTCTTCCTTTCTCTGTCTCTTTTTCCCCTCCCCTATGGCCCCTTTCTTCCTGTCCCTACCCCCTCTGCCTCCTCTCTCCTTTGGCCCCATGGCCCTCTCTTCCTCTTTTCTATAGTTCCTCTCTCCTTCAGATTCACTTTGGTTTTTTTTTGTAGCAGAATCTCACTCTGGCCCCATGACTTGTTTAGAAGACTGTTTGAGATTCCTAGAAGTATAATATCCAAGCCCTTTATCCACCAATTCTCTTTCTCTCAGATCTCCTCATCTCTGCAGTTATCCTCCATGGTTCCAGAATCTCTTGGGCCTGTTTTGTTTGCCCATGGCCCTCTGTTACCTCTGCCCTTATCCATTCATTCAATCCTTCCTTCATTCACTCACTCAACGGCAGACATTTACTGAACACCTGTTATGTGTAAAGCTCTGTCCTAGATGCTCTCTGATAGTCCCAAATGGGCTATTGAGTCACCAAGGGCCTGCAACTGTTCTCCGAGCTAAGGATGACTCCTTTGGATTCTTGCTTAGGGGGCAACTAATACTACTGCCAGCCACTGTCTCATATGCCTACACCAAAACTATCAGCTCCTCATGTCATGCTTTTGCCATGCACTGACCTCCCAGGAACCCTAACCCCAGGCTGTGGACCACCTCCTGGGAATGGAATGCCCTGGGACTCTACGCATTGCTACCCTAATCTTCCAACCAGGAGGTGCCAAGAGCCACAGTGGAATAGTCCTGAGGATATTGTGGGTGGGAGGGAGTATGTGTGTATGTGTAAGCTCATGTGTGGCATTGGGCAGGAGTGTACGGAGCCTAATTTTAGGGTACAGTTTTAGGAGCTGACTCAGAGCCTCTTGATCAGGTAGGGATGTGTGTCTGTACATAGAATTATCAGATTTAGAGCTGAGAGAACTTAGAGATCATCTACATTAACTCCTTATTTATTTTATTTTTTTAAAACCCTTTTACCTTCCATCTTAGAATCAATACTGAGTTTTGGTTCCAAGGCAGTGAGGGCTAGGGATTTGCCTAGGGTAACACAGTTGGCAAGTGTCTGACACCAGATTTGAACCCAGGACCTCCTTTTCTAGACCTGGCTCTCAAGCTAAGAGCCACTTAGCTGCCTCCTCCCTTATTTTTTAAATGAAGAAAGTGAGCTTCAGACAGAGTAAAGGGATTTGACCAAGGTCTGTCAGATAACGAGTATAAGAGCCAGAATTTAGATTCCCATCCTAGCCTTAGAGTCAGAAAGAATCTTGGAAGTCATCTAGGCCAACTCTTTTATTTTACAGATGAAGAAACAAAGATTTAGATTTATTTAAAATTATTCAGATATTATGTAGCAGGGCCCAATTCTGAACCCATGTCCTCAGACTCAAATCTAGTATTTTTTTTTTTGCACAAGGCCAATTGACTCCAAACCCAGTATCCTTTTCACTGTTCTGGTGGTAGTGAGAATGGAGCATCGCTCTGAGGGAGTCCTTCCAGCTTTGGTTTTGCCTTTCAGCTCTGCAAGACCTCAAGGGGGAGATTCAGGGTTGTTGGCCAAGGTCTGTGATGGGGATGGAGAGAGAGGCTGCTTCACTATCTCCCTATAGCACATCCAGGGACAAACTCTCTTTACTCTAGGCTGCTGAAAGCTCTGGGGGCTGAGGTAGAGATTTTCTCAGCTAAGAATTGATCTTCTGAGATATGGTGTCATCAGTGGGGTAGGATTCCTTCCCATAGGGCCAAGGCTCCCCAAAGGGCCTGGCATAAACCATCAGAGAGAGCATTTTTGCTCCAAAATGGAGACATCCCATAGGAAGTTTGAGGTTTCCTTGCCTAAAGATGCAATCTTAGTCAGGGTGGGGTTTGGGGAAAAGAATACAAGGAGACTCAGAAGACCATTTATTCATCAGCGAGCATTTATTAAATGCCTACTGTTGGGACAGCTAGGTAGATAGAGTACCAGGCTTAGAGTTAGGAGTCAAATTTGGCCTCAGACACATCCTGGCTTTGTGACCCTGGGCGAGTCACTGAACCCCAATTGCTTAGCCCTTTCCACGTTTCTGTTTTAGACCTGATACTAAGACAGAAAGTAAGGTTTTTGTATTTTTTTTTTTTTTTATGCCTACTATGTTCTAGGCATTTGGCTTTAAAGACAAAAGTATTCATCTTTACCTCTAAGGAGGCTTGAATTCAATTAGGAAATACAATCTCCCTAGTTAATTATATGAAAGAAATTTAAGGTAAAACAAAATTTTGATGGGGGAAGAGGACACTAGAAACTGGGAGAACTAGGAAACACCTCATGTAGGAAGCCTGAAGTAGCACATTTATTGACACTAAAAGAAAACAGCTATGTTCCATAGTCTTTCCTTGACTCCCACCCTGCTAGTCATCGCAGGGTAGTTCAGAGAAAAGTATACTGGCTCTAAAGTTAGAGGATATGAGTTCAAATCCTGCTTTTGATTCTTCCAATCTATGTGACTTCAGGCACACTACTTAAACCTCCTTTGGGTCTCCCCATCTGTAAAATAAGAGGTTTGGATTGGAGGGCTTCTGAGGTCTCATCTATAGAAGTATTTGGTCTGTTGACCTTTCCAGTTTAGAGGCAGTGGTTTGGGGACGACGAGCCTAGTTGTGTGTGCTGTGGGGCAGCACTGGGTTCTGCCACCAGCTCCCCTTGTGGCCTTTGGGAATGAGTCACTTATGTCTCTAGGCCTCAGTTTCCTCATCTAAAATGGTGATAATGATACTGGCCCCTCCTCTCTTTAGGGGGTTGTTGTGAGGATGAAATGAAATAATGGGTACCTTGAAAAATGGGATACAAGAATAGTAAGGTATCATTACTGCCGCCATTATGTCTTGAGGGGAGGGAAGGGCTTTCAGCCCTGGGAAGGAGCTCTCCCCTGCCTCTTTTCCCCTGGTCCTAGAGCTCAGACCATAGGTCAGGCCCAGCTTGAGGAGTCAGGTGACTCTGTGCTTCAGACTCAGCAGTTTGTACAGGCTCCAGTCTAAGCTAAGAGGCAGAGGGAGAGGCATCTTGCTGCCTACCGGGAAGTGAGATGGCCTTGTTCAGAGAGCCCTTTCCGCCTCTTGGCCATTTGGTGAAGACTCTTGAAGTGAGGGGCTCTGAGGAAAGCTCAGGATTGGAGCAAACCGAGTCTGACTTTGTCCCTTGGACTAAGGCTTGATAAAATGGAGTGATAAACCAGACTTATTATGCCCCTTATCTGGGGCCCCTTTGCCAGCCTCTGTCTTATTCTCCCCTAGATTAGTAATTAGGAAGCAGAGGGCAAGAAACTCAGTACCCCTTTCACCCTGACAAGCCCTTCTCAGACCATGTCCCTTGGTCCTAGGGTGAGGGGTGAGGGGAGATGGGCAGCCTCGACTCTGACGAATTCTTTGTGCCTTTAAAAAGGCCCACTCTTCCCAGGAAGAATGTAGTATGTAGTATGGTGTATTGGAAAAGAACTTTGGTTCTGAGGCCCAGAAGTTGGCTTGGAAACCTGACTCTGCTACTTACTACCTTTGTGACCTTGAGTAAGTGACTTCCCCTCTCTGGGCCCCAATTTCCTCATCTGTAAAATGAGAGGGTTGGGCCAGATGATCTCTAAGGTCCCCTTTTAGTTCTAATCCCGGTGCCCTCCCTGTAGTAGGTGGGTCCACCCTTCCCATTTTGCTTCTTTTACCCTGACCCCTCTTTACTGATAGAAGATAAGAGAAACCTATTGCATTCCTCTCTTCTATCTAAGTCTATTATCAGGAAAGAATCTTCTAGATTCATTCGTGCTGAGATAAGTGATTGGTAATGGTTCCTTCTAAGACCTGGCTCAGGGGTATTTGCTTTTAATTGAGGGGAAAAGTTTTGAGCCAAAAGTAATGAAGTTTTCTTTTGAAATCAGAAACATCCCCAAGTAGATGGGAGATATGTTTCGGGTTTTTTCTTGAAGAGGGGGAGACCTCTGTGCCTCCAAAATCATACTATAGGCAGTATCTTAATTCATTTATTTTGGCCATAGGGTCCATTGTGATCGGAGTCCTTACTTTTTCAGGGCAAATCGTTTGATTTCCTCAATTTTCTTGTCTATAAAATGAGGGGGTTCAACTAGATGACTTTGGAGATCCCTTCCAGCTCTAGATCCATGAGCATAAGTGATTGAAAGAACTAGAGATGCTTATTTTGGAGAAGAGAAAGCATAGGGAGGGCATTATCATATTTGCTGAGCTGCCCTATAGAAGAGGGATTAGAGTTGGTCAGCTTGGCCTCAGAAAATGGAACTAGAAGTTTCCAGGAGGAAGATTTAAATTCAACATAAGGAAAAGTTTCCAAATAGAACTATAAAAAAAGTGGGATGGGCTGTTTTAGGAGACAGCAAATTCTTTATGACTTGAGGGCTTTAGATAGCTATTTAGATAAAGCATTTATTAAGTACTTACTACCTGCCAGACTCTGCACAAGCTAAAAAAGGATAGTCCCTGCCCCCAAGATACTTACATCCTGTGGCAAAATTAGGACACTAATGCATTGTTGGTGGAGTTGTGAACTGACTCAACCATTCTGGAAGGCAATTTGGAACTATGATCAAAGAGTTATAAAACTGTACATACCTTTTGATCCTGTAATACCACTACTGGGTCTCTATGTCAAAGAGATCATAAAAAAGGGGAAAGAACCTACTTGAACAAAAATATTTATAGCAACTCTCTTTGTGGTGACAAACAATGTAAAATGAGGGAATGCTCATCAATTGAGGAATGGCTGAACAAATTGTGGTATATGATGGTGATGCTAAACTATTGTACTATAAGAAATGATGAACATTATGATTTCAGAAAGAGCTGAGAAAACCCACAAGAACTGATGCAGAATGAAATAAGCAGAACCAGGAGAATATTGTACACAATAACAGCAATATTGTAAGATACAATAATCTAGGACAATTCTGAAGGACTTATGACAAAATGCTATTTACCTCTAGAGGAAGATCTGGAGGAGTCAGAATACAGATCAAAATCATACTATTTTTTCACTTTAGTTTATTTGTGTTTTTATTTGGGGGTTTTGGTTTTATATGAGTATTCTCTTACAATAGTGACCAATATGGAAATATGTTTTGCATGATAATACTTGTATAACCTGGATCAAATTGCTTACCATCTCCAGGAGGAGGGAAGGAAGAGAGGGAGGGAGACAATTTGTATCTTATCATCCCAGAAAATGTTATTATATATAATTGGGAAAATAAAATATCTCAAAAAAAAGTGCATCCTAATGGGGGAAGACAAAATATAAAGGGAGCTGAAAAAGGGGCTGAAATATGAAGAGATAGCTTGGAGTAGGCTTTGAACTAAAGGAGAGGCCATGTATCCCATTAAGATAAGGCAAAAATTGACCTATCAGAGCCCAGGGACACAGGGGAGGTACCTCAATTACCAGAAGGAAGGAGATCAAAGTGGTCTCTATAGAGGAAGCACGGTAAGGACAGAGCCAGGAAGTGGCTCTGAGGCAGCAGAAGTGAAGGACTATTGTTGAGAGGAATCTGGTTCAGATACACATTGAACTAAATGACTCTTCTAACCCTGAGATTTTTTTGCCTTCACCTTTTTTTTTAAATTTAAAATTTTTATTGTTGTCTTTTGTTTTCAAGATTAGATTATTTAGTTTTCAATTAATTTTAATCTATATTTCCATGGTCCTCTATTTAAATATAATTTTATTGTATTATGATGCAAAAAGGATGCATTTAATATTTCTGCTTTTCTGCATTTGACTATAAAGCTTTTCTGCTTTAATGCACTATCAGTTTTTGTAAAAGTGCCATGTACCACCAAGAAAAAGGTATATTCCTTTCCATTTCCATTCAGTTCTCTCCAGATGCCTACTATTACAGTTTTGCTATCTAATTTCCACCTGTAGTTCCTTTTCCTTTTCCTTTATAAATTTGGATGCTATAGCATTTGTTGTATATGTTTTCAGTATTGCTATTATTTTGTTATCTATGATACCTTTTAATAGAATTTGGTTTTCCTGTTTTATCTCTTTTAATTCAATCTATTTCATTTTAACTTTGTCTGAGGTCATTATTGCTACCCATGCTTTTTTTTTTTACACCAGGTAAACCTTATAAATTCTACTCGTATCTTTCATTTTTGCTTTATTCATGTCTCCCTCATTTTAAGATGTCTTTCTTATAAACAACATGTTGTTGGATTCTGGTTTTTGATCCATTCTGCTATCCTTTTCTGTTTTATGGACAAATTCATCCCATCCACATTCAGATTTATAATATTAATTGTATATTTCCCTCTATCCTAATGATTCCCAAAGTGGGCCCCACCGCCTCTTGGTGGGTGCTGCAGTGATCCAGGGGGGCAGTGATGGCCACAGGTGCATTTATTTTTCCTATTAATTGCTATTAAAATAAAAAAAATTAATTTCCAGGGGTGCTAAGTAATATTTTTTCTGGAAAGGGGGCAGTAGGTTGAAAAAGTTTGGGAACCACTGCTCTATTCTATTTCCCCCTATTCTTAATCCTTCTCTGTCTCTGTCTCTGTCTCTGTCTCTGTCTCTGTCTCTCTCTGCTCCTCTCTCTCTTTCTCTCTCTCTCTCTCTCTCTCTCTCTCTCTCTCTCTCTCTCTCCACCTTATCACTTTTCAGAAGTCCAACTTACTTCTGACTTGCTGTTTGTTGACATGGTGGTATATGTACTTCACTCCTATTCAGACCACCAACTTGGTAGCTCAGATCTTTCCTAACATCCTTCTAAATTATTTTAGTCCAGACAACTGCTTTACTCTGACTTTTTATCGTTTCTGCCAGTCTAAAATTTAATTTGAAATGTTGTTTAAAGTTATTTGGAGGGAAATTTGGAAAAGCCAGGTAATTTATTGCCTTATACCTCCATTTTTCCCACAATCCCTCTTCATCTTTTGTTTTTCAAATATATATTGGACTAAATGACTCTTCCAAACCTGATATTGTGTGTGTGTGTGTGTGTGTGTGTGTGTGTGTGTGTGTGTGTGTGTGTGTGTGTGTTTTAACCCTTACCTTCCACCTTAGAATCAAGTCTATGTATTTGTTCCAAGGCAGAAGAGTGGTAAGGACTAGGCAATGGGAGTTAAATGAGTTGATCAGGGTCACATAGCTAGGAAGTGTCTGAGGTCAAATTTGAACCTAGGACCTCCTGTCTCTACCACTTAGCTACCCAGCTCTCTCCCCCCTCCGTCTTTTTTTTATTTAAAAATTTATTGTTGTCTTTTGTTTTTATACCACCTTTATTTCTGAATATGTCCCCCCTTCCCAACTCCCTGATGAGCTACTCATAGTCCTTATAACAAAGAATAAAAAATAAAGAAACAACAACAACAAAAACTCAATTCAGCAAAAGCAATGTAACTGTCTATCAGTACATGGAATAGTTCATATCCATAAACTCCTCACTTCTACAAAGAGAAAATGATGTGCTTTCTCAAATCTCATCTGAGACTGAATTCGATTATTATACTTATTCAGCATTTAATATTGATTTTTTTCTTTCCTTTTTGTTGTTATCATTTTTTGATTCTATTTGTTTTGCTCTGTCTCGGTTTATACAAGTCTTTGCATGCTTCTCTGAATTCTTCATATTCACTTCTTGTGGTACAGTAATATCCCATGACATTTATGTACCAAAATTTGTTTAGCTTTTCCCCAAACTGTGGACATTTACTTTGTTTCTAGTCCTTCACTTTCATAAAAAGTGCTGCTATAAATATTTTGGTCCCTTTTTGTCTCTAACATCCTTGAGGAATATGTCTAGCACCAAAGGGCATGGATATCTTAGTAATTTTGATTTCTAGAATGGTTGAACTACTTCACAGCTCCACCAACAGTGAATTCATAAAATCTGTCTTATAACCTCTCCAATGTTCTCTCTTTCCATTTTTTGTCATTTGCCAATTTGTTAGATGTAAGGTGAATCTCAGAGTTGCTTTGATTTTTATTTCCCATGTTAGTTATTTGGAGCAGTCTTTTATATGGTTGTTAATAGTTTGCAAATTTTTTGAGGACTCTTGATCATATCCATTGGAGAATAGTTTTTGTCTTATATATTTGTGTTACTTCTCTCTATATGTTGTTGTTTGTCCTTCCTTTTTGAAGAGGACCATTGACATCACAGCTAGATGGCAAAGGGGATAGAGGGACATGGAGTCAGGAAGACTCATCTTCCTGAATTCAAATCTGTGCTGAGACATTGACAAGCTGGGTTTAATGCTTAATGCTGCTTGCCTCAGTTTCCTCATCTATAAAATGAGCTGGAGAAGGAAATGGTAAACTACTCCAGTATCTTTGTCAAGAAAATCCCATGGAGCATTGGACACCACTGAAAAATAACTAAAGAACAAAGACATCATGATGTTGGGGTCAGGGTATGGTGTGGTTGGCTATGACTAACCAGACCAATACAAATTTGGAAAGCTGTCTTTTTTGGAAGAGAAATGGCTCTGGATTTGCACAGCTTCACATTTCCTCTGTGCTACTGAGGTTCCCCACCCTCATTTTCTATATTGTTTAATTAAAATAATTTTAATAATAGCTGACACATATAACACTTTGCAATTCACTTGATCCTTGTGAGAGAAGACTGCTACTGAGATTCTGCTTTGCTGATAGACTAAAGCATCTTCTTTGATATATATATATATATATATATATATATGCTATCAAATCCTATCAGAGATAATTGATGTTTTTCTCCCCAATTGACACCTTCTCTTCTCCTCCTGTATAGATTTTTTTCATGCAAAAGCCTTTTAATTTTGACTGATTAAAATGATGTTTTTTCATCTTTTGTGATTGCCTGTATTCATTATCTGACTAATTTTATGACCTCATATGCCTTGGAAAGAACACTTGAATTGAAAAACCTAGGTTCAAATCCAGGAGCTGACCCTTAGCTATGTAACTGTTAGGGAGTCAATCAATTATTTTTTGCTTTAATTTCCTCATCTCTACTTTCATACATTTGTGAATTTATGATTTCAGCCATGTTTACCTCCCCCCCCCCCACCCCGAGGGATTCAGCTGACAAACTAGTCATGTTCTTCTCTCCTGAGTGACTCTTACATTTTTCTTCCCCTGAATCTGGTAGGTCCGTCATTGTTCAGGCTAACAGCTATTCTCGAGATCAATTGACATTGTATGGATACCAGAAACAAGAAGTATGATGGGATCTTGAAATATCCCTTCCTTCCAGACTGTATGACAGAGAGATGTGCTCTGCTGGAGAACCACATTTGCAAAAGCTAGTTCCCTTGTCTTATCTTCACCATGATGGTGTCTAGATTATGTCCATTAAAAATTTGCAGAGTACAACTCTCTCCTTTCTTCTTCTTCCCTTTTCTCCTGTCTTAGAAAGGATACTAAGTTTAAATATCAATTTTAAGGTATAAGAATGGTAAGGGCTCAGCAACTGGAGATAAGTGACTTAGCCAGAGTCACATAGCTAGGAAGTGTCTGAGGCTAGATTTGAACCCAGGACCTCCCTACTCCAGGCCTGGTGATCTATCCACCATGTTACCTTTCAGACCCTAATCCTTCCCTTCTTAGAGATGAGGGGAATCATGGATACAAAATGTCATCTACACTCTTACAAAAAAAAAAAAAAGAATACCTTTGTTTCCAGACACCTCTCTTTCTCCTTTTATCCTCTTTCAAGAGAACCATCCCCTGTAACAGTAACAAAAGAGTAAGAAGGAAAAAAAAGTTTAGTCAAGCCAGGACAGAAATTTCCAACCCTCCTCCTCTCTAGGTTTGTTATGAGGATCAAACGAGACAATTTTTTGTATCCACTGTGCCTGGCATATAATAGGAGCTTAATAAATGTTTATTGATTGATTATTATTGTTATTAATATCGAACTTGTTCAAGATTTCTTGAAGACAGAAATGATTTCCCTATCTGAAAAATGGGGATAATAATAACTCTACCCCACTCTACCGGCCATTCCCTTGAGGTGGGGTTCAAATGAAATTGTTTTGCAATTCACTTTGCAAACCCTGTATAAATGTTGACTATTGTATTAAGCTCCTCAAGGGTAGGGACAGTTTGTTGTCTCTTTTTGTAAACCTTTTAAATGTTTATTGGTTCTTACTGATGTTATGAATGTCCAGATTATTCAAGATTTCTTGAAGACTGTTAGGATTTCCTCATCTGTAAAAGGGAGTAATAAAAGCAGTAACTACTTCTTGTGAGTCACATTCCTGATAGTCAATGGAAGAGGCCACGTTCCAAGTCCAGAAAGAGCTGGGACTGGAGTCTTGCTTTCAGCACACACTGGCTGTGTGAAGGAAGGCAAGTCATTTGATGTCTCAGCGATCCCAGGCAACTCTATTAGACTAGAAATCCTGGAGGAACTGCTGATCTGCAACAGTGAAGGGCGTTTCCACACACAGAGAGGCCAGACAGATTGATGATTTGTACTAAAAATTAGACCTCAACTCAACTGCTACCTCTCAGGATTTCGATCCTATGGTTTGAGCAGGATCTGGCCAAGGAACTGACTTAAGCTAAGCTCTTCTCTCTCTATTCCTTGAGCCTCAGATTCCATTCATTTTCTGAGCAGTGGGAGTAAAGGGACACTCAGGCAAGGCCTCTGGAGGTACCAACATTGAGTGCCACAAGAGCCCAGAGCAGAGTGTTCAAATGGTTACTTCAGCCAGAGTATTAGATGAAGAGGATTTAAGGTCATTGTCTGGATAGGATTCGGCATTGAGATAGAGGGTGCCTCTTGCAAGTGGTTTCTAGGGCCAGCAGGAGCTGGCGAGATTTGAATTCAGGGCTGATGAGTATTCAAGGTCTTCTAGGCTTGTGGCTCATGCTGCCTGGTTAGTAATCTGTGGTCACATTTGTAGCTTCAAACAGCTTGTGCAACTTCCTGTCTTGGTGGAGCCCGTGGAGGCTGGGTGAGAAATAGCACCCCAAGAAAAATGAGGAAACTCTCGGCCCCCAGGGAGGGCCTTGAGGGAAGTCTGGGCACTGAGTGGGGCTGCTGACCTTGGGCTCTTGAGCCCCATAGACTTGAGCATTCTGGTCATCCCCATTCAGGGTACCTCCTTGCCTGTCTAGTGGACAAGGGAGGGGGCATAAGGTACATAGTACTGCCATTGGTCAGTAGGGGAGGGATGCTGTGAAGGAGATAGAAGCCTTCGCCAACTAAATGGACTCTGGGATTTCCCTAGATGGTGAATTAGGGGTTATGGGAGACCTGGTGAAGAAAGTTAAGGCTATGGAGGGCCTGGGCGAAGGGTGGAGAACTATGGCTTGGGGTACTTTGTTGGAGATGAACCAGCACTGGTTTTAATGGAGAGAGGAAGTAAAGAGAGAGGCACCAGGCTTATCACCAGCCCCAGCCCTCAATGACCAAAATCTTGGCTTGTGTACTGCTTACCACTGATTTTTTAATATGCTTGGGAGAATGGTAGGAAGGGTAGTGCTTAGCCTAGAGTAAATATTAGGGGTAGAGAATCAATGTAGCTGTAACAGGAAGATCTCTGATCTAGGTTTGAAAGGAACCTCAGAAGCCACTGGGGCCATTCCCTTCATTTTACAGATAAGAAAGCTGAGGCCCAAGGAGGCTCAGGGACTTTCCCAGGATCACACAGATCAAGAAGATGTCAATGTCTTCTCTCTGTATCAATCTTGACCATAGGATTTATTTCTGTAAGAGACCTTATAGATCATTTGGACCAGAAGTTCTGGTTTTTGTTTTTTTTAGATCAGAGGTTCTTAACCTGAACTCTGTGAACTTATATTATTTTTTAAAAAAACTTTTGGAGGGAGTAACTATGTCATTATAATTATTTTCCTTCCTAATCCTACATATTTTCTTTTATGAATTTAAAAATATTATTCTAGATGAATCGATTGATTTCTATAAGACCTGGAAAGACCTACATGAACTGATGCAAAGTGAAGTAATCAGAACCAGGAGAACATTATACACAGTAACTAAAACATTGTGGAACAATTAAACATGATAGACTTTACTACTAACAGCAATACAAGGATCTGGGACAATTCTGAGGGATTTATGAGAAAGAATGCTATCCACAGCTAGAGAAAGAACTGTGGGAGTAGAAATCTAGAAGAAAATATACGATTTATCACTTGTTTATATGGGTATAGGATTTGGGGTTTGAGTTTTATAAGATTACTCTCTGACAAAAATGAATAATATGGAAATAGGTTTTGAGTGATATGTATAACCCAGAAAAAACCACATTATCCTAGGAAGGATTCTATAGGCTTTACCAGTCTGCCAAAAGGATCTGTCACACAAAAAGAGATTAAGAACCCCAATCTCCTCCATATTTTGCAGATGGGGAACTGAGGCTGGGAAAGGGTAATTGAATTGCTTAAGGTCACATAGCTAGTGACTAACAGAAGCAGGATTAAAATCCAGGTTTTTTTACTTAAAATCTAGGGCTCTTTCCATTCAACTATGTTGCTTGTCTAACAGGACACTTCTTAGGGGCTTGCTATCTCCAAGAAATCAAGCTGGGCTGAGTTGGAGCACAAGGAAATGTCAGACACAGCCTCTGCCTCTAAAAACGAGTTTACTGTCTTGGGGAGGTAAGACAGGTGAGGCCCTGCCTGCCTCCCAGGGACAACTAATGAGCCTAGGTGATGTTGTCTCGGTGTCTAAGGATGTGATCTAATGTCTGATCACTCCTAAGGAACGCTATGGATTTTCAAGGTTGGAAGAGATGCTTTCGACCTGGGATTAGGAGGAGAGGCCTCAGGGAAGGCTTTCAGGAGGATGTGGGGCCTGAACTGGGACTTGAAAGATAGTCAGGGGAGAAGACAGATTGAAGAGGATTCTGGGGTGGGACTGTATGGTCCTTTCCTGGGGGCCAGAAACTGGAGCAGCAGAAGAGTTGTTTCAGGGACAATGTAATACTATCCCTGGCCTGGCCTCAGCATTGTGGATCAGCAGCAATAGCTTTCCTCCCAGAGTAGTGGGATGAGACCTGGGGCTGATTCCTCTCCTTCCTTTCTGGGCAGGGAGACTAATCTCACTGGGTGCCCATTGACTATGGGCAAAGCTAAAGACCTTGTGACTTGAGTCCCAGTTTTAACAATGACAAGCCTGACTTTAAGTAGATAGCTTCACCTCCTCGAGCCTCAGTTTTCTCATCTGTAAAATGTGGGGAGGGGTTATTATACTCACTCTGCCTGTTTCACAGGTTTTTAATTAGTTATTTTATTTTTGGACTGGACTTATGATTTCATTGGTACAGGGAACTCCCAATGAGGAAACTCCCTCTCTCAATGCATCTTGGCACCCAGTCTACAAATTATGTAGTCTGAGAGTTGCCAGGGAAATGACTTGTCCAGGGTTACATGGACAATCTGTGTCAGAGATGGGACTGGAGCTCGGGTCTTCCTGACCGATACTGGCTTTCTAGTCACTATACCTCACTAAATGTCAAAGGAAGCCTCAGAGGGTTGTTACGATGATGAAATCATATACAAATAAAGGCTTTGTAACTCTAAAGCACTATAGACATGTTATTATTGTGGGCAAGTCTTTTGACTCCACTGAGACTCAATTTCCTTGTCTGTTACAAGGAGCAAATAAAAAAATCAGAATACGGTGCTTTGCAAACCTCGATGATGATGATAAATGGAGTTGGACTCAATGGCAGTTCTTGATCTATGAGCTATGATTTTCTCCCCCAAGGCCATTGGGAGGAAAGTATTTGGGAGACATTATAGCCTTCTAGAAATGGGAGCTATAGTTCTATATTAGGGAAAACTTGGATTTGGAGGGAGGTTTTATAGACTTTTCTTTCTTACTAGTTCTTTCCTGAGTTTCCATTCAGCTCACAAGTTCTCTTTGCCTGATTTCCCCAGAAGCAGCCTAGACTGAGATTTGTGGCTATTTATGTGAATAAAGATGGAAGGACTGGGGCAAGTCATGGGGAGATCAGCTGCCTCGGCTCAGCCTTCTCTTCTCAACCTCATGACTAGAGTGGTTAGAAGAGTGGCGGAGAGAGAGGTCAAGCCCATAGCGGGTGGAGAATACTCTAGAGTCACCACTGCTTTGTCACTGCTGCAGAGGGAAGTACCCCCCAGCCTGTCTTTGGGCTAAGAGGAAAGAAAGTCATGGAGGAAGCTCAATGGTTGGATCTTTCCCAAGAAAGAGAACTTCTGAGTTTGGTTCCTAGGATCCTCCAAGTGCCTCCTAAGGCCTTCCTGCCATCTGGGGCCCAAGGGTTAGCAAGTGAGCCATTTCTGGGCTCCAAGGGCCAAGCTTCAGGCAGCCAGAGGACCAAACCTTAGATCTTGGTGAAGGCCTAGCCAACAGACCCAACCTATGCCAGATCCTATCAAAGCTCTGATTGTGGGGCCAGTGATATCTGTATCTTCCAGTGGAATGTAAGCTCTTTGAGGACAGGGATGGTCTCACTTTTGTATTTGTGACCCCAGTAACCAGCACACATAAGCATTTGTTTTTTGATTGACTGGTTGATTGGAGGGAGTAGTCACATGGAGGAAATCACAGATGGCTTGAAGCAAGCATTGTACTAGGCACTGGGGATACAAAGACACAAGAAGACTATTCCTGTCCTCAAGGAGGACTGCTAGGTAGTGCAGTAAATAGAGTATGAGGTCTGGAGTCAGGAAGATTCATCTCCCTGAGTTCACATGTGACCTCTAACAGTAACTGTGTGACCCTGGACATGTCATTTAACCCTACTTTTCCTCAGTTTCCTCAGCGGCAAAGGAAAAGTATCTCCATGATCTTTGCCAAGAAAATCCCAAATGAGGTCAAGAAGAGTCAGATGCAAGTGAAAAATGACTCCACAATAACAAAAAGTCCTTAAGGAAGCCAGAGGGACCCCTGCCAAGTTGCCATTCCCTGTGCCCAGCAGAGGTATCAGTGTCTAGTTTCTAAATTCTAGGTGTAGGTACTCTTGCCCTCAGGAAAGCTCTCCCACCCCACTGAGTCAAGGAGCATTCTTTTCACATGATGGCAGCTAGCTGGTTGGAGAGAAGGGACATCATTCGAAGCTGTATTCCAGACCTTCCATCCTTCTTTTCTTCAGTCCTCTGGGCACAAGACCCTCCATCTTTCCTGTCATTAAATGTAAGGAATTGGACCCAAACCCCAGACCATACTGGAGTCTAATGGATCCCATTTCTCTGTTAGAAAACAGAGCAGACTCAGAAGGATCAGCATTAGATGAGGCTTGCTAGAATTTTAAGAGTCCTAGAACTTTGGTGGCATTATGACCCTGGGCAAGTCACCTAACTCCAATTACCTAGTCCTTTCTGCAATTCTGCCTTACAACTGAATATTGATTCTAAAATGGAAAGTAAGGATTTTAAAAACATCCCCTTCCCCCACCCCCCACCCCCAAAAAAGAATCATAGAACTTTGGAACTGGGAAGGTATTCTAGAAATGGCCTTGATCTGCCCCCTTCATTTTAAGAAGAGTATGATAGAAAGGTCTCAGGACCTAATCCTTGGTCTGCCATTTATTACCTGGGTGACCTTGGGCAAATCATTTCTCTATCTAGACTTTAGTTTCCTCATCTTTACAGTAAAGAGGCCAGACTAGATGACCTCTCAGTTCCTTTTAGAACTTAAGAGTTCTAGATCTCTGACCCTATGAATCATGGTTGAGGAGGCTTGGGTTTAGAGAATGGAGACAACATGCTCAAGGTCACATACTAAGTTTTGGTCTCCAGCCTCCAGCCTTTAGCTCTCTGCATTCCCACATACTCCTCTCACTTCCTTCCCCTTCTTAACTTTGTCTGGGTTTGTTGCCAATGTTGTCTTGTCCTCCAAGACCTTTCCTCCATCCCCTCGTCCCATTGCATCCCAGCTGTCCACCATAGAACTCAGGAGCGGATGCTGCTAAGACAAACCCTGATGAGACAGTCTGGGCATATTGGGCTCACTCAGGAAGTCTTTGGACTGGTTTGATGAATGAAAATTAGGAGAAACATATAGTTGCTGTTGTCCTTTGGAGACCGATTGGAGAGCTGGAAGGGACATTCAAGGATGTCTGGTCCAATGTCCTCATTTTGAAGATGACGGAAACAAAGTCCAGAGAGGGTCAGTCAATAAGTCAGCAAAGCACCCAAGTGTTGGGGATAGAAAGAAAAGTAAAAAAGTCCCTTCCCTCCAGGAACTTACAGTCCAGTGAGAAAGACAATATGCAAACACTTGTGCTCATAGAAAATATATCCAGAGATAAACTAGAGCTCATCTCAGAAGGAAGGGGCTAGCATTAATTGGGGAGGGGGGAGTGGGAAAATGCTTTTTAATTTTAACCCCTTACCTTCTGTCTTAGAATTATACTGGATATTGGTTCTAAGGCAGAAGAGTGGTAAGGGTAGGCAATGGGGGTTAAGTGTCTTGCTCAGGGTCACACAGCTAGGGAGTGTATGAGGCCAGGCTTGAACTCAAGACCTTCCATCTCTAGGCCTGGCACTCTGTCCACTGAGCCATCCAGCTGCCCCCTTGGGGAAATGCTTTTTGCAGAAGGTGGGATTTTAACTTTGATTTGAAGAAATCCAAGGAAGCCAGGACATCGGGAGGGAGAGTATTCCGGGCACTGGGCATAGCCAAGAGGTTCGGTGCCTCCTCTAAGCAAGGTTAGGTGGGTAGCAAATGGCAGGACCCACCTGGGGGCAAGCCAAGGCCCTTTTTCCTCTAACAGAGAAAGGCTGTGGCATCTTCTTGGGGTCTTAGTTTCCTCATTTTTTAAACCTTTACCTTCTGTCTTAGTGTCACTTCTAAAATGGAAGAGAAACAAGGGCTAGGCAATCAGGGTTAAGTGACTGCCTAGGCTAACATAGCAAAGAAGTGTCTGAGGCAGATTTGAACCCAGGATCTCCTAACTCCAGCCCTGGTGATCTATCCACTGTGGTACCTAGCTGTCTCATTTCCTTATATGCAAAATTAAAGGAGTTGGATAATTTGCAAGGTCCTTTCCAGCTCTAATCCAATAGTCCTATGATCTTTGTCTCAGGATACCCCAAAAGAGGGCAAATTCTAGGACAGTAAAAACCTCTTATAAGCAAGGTCTTATAGGATCACAGATTTAGAGCTGAAGGGGGACTCCCTTTTACTTTCCCCTCTCCCCCCTCATTTTACTGATGAGAATTGTGAGTCTCGGGCAAGTAACTTACCCTATATCACTCAGCTAATACATGGGAGACTTGAGATTTGAACCTCTTAATTCCGATCTAGTACTTTTCCCATTGAGCTAAACTGCCTCTGAGATCTGATTTTATCTTTATATAGTATATATATTTATATATTATATGTATTTATATTATATTATATATCATGCATTTATATGTCATATATTTATATATTATACCTATATATTCTATGTGTTTATTATTATATACTCATATATGCTCATATATAATATATGATGTCTATATATTATATGTATTTATATATTATGTCATATCGTTATAAAGTATAATATATTTTTTTAACCTTCTTCACCTTTACCTCCTGTCTTGGCCTCAGTTCTAAGACAGAACAGTGCCAAGGACTAAGCAATGAGGAGTAAGCAACTTGCCCAGGATCATACAGGTAGGAAGTGATGGAGGACAGATTTGAACCCAGATCCTCCCGAGTTCAGGCCTGGCGCTCTATCCACTGTGCTCCCTAGCTGCCCTTCTTTTTGGAATAACCTGAAGCAGGTTAAACATGCTAAATGTTCTTCTCTGAGTCTCAGGTTCCTCCAGCAGCCCACAAGGTGGGATAGAGGGCAGGTCCCACGATCATCCCATGGCATAGAACTCAGGTGCTAGAATGTGCTGCCTCCTCCTCTGGTCCCCTGGCATCTCTCCTCTGTATGATGACTCTTCTCCAACTCCTGGATCCTCCTAAGCCCTAACCTGGGGCTTTGAGCTGCCTGGCTCATGTGGCAGGAATGTGTGTCGCCCTGTAAGCCAGGCTGGTGTTTCTGTCATGGCTCACAATTCGGTATAAATATCCCCCATGCTCAGAGGGCTTTGGAGTGTGAAAAACTGAGTGAGGTGGGCAGAGCCCTGGGGTGGAGGCAGGGCCTTTCCTGGCAGGAATCTGGCCCCTTCATCGGGCCATTTGCTGGAGCTATTCATAGAGATGCCTCATTACTGGCTCTATTTTTAACTCTGCTTTTAAATTTTGCCAGCACCTGGTCTGGTGCTCTCTGAAGAGGGGTGGGAAAGGGGTGGGAGGATGAGAGGGTATTGTGGTGCTGGCCAAGGAGCCTGGGTGGGAAGGAAATCGGGAGTGTCTTCTGCTTATGAAAAGAACACTAGATTTGAAGGCAGAAGACATGAGTTCAAATTCTGACATTGTTATTTATTAACTGTGTGACATCTGGCAAATTATTTAAACTTTATGGGCCTCGGTGTCTTCACCTGTAAAATGAAAGGTTGAATTGGATGATCTTGAAGCTCTCTTCCATTTCTACAATCTCTCTTTTTACTTCTGTTTTAGAATCCATGTGAAGTGTTGGTTCCAAGGCAGAAAAGTGGTAAGGGTTAGGCAATTGGGATTAAGTGACTTGCCCTAAGAATATATATGTCTGAGGTCCCAGGACCTCCTGCTAGCTGTCTATCCACTGAGCCACCTAGCTGTCCCTCTAAAATCTCTTGATCTTCATCCTAGAACCTTAGGCAAGTCTCTCAAATAAAATTCAGTGGCTCAGGTTCAGATCTAGCCTCAGACACTTTCTAACCGTGTGACCTTGGGCAAGTCACTTAATCCCAATTGCTTAGCCCTTTCCTGTTTTGTTTTGTTTTGTTTTTTTGCTTTGGAACTTGGGACAGATTCTTTTTTTTTTTTTTTGCCTTTTTATTTTTATTTATTTATTATTATTTTCCCTTACCAGTTGGGTCTTTATTTTATTCCAGTAACAAAGTGACACATAAGTTTTCCAAAGCTATATGATTCACGTTGTCTCCTTCCCCATTCCCAGAGTTGACACGAAGTTCCACTCAGTATAGATGCTATGGCAGAAGGTAAGGGTTTTGAAATTCAGTGGCTGCTGTGATGGTCTTTAAGTCCTATCGTTTGTCTCAGTTTATTATTATTATTTCAGTTTCCTAACTTGCAAAGTGGGAATTCATTGTCATAATTATTTGTGCATTAGGGTTTTCAGACCACTTTGAATCTGAGCCTCACGACCACTCTGAGACAAATGCTACAGGAATTGAAATCTGTGTTTTTACATATGGAGAAACTGAGTCTCAGAGAGAGGTTATACGACTTGCCGCTATATCACAAAACCAGGAAGTATTGGAGGTGGGATTTAAACCCAGTTCTTCCTTGCTCTGAATCTAACTTTTTGTCTTCTATATCAATATATTTTTCCCTGACCACCACACAGGGTAGTTCTAAGGAGCAAGTAAAATGACTTGGACAGGGTGTTTCAAAGTCTTAGTGCTGTTTTAAGCTTTGCTAACTCTCACCAAGACTTTTGGGATACTTTGTATAAGGTACTTTATAGATCATAAAGCAGAGGGGCAGCTGGGTGGTTCAGTGAATTGAGAGCCAGGTCTAGAGACTGGAGATCCTGGGTTCAAATCTCGTCTTAGACACTTCCTAGCTGTGTGGCCCTGGGCAAGTCACTTAACCCCCATTGCCTAGCTCTTACCACTCTTCTGCCTTAGAACCAATACACAGTAATGATTCTAAGTCAGAAGGGTTTTTAAAAATCATAGAACATTTGAGAAGGAGGATGACACTTAGGATGATGGATCATTGATGGGTCCATAAGGAGAAGCTCGGTGGAGAATGAATTATTTAGTTGATGGAGGACTTGTCTCTTCTAGCCGTAGATTTGAGGATTGAGTCATCATGCCCGTGCATGGGAATGGCCCAGGAGTGATTGTTTACTGGCCAAGAGGCATACTGGCCATCCAGAAAGTCAGCGGATCATGTTCTAGGCCTGGCCATTTTTGTCCAATAGCTACCCCTCCCAGCCCTACTAGGCACTCTCTTCCCCAGGGCTTTCCTCTTACACCTTTGTACAGGATGTTCTCCGTGTCTGGCATGCACTTCCTTCTCACACCCATCCCTGAGAACCCTGAGCTTCCTTCCCAACTCAGCTCCAGTGCCACCTCCTAACGAGGCCTTCTCTGATTCCCCCAGTTGGCATAGGGTCCCCTCTAATTATTTTGCATTTATTTAACATGCGTTTGTATTTCTTCTCTGGGTATATGTTGTTTCTGGGAATATGACTGTTTCATTTCTGCCCCTGTATCCTCTGAGCCTGGTGCCTCAAAGAAGGTGCTTAACGAATGCTCAGACTTAATAAATGTTTGAAATTTAGTTGACTTTCCTCCTGAGGGGACCCCAGTCTTCTTCTAGACTTGGGCCCTGACAGTGCTATAGCTGCAGAGGAAAGGAATCAAACAGATGTGGATTGTTTATAAAGGCAGAAATCTGACCGTCGGAGGAGGATGGGGAAGAAGAAGGGCCCCTGGGTGCTTTCCCTCTTGGCACCCACAACCTGGCACCCTGGGACAGTTCTGCAAAAACTCTAATGCTTATGTGTAGGGGGTATATGTATGTATGTATATATGTATGGGAGCCCAGTTGCACAGGTGGAGACATGAGGGCTATTCCCCTTCAAGAAACATTACTGTGAGTCAAGAAACATTGATTGAGTATCTCCTGTGTGCAATCAGTAAAGCAGCAGCAATCCATGAAGCACCTGTTGTGGGCCACAAAAAGATTTCTGTCCTCATGAAGCTTTTGGTGGGAGAGAACCCATGTATAGACAATTGCAGTATTATAGGATATAGGGGCAATGAAGAGATGCTAAAAATCAGTGTTAGAATAGAGTTGGGAAAAGCTTATTACCCAAGGGGGTAGGCAGGGCCATATTGGAATCGAAGAAGCCTTTCTGCAGGAGGAGATGATATTTGAATTTGTCTTTCTAGAATCGGTAGGAATTCAACCGGCAAATAAAGGGAAGGGACAAGGCACAGGGAAGAGCATAAGCAAAGGCCCAGAGACCCTAGAGGCTAGAGTTGTGGTCAAGGCTAGAAAAGGAATGGGGGTAGGAAGGGTGCAAGGCCAGAGAGGGATCTGGGTTTGAGTGGAATGGGATTTCTTATTCTTGAAGCACTCACTAGCACAAAGTTGGCGGGAGAAATCAGAAAAATAACAGTTATTCACACTTATATTTGGCTTTACAGTGGTGCTCAGAAATGTTCCTTACAAGAAATCTGTGAGGTATCGGTATTTTGGGATGAATTTACAGGTGAATATGGAAGTACAAGGAGATTGAGGAATCTGCCCAATCATGAAGGTAGTGACCCAGATCTGATTTCAAATCTCATGCAAATTCCAACTGCACTAGTAAAGAGAAGGTGGGAGTGATTGGAAGAGGAATAAAACTTGAGAGGAAAGAGTTACCAAAAAATACCAAAAACAAACCAAGGGAATCAATTTAAAAAAACATTTATTTGTAACTGTTGTTCATTTGCTTCAGTTGTACCCAACTCTTCATGGTCCCTTCTAGGGTTTTCTTGGCAAAGATACTAGAGTGGTTTACCATTTCCTTCTCCAGCTCATTTTACAGATGAAGAACTGAGGCCAACAACAAAGTGACTTGCCCAGAGTCTCACAGCTATTAAGTATCTGAGGCCAGATTTGAACTCAGATTTTCCTGTCTGCAGGTCCAGCTCTCTATCTACTGTGCTAGCTAGCTGTCCAAACATTTATTGAGTGCCTATTATGTGCCAGGCACTGTGCTAAGTGTTAGGGATACAAAGGGGGCAAAAGATAGTCATCCCTGCCCTCAAGGAGCTTACAATCTAATGGGGGAGACAACATGTGCACAAATGTATACCAAGCAAGCTATAGTCAGTCAGGATAAATAGAGAATAACCAATTGGAGGAAGAAACTGGAATCAAGAGGGGTTGAAGAAGGCTTCTAGTATAGAGAAGTAAAGAGAAGATGACCTGGATGCAAGATGGCTCTACCTTATCTCTCAAGGACAATTTCAGAGCATTCACCCTTATTCACATTTCATTCCAGCCAAACTGGCTTCCTTGTTTTCTGTATACAACATTCCACCTCCCACCTTGGTACCTTTGCATGGGCATGCCTAGAATGCTCTCCCTTTTTACTTCCACCTTTTGGAATTCTTAGCTTCCATTGAGGCACAGCTCGGGTGCTATTCCTATTTTTTCCTCATTCTCCCTAACAAGTGGTCACCCCATTTTTGCTTGAAGACTTTCAGAGAGAGGGAGCTCATGACCTCTCAAGGAAGCCCACTATTTTTTTGGACAGCTCTAATTGTTAGAAGGGCAGCCAGTTGGTATAGTGGATAGAGTTCTGGGCTTGGAATCCTGAAGGTTCATCTTCATGAGTTCAAATCAAGCTCAGATACTTACTAGCTAGGTGACCCTGGGCAAATCACTTAACCCTGTTTGCCTCAATTCCTCATGTGTCAGATGAGCTGAAGAAGGAAATGGCAAACCACATTAATATCTTTGCCTGGAAAATCCTGAAATGGGGTTATGGGTAGTTCAGACATAATTGAAAACGACTGAAAAACAAATTGTTAGAAAGACATTCCTTACATTGAATGGAAATCTTCTGTATAACTTCCATCTATTGGTCCTACTTTTGCCTGTTAATACAGCCCAAGAACCCACTAGTTTTTTGGCTGCCATGGCACCTTAGTGATCCCAGTGTTCATCCCACTCTGCTGGAGAAAAAAAAGACTGTATTTATTTTGTCTACACTCAGGGGTAGCATGATGCCTTGGCTAGAAGCTGGCCCTAGGGCTAGGTCTCTAATACAAACTGGTTATTCGACCTTGGGGAAAGTCACTTAACACCTCATTGCCCTAGACAGCTCTCTATGGCTATAAGTTGCAGAGAAGTTGCTGACCTGAGCTGAAGTGTCTTTCCTCACCAAGAATTCCCTAAACCACTGAAATGACTGGTTTAGTCCCTATCCTTATCTTATATTTTGTGATTTACTTATTTGGTTTCCCCACAGTAGTTAAAGAATAAACTCCTTGAGGGTGGATGCTTTTTCTTTCTTTCTTTCTTTTTTTTTTTTTTTTAGTTTTTTAAAAAATTTTTTAAACCCTAATATCTTTTATGTATATCCTTCTATATTAATTTTATTTGTTACAGGGCTAGGCAATGGGGGTTAAGTGACTTGCCCAGGGTCACACAGCTAGCGGATGCTTTTTCTGACTCTGCTAAGTGACTGGTATATACTAATCTTAATAAATGCTTGTTGGATTGAATTAATTTGAGTATTGAACTGAGAATAAGGAAACTTGCATTCCTGACCTTACAATGCTATTAACTCGTTTCATGACTGTGGACAATTTCTTCCTCTGTAAAGCGAGTGGGTTGGACTCTAGTCAATTAAACAACAGTCATTTATTAGAAACTGATTATGTGCCAGGTACTGTGCTTGACACTAGAGATGCCAAGACAGAAATGGCACCACCTCGGCTCTCAGGGAGCTTATATTCTCTGACATTCCCTTGGCGGGTTTCTTTTCTCTTTTCTAAAGTCCTTTCCAGCTCTGACAGTCTGTGCTCTGTGCTCTGACATTCAATGTTCTAAGGTCCCTCCTGCTCTAACATTCTATATTTCATGTGCTAGTATTCTTTGTTTTAAAGTCCCTTCTAGCCCTGACATTCTAGGTAAGATGGGACAAGGCATACTCATGGGAGTATGGGAGAGTCTGGGGACCTCCCCCACTTTCTCTGAGATGCACCTGTGCCTTTAGGCCCTGGGTAGGCTTCCCTGAGTGTTTCTCTGTAAGATTCAGTGACATGTGTAATATACATCTCTTGGTGACTGGGTGTGTCAGAGAGTAGGCTTTCAGGCATAACTAATTTTTTGGACGTGGGCTCGAGTGTAGTAGGCAGGTGTTCTTGACTGCCAAACATGGCTGTTTACCCTACTTTGTGTGGAGCTGTGGTGGATATAGTTGTGACCAGCCTCCCACTAATTTGGGAGGCAACCTGTGAGTATGAGTTTTGTGTCAGGATTCTTGGCTTCAGTTTCTTTTGCAAAGAAAAGGATTCATCAGAAGCATGTGACTACTTTTCATGTTCCTTCAGCTTTTTCTTTCATGGTGATCAAAGAATCAGAGAATCTTAGAACTAGAAGGGACCTTAGAGGTCATTTAGTCCAACTCGTCCCCGAATAGCAACAATCTCTTGTACAACATCCCTAACCTATGTTTGTCCAGTTTTTGCATGAAGACCTTCAGAGACAGGGAGCTCATGACCTACCCTAAGGCAACTCACTTTGGTTTTAGAGAGCCCTAATTGTTAGCAAGCCATCCCTTTTAGTGGCAGTGGATAGAGTACCAATCTTGAGTCAGAAGGATCTGGGTTCAGATCTGACTTCAGATACTTCCTAGCTTCTTGACCAAAGTCTAACCCTCTATAAAACTGAGAAAGAAGTTTCTCCTCACTGATAATCTGTTCTTTTCTTCTTTAGTGATTGATTCCTTCTCCTTCTTGGTTCCCAGAGCCCTTGGCACCTTTCATTTCTCTCTTTCTTCCTTCTATCAATACCACCTCTCAGTTCTGACATTTACACCAAAGTCTAATCGAAGAGCCCAGAAAAGAGTGGAAGGTTCAGTCATTTTAGAAATGGAAGAGACCTTAGAAGGTAATAAATAGATCTATGGCCTTAGAGTCAAAAATGCTGGGTTCAGGGGCAGTTAGGTAGTTCAATGGATAGAGTGCCAGGTCTGGAGTTGGGAGAACCTAGGTTCAAATTGACCTCAGACCCTGCCTAGCTGTGTGTTCCTGGACAAGCCACTAAAACCCCGTTTGCCTACCCTTTACCACTCTTCCTTGGAATTGATACTTAGTATCAATTTTAAGGCAGAAGGCAATGGTTTAAAACAGTGGTTCCCAAACTTTTTTGGCCTACCGCCCCCTTTCCAGAAAAAATATGACTTAGTCCCCTGGAAATTAATTTTTTTTTAATTTTAATAGCAATTAATAGAAAAGATAAATGCACCTGTGGCCATCACAGCTTCCCTGAATTGCTGCAGCACACACCAGGGGGCGGTGGTGCCCACTTTGGGAATCACTGATTTAAAAGAAAAAAAGAATGCTAGATTCACACCTCATTCCAGGCTCTTAGGGGGCAAATGGGCAAATCCTCAGGCAGTCAATAGACATTTTAAAGCACCAACTGGTGCTGGCTATTATTCTAATTGCAGGGGTACAAAGAAAGGCAAAAGGCAATTCCTAAAAATCTCATAGAGACGGCTTAGAAACAACAATTTATCATGAAAAATATGTACAGGATGAATTGAAGATAATCAACAGAGAGAAGGCACTACAATTAAAGGGGATTGGGAAAGGTTTCTTGTAGAAGGGGAGATTTTTAGCTAGGACTTGAAGGAAGTCAAGCAAGCCAGGAGAAGAGAGAGAACATTCTAGGTATGGGGGCCAGGCGGTGAAAATGCCTGGAGCCAAAAGATGGAGGATCTTGATTGAGAAATAACAAGGAGGCCAATGTCACTGGGTCAAAGAGTACTTAGAGAGTGAAGAGTAAAGTGTAAAAAAGACCGGAAGATTTCTTCATCTGTAAAACAGGGATAACAAGCCTGGCATTACTTACCTCACAAAGTAGTTGTGTGGAAAATGCTTTGCCAGCCTGAAAGCACAATGTACAAATCAGTAGTTATTATTTGGTTCATTTCCTTCCATTTTACAGATGGGAAAACTGAGGTCCAGAGAAATGCTACCAAAGTCACATCAAAGGTAAATAGTGGAGTCAGTATTGAGCTGAGCTTCTCTGACCCTCCACCCCTCCACCCTTATTATGTTGCCCTGGGTTAGTATTTCTCCCTGGGTTATTTCTATTTTTTAAACAATAGCTGACATTTATTTAATATAATAGTTCTTTACCTCTTTTGTGTAATAGACCCCTTTGACAGTTTGGTTAAGTTTTGTCAGAATATTATTTTTAAATGTGTAAAATAAAATACCTATGGGGCAGCTGGGTAGCTCAGTGGACTGAGAGCCAGGCCTAGAGATGGGAGGCCCAAGTTCAAATCTGGCCTCAGACACTTCCTAGCTGTGTGACCCTGGGCAAGTCACTTAACTCCCATTGCCTAGCCCTTACCACTCTTCTGCCTTAGAACCAATACATAGTATTGATTCTAAGGTGGAAGGTGAGGGTTTAAAAAAATAAAAAGAAAGAAAAGAGAAAAAAGAAAAGAAAATACCCAGGATCGAGGTGACTCAATGGATAGAGAGCCAGGCCTAGAGACTGGGAAGTTCTGGGTTCAAATCTGGCCTCAGACACTTCCTAGTGGTGTGACCCTGGACAAGTCATTTAACCCCGATTACCTAGCCCTTACCACTCTTCTGCTTGGAAGCAATGCACAGTACTGATTCTAGGAATGAAGATAAGGGCTTAAAAAACTATATAGGATTAGAAAGGAAACTAATTATTTTGAAATAATAATTATTGAAAAAAAACCTTTTTAACCAGTTCACAGATCCCAGGTAAAGAATGCTTGAAGATTTCCAGAATGTTTTATATACATTATCTCATTTGATTCTTATAAATTATTGTCCCCAACTGTGACATTATTATCCCCATTTCCTGGTTGAGAAAACTAAGGCTACAGGTACCTGACTAGTAAGTAACAGAAGTAGGATTCAAACTAAGATCTTCCCGATTCTAGGTCGAAGATAGTGTTCCACTCCATCCATTGTAGAGTCCCTCCTTTCAACTAGGATCAACGTCTTAAACCAAAGAGACGCCATACTTGAGCTTCTTTGCCTGAGCCAACAGAGGGGGATATATATATTAAACCCTTACTCTCTGTCTTAGAATCAATACTTGGTATTGGTTCCAAGGCAGGAGAGTGGTAAGAGCTAGGCAATGGGAGTGCAGTGACTTGCCCAGGGTCATACAGCTAGGAAGTGTCTGAGGCCATATTTGAATCCAGAACCTTCCATCTCTAGACCTGGCTCTCCATCCACTAAGTCTCCCAGCTGCCCCCTAAGAGGGGGATATTTTTAACTGGAGACAGTGGCAGCAGCAGTGGTGAATCAGGGCCTTTCCAGCTTTCCTCTACCTAAGGGTGAGGCGGCCTCCATGGGCATAGCCCCCACTCGGTCCCTTTGTAGGAAGCTTGGGAGGGTTCCCCTTCGGAGGGTCAGCCCCAGCCACCGGACCACAGTCCTGGGATTAGGATATCTGCCAGGGAGGGGACAGGAGAGATTCTCCTTGTCCACCCTCTGGATAGGCTGAGCTGCTGCCGGGCCGGTGACTCATCCCCTGGGAAACTCCACCTGTCGCAGAGCAAAGCCCGTCTTGGCTTGGCCCCAGAGCTTGCTGGTGGCCTGAGAAGCTGCCAGGCCAGGACGGTGCCCAACCATCCTTCTAGCATCTGTCCATTCCATAGAAGAAACATGGTAGACCCTGACCTCCCCCCTGGCCTGGCAGGCCTGTGTTAAGGACTGAGAAGAAGGATGCTTCTACGGTGCTTTATGGTTTGTGAAGGTTTGCCACGGACATCATTCTTCAGTGAGAGGCAGGAGGGCGGCTGGTACGGCCCCCTTTTTATAGACCAGGACACGGAGGTTTAGGGAGCATCGGTGACTTACCCACAGTCCTAGGGCTCGAAGCGTGGGAGCCTGGGCTTGGGACCCCAAACCCGGCGGGCTCGTCACAACTCTGCTGCTTCTCAGGATCGCTGGATGCTGAGCCACAGCGTTTAATGGGTCCGAATAGGGGTGTGGGAGCAATACAAGGGATTCCCTTGCACCTTTCCCCATGTTGCAGTCCTTCCTGGGTCCAGAGTAAGAGGTTTTGTTCTTGGGAGCTTACTTTAGGCAATTGAAATCAAAGAATAGATACAGGGCACATAACCCAGGATCAATATTCAGTCACCTTAGGGAGCTGCTGGGTGGCTCAGTGGATGAAGAGCCAGGCCTAGAGATGGGAAAGTCTGGGTTCAAATCTGGCCTCAGACACTTCCTAGCTGTGTGACCCTGGGCAAGTCACTTAACTCCCATTGGCTAGCGCTTATCAATCTTCTGCCTTAGAACCAATACACAGTATTGACTCTTAAAGACAGGAGGTAAGGGTTTAAAAAAAATAATAATCATCAGTCACTTAGATACTGTCTAGCTGTGTGACCCTGGGCAAGTCACTTAACCTCAATTGCTGCTTTTCTTAGAACTGACATTAAGACAAAAGGTAAAGGTTTAGGGGAAAACAAATCAATCTATCAATAAACATTTATTAAGTGCCTACTATATGTACTAAGTGCTGGGAGTACAAAAAGGGGTAAAAGACAGTCCCTTCCCTCAAAGAGCTTATGGTCTAATAGGGGAGAGAACATGCAAGCAAATATACACAAAGTGAGCTATCTACAAGTTAAATAGGAAATAATGAACAGAGAGAAGGCAGGAAAATGAAGTAGGGCTGGGGAAGGCTTCCAGAAAAAGATGGAATTTTGGTTGGGACTTAAAGGAAGCCAGGGAGGTCAGGAGGCAGAGCAAAAGAGAGCTCTTTCCAGGAAAGGAGGTTACATTTCACAGACGGAGAGCCTGAAGGGCCCTTGGAGATGAACTAGCTCAATGGTATTTAACCTTCTTTGGGCGAGGGACATCTTTTGCATTCTGGGTGAGTCTAGAGACCCCTTTTCAGAAAAATATTTTTAAATCCCTAAAATAAAATACCTAGGATTACGAAGGAGACCTGTTATATTGGAATACAGTTCTCAAAGTATTTTAAAAACAAATTCATAGGGGGCAGCTGGGTAGCTCACTGGATTGCGAGCCAGGCTTAGAGACGAGAGGTCCTGGGTTCAAATTTGACCTCAGACACTTCCCAGCTGTGTGACCCTGGGCAAGTCACTTGACCCCCCCTTGCCTACCCTTCTCACTCTTCTGCCTTGGAGGCAATACACAGTATTGACTACAAGACGGAAGGTAAGGGTTTAAAAAAAAACCAACAAAAAACAAATTCATAAACCTCCTGAAATCTAGCCACAGATTTGTGGGAGTTTACGAACCTCAGATTAAGAACCTAGGTCTCCTCATTTTAGAGAAGAGTACATTGAGGCCCAGAGAAGTGGGTTAATTTGCACGAGGTCACTCAGCCAGTAAGTGGAAAAGATGGGATTTGGCCCCAGACCCCTTTCCAATCCCCACCATCAGAATACGTTGCCACTTCCAATAGAGGTGGGGATGCAGGGGCAGCTAGGTAGCACAGGGGATAAAGCACCAGGCCTGGAGGTGGGAGAACCTGGGTTCAAATCTGGCCTCAGACACATTCTAGCTGTTTGACTCTGGGTAAATCACTTAATCCTGTTAAAGCCTAGACTTTGCCTTTCTGTCTTAGAGTTGTTACCAAGTCAGAAAATGAGTCAAGAAATAATAATTATAAGAAGAAGAAATTATAATGATAATTAATGAGTCAAGATAAAAATCGGGGATGCATTTGAGGGTGTGGATGTTGGTGGGGAAGGGTGGTCCGTGGGTGCCAGCGCTAGTGACACCCATGAGCGGTCCCCGCCCTGGGGACGAGTCGGGCAGTGGAGAAGGAATAGAGTGACCCTCTCTATGGGGGTGGGGGTGGCTCTCTCCAGGGAACTGAATTCCTGGCCTGACCCCAGGCGCTGAGCTGCCCAGTTCCTCTCCTTGGTAGCACTAGGCTGCACACACAGCCCCATTGTGCGCCTGGGCCCTCTGCCCACTGCCGGGGCTGGCACTCAGTCACATCAGCAGCGGCGGCAGCAGCGGCCGCTCCGTCCCTTCCCCGCCCCCTCTCCTTCCACTCTGCACAGAGACAGAACCCTCGGACCCACCGCAATGGAGGCAGCTGGGGAGGGAGGGAAGGCCAGTGGAGGCAGCTGGGGAGGGAGGGGAGGCCAGCAGGGCTCTGCGGATCAGAGATGCCTGAACCTGTCCGTCCTCGTCTGCTCTACCTTGGGGACCTAGGAAATATTGCCAGGAGATGCCCAGAACCATGAGGGAATTCTGGGAGATTCTGAGGGATTCTGGGAGAACCGAGGCAAGGCTATCCCCAGGCAGGATCATGTATGGGTCTTGTGCTCTTGCGTGTCTGCGTGCCTCAGTTTCCCTTGACGCACAGTATCTCTACCATGCCTCCTTCTGCTCTCTTTCAAGGGGAAGCGGGCAGGCAGGTCCGAAAAGCCCAGAGACTTTGTGCCTCATGGAATGTCCCAGGTGGATGTTATCTTAGAGATGAGCTTGCCTCGCTTCTCAGGAAGACACTGAGGCATGAGAGAGGAGAAGCCACTTGCCCAAGGTCACGCCGTGTCTGAGTGGAAGAGCCAGGACTAGAACCCAAGCCTCCCGATTCCCCAGTCCTGGGCCCTGTACGCTAGCCCAAGCTGCCTCTCCCTCCAGAGGAATTCTGAGACTCGCTAGAGACGCCAGGCAAGACCCGGGGCATCTGAGGATAGGGCCCCACCTGCAGCTCCCGGGAGGCCCTGGCGGCTGGACTCCGGGCCTCCAGGGCATTGATGCTGCGAAGATTCCTCCCCGGCTCAGCCCTCCTGCTCCAGGGACCGGGCTGTGGGGAATAGCTTTAAGAAATGACCCATCTGGGATCCTCCACATGCCCTAGTTCGTTCTGAGAAGCAGCCATGGTGTTTGGAGCTCTGGAGCAGGAGGAGAACATAAGTTCAAATGCTTCCTTGGATGTTAGCTGTGTGACCCTAAGCAAGTCACTTAACTGAGCCCCCCGTTTCCAGTAAAATGGAGATAATAATAGTGCCTGCCTCCCTCGCAGGGTGTTGTGAGGTTCCAGGAAGCTGAAGTGTATAAGAACTTTGCAGACCTTTAACCTTGATTGAATCTTTAAATCAGCAAGCATTTATTTGGAGCAGCTGGGTGGCTCCATGGATAGAGAGCCAGTGCCAGAGACGGGAGGTCCTGGGTTCAAATCTGGCCTCAAACACTTCCTAGCTGGGTGACCCTGGGCAAGTCACTTAACCCACATTGCCTGCCTAGCCCTTACTGCTCTTCTGCCTTGGAGCCAGTACACAGGGTTTAAGACAAAAACCAAACAGAGGCATTTATTGTGCACCTCGTGAGAGGCTGGGAGGCAGATACAAAGGGGAGGCAGTCTCTGCCCTCAGGAAGCTTACATTTTGGGGGAGTGACACGGTCAGAGGTTACCAAATCCTGCAGCGTCATGGTTTTACTGCTTTCCTCATAGGGTTGTCATCAGAGATGAATGGGAGAAACAGAACTGCAAAGTGTTTTGTAATCACAAAGCGTCAACCCATCTGAACTGTTATTACAGCAGTGTCGTGCCTGGCACGGGGCAAACAGGACTTTATCCCCGGGTGTCAGCACAGAGGCTGGATGGCTCCTCTCAGGGACCTCCGTGGTTTCTGTCTTGTGGCACATTCACCACCAGCAGGCATTGGCTAAGAGCCCTGGACGTGGAGCTAAGAAGAGCTGAGTTCAAAACCTGCCTCTGATACTTACTAGCTGTGTCACTCTGGGCAGATCATTTAATTTCTCTTAGTCTTCAAGTGGGGACAATAATAGTTCCTACCTCCCAGGGTTGTTTTGAGGATCAAATCAGAAAACACATAGAGAGACATGAGTTCAAATTATGGTGGTGCTCTTACAGCAATGACCAATATGGAAGCATGTTTTGCATGGCAGTAAAAAAATGAAAAAAAAAATTATGACCATGAGGCGATTGGGTGTCTCAGTGGCTACAAAGCTGGTCCTGGAGATAAGGAAGACTTGAGTTCATATCTGGCCTCAGACACTGGCCAGCTGTAAGACCCTGGGCTAGTCACTGAACCTTTATCTACCTCCATTTCCTCAATTGTATAATGAGGAAAATAGCAGTATCTACCTCAAAAGGTTGTTGTGAAGCTTAAACAAGTTACTATTTAGAAATGGTTTTGCACAGTCTTTGGCACATAGGAGATATTGTTCAGTCCTTTCAATAGTATCTGACTCTTCATGACGCTGTTTGGAGTTTTCTTGGCCAAGATACTAGAGGGGTTTGCCATTTTCTTCTCCAACTCATTTTATAGAGGAGGAAACTGAGGAAAACAAGGTTAAGTGACTTGCCCAGGGTCACACAACTAGTGAATCTCTGAGGCTAGATTTGAACTTGGGTCTTTTTGATTCTAGATCTGGCACTCTATCTACTGTGCCATCTAGCTGCCCTGACACATAGGTACTTTATATAAATGTGTATTTCTTTTCTTTCCTTCCTATAACTTCTCCCTAGTAGCCATCTTTCACAAATCATTCACAAAACACATTACCAGTCATCTGTGTGGAGTACAAAGTCACTACATGAAGAAATCTCAGCATATTTTCTCTTTTTGTCTCTGGTTCTGTCTGTCTGTCTGTCTCTGTTTTGTATTTTTACTGCCCCGTAATTCCATAGATGTAGGGACCTGGAGGGGAGGGATGCTGGGACTCCTACTGAAACTTTGCTTTGGAGAGTTCCCTGGGAGAACTGAGAGGTGAAGTAACTTGGATCACACAGACAGCAAGCATCAGGAGACTTGAACTCAGGCCTTTTTGACCCTGCGGCCAACTATTTCTCCATTACATTCCAATGATTCCCAGTAACAAACTAAAAAGAGGCTTGTAATTTATAGGTACACAACTGAGTCATTGAATTCAGCTTGACTCAGCCCTTCTCAATAAAAAACCAACAAAAAAACCCTTTTATTTATGCACCCCCTCTCAATATATATATAATTTATTGCTTATCAAATTTATTTAAAAATATATAGATATTTAAAGTCTTTACCCTTCTACTTTGAGTAGATTTTTAAGTATTATTTTTAAGGCAGAAGAGAGGCAAGGGTTAGGTAACTGGGGTTAAGCTAGGAAGTGTCTGAAGTCATATTTGAACCCAGCTCTTCCTAACTCCAGGCCTGGCTCTCTATCCAATGAGCCACCCAGCTGCCCCTTCCCTCTGGGTCTTCAAGCAAAATACCCACACACTGTTTTCTGTTTGTTAGAGGCAGCGAGGTGGCCCAGTATATAAACAGGGGAGCTAAGAGTCAGAGAGTTTGTCATTGTTCAGTGATTTCCGTTGTGTCTGACTCTTCAAATGACCTCATTTGGGGCTTTTTTTTTTTTTTAACAAGATGCTGGAGTGGTTTGCCATTTCCTTCTCCAGTTCTTTTTACAGATAAAGAAACTGAGGCCAACAGGGTGAAGTGACTTGCCCTAAGTCACACAGCTAGGAAGTGTCTGAGGCCACATTTGAACTCAGGTCTTCCTGATTCTAGGCCTGATACTATCCACTGTGCCACCCGACTTTCTATCCATTGCGCCACCTAGCTGCCCACATGTACATACATACATACAGATAGACAGTCAGATAGATGGATAGATAGATGGATGGATAGATGGTTAGATGGATGGATGGATGAGTGGATAGATAGACAGATAGATTGACAGGTAGATAGATTGGATGGATGGATAGACAGATAGATAGATATAGATGGATAGATAGATAGAGATAGATAGATAGATAGGATGGATGGATGAATAGACAGACAGACAGAGATAGATAGATTGGATGGATGGATAGATAGACAGACCGACAGACAGACAAAGTAATTGACAGAGGGAGAAAACTCTATAAATCAAGGGCCTCAGGAGGGAAACCTCCTGACCCCAGTGTCACAGCTCACACCATTCTCTAAGTCTAGAATGCCTGCTCACCTTCACTAGCTAAACATCACCCATTTAAAAATATTCAGCTCAAATGACAGCTGCTCCAAATTGTCTTCCCAGATCCTTCAAACAAAAATGGCTTTTTCCTCCTCTATACTCTCAAAAGCACTTGAGCACTGTACCATAAAGTACTTTGTACACAACAGGCATCTAATTAATGTCAGTTGTTTTAATGAATGTTTGTTGGCCTAACCCCAAGAGATTGTTGTCAGGATCAAATGAGAAAATATGTGTAAAATTCTTAGCAAAATCTGAAGTCTTGTATAAATACTAATTATTATTGCTATCTTGATTAAATTCTTCAGTCCCTTCCCCTTCCCCTTCCTTCCTCTTTCCCCCTTCCCCTGTACCCCCCTACTTTCCATTCCTAGACAGAGGAAGCTGCTGTGGAACTGGTCGTCTGGGATTGATGGAGGATCCGAGAGAGGCAAATAGAGGGACACAGTCAAGGCCCTCCTTTTGGAGTTTACTTAGAAAAGCTCCAAGGCCGGTGTTAGGGCATCCAATACCACATTTTCTCTGGATGGTTTTCCTCTTGATCTCTGCATTCCAGAAGTAGGGCTGGCACAGGACAAGAGGCAGTGAATCATTCCAGCATCTGAGTCTGGGGCTGTTGTCACCTTTAGTAACCTTCATTAATCCTTGAGGTTCCTACCTTCATTTACTAAAGAACTATGACTCACTCAGACTTAACATGGCAATTAGTGGCAAAGTGAATTGGAATTCCCATCTCCTAACATTTCTCCATTCTTTAAATAATTCCCTCCCACGTAGAATGAAGCATTGCTTCAATGAATACATTCAACATTTATCAAGCATGCTATATGCAATACAAAATAGCAACATGATATTTATTCATTCACTCATCCAACAAATATTAATTAAATGCCCACTATGTTCTCAAGTGCTTTGAGAGTTTGGAGGAGAAAGAGACCATTTTCAGTCAGAGGATCTGGGAAGTCATCATGGAGGTGGTGACATTAGAGATGAATATTTAAGAATAAGGAATGTTTCGGCTAGTAAAGGTGGGCAAACATTCTAGACTTGGGGAATGGTGTGAGCTGTGATATTGAAGTTAAAAAGCTTCTCTTTTTTTTATTGTTGTTGTTAAAAAACTCTTTCCTTCCATCTTAGGATCAATACTGTATATTAGTTCCAAGGCAGAAGAATGGTAAGGGCTAGGCTCTAGCCACTGAGCCACCTAGCTGCCCCCAGACAGTCTTTTAATTTAACTCTGTCTTATTGAAGGCAGAGCATATTATATCTAGAACAGTACCAAGACCACTATTTCATAACAGAAAAAAAGAGATTGTGTGAGAAAAGTCTTTTTTTGATTTTCATAATAAAGTCAGTTGTGGGTAGGGGAGTTAGGGTAGTAAAATGTTCAGCAGATGCATATAGTACCTTACAGTTTACAAAGGCTTTAACAAAATAAATAGCTCAGTGATTTGAGAGCCAGGCCTAGAGAAAGGGAGGTTCTGGGTTCAAATCTGGCCTTGGACACTTCCTAGCTTTGCCATGTCACTGGGCAAGTCACTTAACTCTCATTGCCTAGCCCTTACCCGTCTTCTGCCTTGGAAGTGCTATTTAGCATCAACTCTAAGACAGAAGGTAAGAGTTTTTTTAAAAAGGCATACAGCCCAGGCAGCTGGGTAGTACAGTGGGTAGAGTGCCAGGCCTGGAGTGAGGAGGACTTAGGACCCAATGTGGCCACAGCCATTTCCTAGCTGTGGGACCCGGGCCAAGTCACAGACTATCTAGCCCTTGTGCTCTTCTACCTTAGAACTGATTCTAAGACAGAAGGTAAAGGTTTAGGAAAAAAGCTCATACTGTGTGTAAATGGTGCTGATTGGGCCTGGAATGAGGTTCTGGTACCAGGTCTCCGAACGTTGTAGGATCTTTCTCCTCTAGAAAAATCCTGGAGGGAAAACTGATCTTCTGGTATTGTCTCTCTGTACGTGTGCATGCACGCGCGCGTGCGTGTGTGTGTATATGTGTGTGTGTGTACCTGTGTCTGTGTCAGTGTCTATGGTATGTGTCAGTGTCTGTATCTGTGTCAGTGTCCGTGTGTTTATCTGTGTGTATGCCTGTGTGTATGTCAGTGTGAGTGTGTGTGTATCTGAGTCAGTGTGTCAGTGTTGTCTGTGTGTGTGCCTGTGTATGTGTGTGAGTGTCTATGGTATGTATGTGTGCTTGTGTGTCTGTGTGAGTGTCTGTGGTGTGTGTGTGCCTGTGTGTGTGTCAGTGTCTGTGGTGTGTGTGTGCCTGTGTGTGAGTGTCTGTGGTGTGTGTGTGCCTGTGTGTGTGTGTGTCAGTGTCTGTGGTGTGTGTGTGCCTGTGTGTCAGTGTCTGTGGTGTGTGTGTGCCTGTGTGTGTGTGACTGTGTGAGTGTCTGTGGTATGTGTGTGCCTGTGTGTGTGTGTGTCAGTGTCTGTGGTGTGTGTGTGCCTGTGTGTCAGTGTCTGTGTTATCTCTGTGTGTGTGTGTGTGTGTGTGTGTGTGTGTGTGTGTGTGTTGGCGGGTGGGAGAGGAGCATCCTGGGAGAGCTCTGGGGCAGTGGCTGCTCGGATGGAGACAAGGCAGGCAGTTGTGTCCTGTTTTCCCCTCTTCACGGCTCAGCCAGACTCTTGTGTTTGTCAGTCTCTTCTCACTGCAGGAGAGAAGAAACAGAGCCGTGGGGGGTGGAGCTGCCCCCCAGATGCTGCCTGGGTCCCGGGAAGCGTGGGGTCAGGGCTGATTTTGGAGGTGATCTATGGATGCCCCTAGAACTTTGGGTCAGAGGGGAAATGGAAGGGGGAAGGAAGTGCGGCGGGCTTGATTGGGGGTGGAGAGAAGGGGATAGCTGGGGTCGGGGTCCAAGCTGCTCTGCCTCTGGGGATGGTGAGGGTGGCCTCTGCCTGGGGCCTGGGGACCCTGCCGCCCGCAGACCCCAGAGCCACCTCCTTGGGGCCGCCTGCCGTAAGTGGGGGGAGTGAGTCAGACTGAAAGCAGAAGCTGCCAAACATTACACAGGGTGAAACCAAGCAGAACCATGTGAGCTATTTTGGAACTTGGCTAATTCCCCCTCTTGGCTCCCCCCGCGCCCTGCTACAGGACTGGTGCAAATTCACTTCAGCCAGCCTTCCTTTCCTCCTCTTCACACTAGGGGAGGGAGGGGGAGCGGGATGGGACGCTGGGCTTTCCTTTAAGTGAAATGGCCTCTTCTCGTTGGGACATCTCCGTGTGAGCCCACGGGGACGAGCCCACGGGGACGAGCCCACGGGGACGAGCCCACGGGGACGAGCCCACGGGGAGCTGTGTCCCCTCTGGGCTGGGCAGAGAAGGTGGGCTTGGCAGACCTCAGAAAGTTTCTCTTGGGTCGCTGGCTCCCTCTCTCCTCAGCAGCAAGGCCCTGCCAGCCAAGTTGTCCGGGAGCCCCCTCCATAGTGCACGCTGACGGGGCTTCATGGGCGTCCCCTCCCCTGCCCTGCGGCCTCAGGAGCACAGAGGGGCCTCCGGGAGGTCAGGCAGGGCGCTCCGATGGGGGACTCCCTGCACTCCCAAGCACGCCTTCCCAGCAAGCCTAACAGCAGAGGTTTCAGAGAGTTCCTAAAGGTCATCTATGTTTTATTTTATTTATCTATTTTAAACCCTTTACCTTCCATCTTAGAATCACTACTAGGTATTGGTTCTAAGGCAGAAGAGAAGAGGTGGTAAGGGTGAGGCAATGGGGGTTCAGTGACTTGCCCAGGGTCACTCAGCTAGGAAGTATCTAAGGCCAGATTTGAACCCAGGGCCTCCCGTCCCTAGGCCTGGCTCTCAGTCCACTGAGCCACCCAACTCCCACCCTCCCACCTCATTTTTTTAAGAGGAGCAAACTCGGGTCCAGAAAAGGGGAAGTGCTATCCCCAAGGTCCCAGCGGTAGTCAAGAGCAGAGCCGGGACTGAAACGGAAGGCCTCTGACCCTAGGCGGGTTCTCATCCCTCTGCAGACCCATTGTGGTACCCGCCTGCCGGCACTGAGGTGTGTGAAAAGGGAAGTTCTACCTCCCCACCCCCAATTCCAGTGTTCTGGGGTTCCTTCAGGGGAAAGACTGACTCGGCCTTGGGATGCCATTGGCCCTTGCCAGGGATAAGCTTCTGGTGCATCCTCTGTGGCAAATAGCAGCTGTACCAGACACTCTCAGCACCGTCAGAGTGGGGGTGTCCACACACTGGAATACGGGGCCTGGGCTGGGGTGTCAGGGGAGCAGGATGCACTCTGGGGGGTCCCGGGCCTGCCTAGCAGGATGGGGATGGTGATTATCTCGTAGAGCCTGGGGACACCTGAGGGAAAGCAAAATCCTTGTGCTCCCGGGGCTGCAGATCTACGGATGTGCTGTGGGTATTTGGGGCTCCGTCCTGCCTGGGGGAGGTTGTGTGTGGTGTACGAGGGTGCATGGGATCGTGTAAGAGTGTGCATGGGATCGTGTAAGAGTGTAGTGATCTAAGAGGACCTAGATGCATGTAGGCAACTCGGGAACCCGGGGGACAGAGCCCTGGACTCAATTCAGGAAGACCCGAGTTAAAATCTGACCTCATTGCCAAGAAAACTGCAAAAGGGGTTGCAGAGTCAGACCTGATTGGAAAATGACAAAACAACAACAATACTTAAAAGGATCTATGAGGAGCAGCTGGGCAGCTCAGTGGATTGAGAGCCAGGCCCGGAGATGGCAGCTCCTAGGTTCAAATATGGATGCAGACACTTCCTAGCTGGGTGACCCTGGGCAAGTCACCTAACTCCCATTGCCTAGCTCTTCTGCCTCAGAACCAATACACAGTATTGTGGTTTTGGAAAAAAAGGGATCTATGTTTTCAATCCAATGGGGTTATCCTTTCACAAATGGCAGGAGAAAAGCATCTTTGTCCATAATGACATATTGCAGAAGTAGTATACAGTATAGGTTACTCAGGAGTGTCCTGGTAAATATTTAACAACCAGCTCTGAAAAAAATGTATGTGGGAGATACTTTTAAGTACAATCCACATTATTAACATTTTTTCCATCATTTCCATAAGGCAATAAAAAATAATCTATTACTCCTCGAGTGGTAAAAATTAAAAAATAAAATTTGACCTCAGATACTTTCCAGCTAGTGATGCTGGATAAGACACTAACCTTAGTTTCCTCATCTGCAAAATTGGGATCATTTTAGCACCTACTTTCTGGGATTCTTTTGAAAATCAAATAAGATCATTGGAAAGCCCTTTGCAAACCTTAGAGTACCTTTCAAGAACTAGCTATAGTGGTAGTAGTAGTAGGAAGAGGAGGAGCAGCAGCAGCAGAAGTAGTAGCAGTATTATTATTATTATTATTATTATTATTATTATTAGTAGTAGTAGTAGTAGTAGTAGTAGTAGTAGTAGTAGTAGTAATGATGTGGAGGTTTGTATAAACATCTGGTATTGTTGGGTTGTATATGCATGTGTAATTGTGTGGAGGCTGTGTCTGTGGGTGGATGTGTGTATAAACAGTGGGATGTGGGTAGTATATGTTTTTATAGTGGTATATAGCAGTAGTATATTTGTGTTGTGGGGAGCAGAGTGGGGGTGACATTTGCAGAAGAGAGATTACATGTGTACATGGCTGAAAAAAATCTCTGGGATGGTAAACAGGGCATTGGTTTAGGTAGCACAGTAGATAGAGCACCAGGATTGGAGTCAGGAGGATCCTGGGTTCAAATCTGGCCTCAGACACTTCCTAGCTGGGTGACCCTGGCCAAGTCACTTAACCCCCATTGCCTAGCCCTTACCGTTCTTCTGCCTTGGAACCAATACATAGTACTTGTTCTAAGGTGGAAGGGAAGGGTTTAAAAAATAAGCAAAAAGAGCAAACTTAGATATCACTTTATTCAGGAAATCTGGAGAGGCATGGAAAGACCTCAATGAGTACAGCACCGTCATTTTATAGCTTGGGAAACTGAGGCACAGGGAAGTCAAGTGATTTGCCATGGGCAATACAGCTAGAAAGTTTCTGAGGTAGGATTTGAACCCAAGTGTCCTGACTTCATTTCTACTAGCCTATCCACCATGCCATCTCCCTCCTCTGAATTCTGTACTTTGTATCTCTTTCCACTTATCAGAGCCTAATTTGTATTACATTTATTTGGAATAGTCTGTTCTCTCCTGCCAGACTGAAAACCCTTTAAATCAGGAACTCTTAGTCTTTTTTTTTTTTCAATTGCCCTTAGGGCCTACCTAGAATAAGGATGGAGGAATAAGAGGATGAATGTGACCGACTTTGGAAAGATTGAAGACCTGACTTGGGTGTGGGAAAAGGAAGACCAGGAATGAGATGGTCCAGAGGCAGAGAGGAGATGTTAGTAGAGCTGAGAACCTGGCAGAGAAACGTAGGTGAATTTAGACAGCCACCTGGGCTTTGAAGGATGGGTAGGAGAAGGATAGGGGGACAGAGGGAATTGGGGAGTGGGCCATAGTTATGAGCAAAGGTGCAGTGGTTGGATTCCAGGATGATGTGAGCAGATGGTGCCAAGGCCACTAGGGCATATAGAGGGGCAGGAGGAACTGGGACAGGACTAGAGCTCATAGTCATTGTATCCCTTGACTCCTTCTCAGAGTTGATCCTTACAACAAACACAAATGCATATAACCAAAAGTCACCCCAAAGCCCAACACACACAACCCTATCCTTGGGGCCTTTCCCAGCAGAATGGGGGGAAGGAGGAGGAGAAAATACCCCAAGATCACAGGTTTAGAGCTGGAAAAGACCTTAGTCTTGGAGTTTGGGGGATTGTAAGGGCCTCCTTGGAGAACTGAGGTGGAAAGAGTTGCTTCTGCAAGAGGCATCGAGGTAACTCAGTAAACAGAATGCTGAGCTTGGATTCAGGAAGACCTGAGTTCAAATGTGACCCTTTACTAGAGGTGTGACTTTGGGCAAGTCATTTAATCTCTGTTTGCCTTAATCTGCTGGAGAAGGAAATGGCAAACCAAGCTTGTCTCTGCCAAGAAAACCCCATAGACTGCATAGTCCACAGAAAGATTTAGACAAGACTGCCCACTGTGGAGTGAAGGCTTTCTTCCTGGACAGTACATAGAAGAAGAATGAAGGAATAAGTGATTTATCACCATACCATAATGCGTTCTAAAATAGTTTCTCTCTCAGCGGGATCAAACCTGCCCAAGGAGACCCCATTGGACTTTGAGTCCATTCCCTTCACCACACATCTGGCTAGGCACATCTGGCTATACGCAGAAGCAACCCCTGATGCTGTACCGCACAATGGAAAGAATGCTGACTTTGGAGTCAGGGCACCTGGGCTCCCATCCGTGACTGGCCACTAAGTACAGATGTGACTTTGCACAAGTCGCAAATCCTCTGAGCCTTGGTTTCCTTATCTGAGGTCCCTTCCAGCTCTGGAGCAATGTACTTTGACCTCTTGTGATCTTCTGACCTCTCTTGTGTATTTAGGATTTGGGGAATTATAGATTTGGATCTGAAAGAGACTGAGGAATCTGTAAGAAAAATCATGTAGTCCAGCATCCTCATTCTATAGATCTATTTATCTAGCTACCTATCATTCTCCTGCTTTTTCTCTTTCCTTCTTTCTCCCCTTCTTTCCTTCCTTCTTTCCTTCCTTTTCTTTTCTTTTCTTTTCTTTCCTTTCCTTTCCTTTCCTTTCCTTTTCTTTTCTTTTCTTTTCTTTTCTTTTCTTTTCTTTTCTTTCTTCCTTCCTTTTCTTTTCTTCCTTCTTTCCTTCCTTCCTTCCTTCCTTCCTTCCTTCCTTCCTTTTCTTTTCTTTCTTCCTTCCTTTTCTTTTTTTTCTTCCTTCCTTTTCTTTTCTTCCTTCCTTCCTTCCCTCCTTCCTTCCT